>NW_028258297.1:19724000-20053000 GCF_053883595.1 Heterocephalus glaber | reverse complement strand
GACCCCCAGACAGAAACTGTGCACACAAGCCTTTCCCAAATGCCTGTTCTCCAAAATCATGACCAAAATTAAACTGTTTTTTAATCACCGATTTTTTCAGTATGTTTTTATATGTTAATAGCAACAAGGAAGCTGTGGTCATTTGGATTATTCAGCAAATATTCACTACCCACTGAGGTAAGATTTAGTCTTATCTTTTGTCAAAAAAATACTTGACATGGGCTGGCACAGTGGTCTTATCGTCTTGTATTTTTGATATTGTGCTGACAAGGTACTCATAACCTGTTAAAGTGGGCCACAGAATGAGCCCAACAAGCAAGAAGGAGCCGTGCTTTAGCAACAAAGAGCCTGAAACAAGCTATTCCTGGGAGCAAGTCCTAGACATTAAGCATAATACTGTGTTGTGGCAGTGACATTCTTCGATGGTTGTGCACCATTTTTGTAGAAATACTTGACTGATAACAGAAACTCACTGTACATATAATATGTGCTATTCTTTGGAGCGGAATTGGATATCTGATGTGGAGTAACAATGGCTCAGCCAAGTAACAAAGTAATGGTGATTAAAAGCATGGGATTCCAGGAGATTCCTGTAATAGTTGCAGGCACCTTTAAAAAAAATTCTTTGAAACAGGAGAAAATAATAGTGCTTCCAGAAAGTGAGAGAACTGTGAAAGAAGGCTGGGTTTCCAGGATAAATAGCAGAGTGTGTGTGACCACACTAAAGTATTATCACCCACATTACACTTGCCCAGGAAAGATTTCAAAATTTGTAGAATGCAAAATAGAATGAGGACTACAGCAAGCCATCTCACCTGTATGACACAAGGGGTTTCTAGCTAACTCATCTTCCTGCAAAAGTGTATTTTGGTTGTAGCTCACAGCCGGGGTGCTTGATAGGACATCCTTCTACCTTAATCCTTCCTTTTATCTTAATTAAGCCACTAAGCACAAAGAAACTCTACCCCCCTGCTTTTGTAATGCCAGATTGTTGACCACCTAGGAATATTTTATAACAAGTAATTGGACATGTTTGCATAATAATTATCCAGCATTAGTGTAAAACTATTAAACAATCATGATTCCACTAAGTAAGGTCTTCACTATCATTAACATATTGCAATTTTGTTCATTTAAAAAGTAATATCGTCTTGGACCCAGAATTTAGCTCAGTGGCACCATGCCTGCCTGGGAAGCACAAGGTCCTGAGTTCGATCCCCAGTACCAAAAAAAGGAAGGAAGATGTGAAAATTGTCTACCACTTTAAGAACAACAATAAAAAAGAGCAAAAAAAATTTTAAAAAGTAAAAAGTACCTAGTCTTAAGAATAGTTTCTCTGAGAGAACTAATATTTTCCTTCTAAAACAAATCATGGAATTTTTCTATGCGAAAGAGATAATCTCCTTGTGTAAAAGATGATTTGGATGACTCATTTGTAGATATTAGCATTCAACTATTAAGTATTTTCATTTGCAAAAGCTTATAGTTATTCAATGACTAATCAAAAGTCAAGTTGTACTATCATTGAATATGCCTATTGTTTTAGTCTTACTTTACATTTTAATTTTCATAGTAACATTCACATATGGTATATTTGTACTTTAGAACTTTTTACACTAATGAGAAATACAAGAGGATTAATTTGGTGTTGTTAAAATGAGCAGACCCTTCTAGCATGAGTTATTCCAGTCCAAAATTTCTTATTACACAGCTTCCTTCTAACCTCATGTATTGGCCTAATTATCAGAAAAAATACATGTACATGTATGAGATTTAGTGCAACCTAACCTCAAGTTAGGTCTTATCACCCAGATGCTTTAGGTTATATTTGGATCCGTATGGAAAAGCCATGGAAAAAAGAGAGATGGCTTTATGATGACAGTAAAGATGGTTTCATGTACGGTAATATTTACTATTTTGAAAACTTGAAATCATTCAATTAAGTCATCTTATCTTTTACCTTAAATTCTTAAAAAAGACAACCATATTAATGCAGCCAAATAATCTCTTCGGAATTTTAAAAACCTATTGATTTCTTTCTTCTGAAATCTCCTTAATAAGGTCTATCCCTGGAGCATTCTATAAAAGGGCAAAAGCTATCTTTCCAGGCTGGGCTTGTTCAGACACTTGGCGGTTTAATGAGTCATTGTACTTATAAATGTCCCTGATTAAGCCCTTTTATTTTTATTCTGTAATTTAATTTATATCATTACCTTTCACACAGAATTTTCTCATTTCTGCTACTTTGTTTCACACGTGATTAAGTGTCTGTCTGTGTGGTTGATGGTCTTATAAACATAAAGTATAGTTTTTCTACATGTCTTTGATAACCTTCCATATAGACTTCTCAAATAGACAGAAGTCAAGAGATTTTTTTACAGGTAATATGCTTCTAACCTGGCATGTGAAATTATTTGACTTAAAACCAAACTTCAGTTGCAAATATACTAAGACTGAAAAATAGGTACTAAAATAAATGACAGTAAATATCAATCATATCTAGATTTTGCAGAATGCTGTAACTCTGAAGTGGCTGTTTTCTTACTGAAGTATGAGCTAAAGTTTTCCAGAGCATGGTTTGATAGTTCAGAAGGTATGTAACTGATTATAAAAATATGGTTTCACACAAAAGTACAAGTTGCTCTTGATAAGAAATTCCAATGTTAAGTTTCCAGACCAAAATATAAGCTTACAAAAGATGGTTATGAGCACTGGTTCTAGAACCATTAAGTAGGTTCACCAACAGATGAATTCATTCGCCCCATTTTGAGAAAATAATCACAAAGAAACTTTCTTTGGTGAGAGCTTTTCCTTTATCTTTGAATTGCGATAAGATTCCTTACAAGAAAATCTAGAACAAGAAAAAGACTGTTGAACATTTTGGTGGCATACGAAGGCATGCTACTACCAGAGTACATGAGGCTTTGCAGGCATGAGTTGCATACACATGAATTGCACACAGATGTTTCCCAGAAATGAATCTTACACAAAACATGACCAGGAAGCACCTGGAGGTGAGTCTCCTGATACCCAGGGGTTGGCAAAGTCCTAAGAAGTCATCCACACAAGAGAACTTCAGTAAAACCCTCTCAGATCTGGAGAGACCTGGCTTTAAAAGGATGCATAAATAAAGATTATGCAATGACCTTACCTCTCAACCCTCCTAATGCCTTGAATATTGTGAGCAACAAAATTGAAGCTAGTTCAGGAGAGCCTAGAAAAACTTGTATTTCAAGATTCCTACTATTTTAATATTAGTACAAACGTATCTCAGTAAACATCAGGCTTCTGATTTAATGGGAGTTTTATAAATATTTTGAATAAATAACCATTAGTTCTTAGCTTTTGAATAGGAGGACTAGGTCTCAAATATTTGAACTTCCCCTAATTACATCTAGCATGAGACCTGATGAAATAACACCTTTATGTGTTTAGTAACAGATTCACTTATGGAAGTACCATGTTGGTTTTGAACAGTCAAACATTCAAAGTAATAAAAGTTGACATTGCTAGTTTACACATGAATGTGGTTATTATTATCTCTGAGATCAGAAAAGGAAACAGAGGATCACAAATTTTGTACAGTTTTCTCAAATCCCATTATGACCAGGGCTGAGAAGTAGACATTGGCCTGACTCACTCCAAGGGACATACTATTTTTGCCATATTGAATTGCTTGAAATGAGCCAAATTAATTCAGTAACAAAGGTATGTATGTTCGTAATGTAGTGAAATAAAACAAACTCAAACTACTAACTAGGTCACCTTACAGCGTCCTTGTTTAAAAAAAAAAAAAGGCCCTAATACATTTCAGAGCCTACCAGTTAGAATGTTTTAAACAAAAACTTTTAAGTTTTGACTTGTATAGTTTTGTTACTGTAGCAGGAAAATTCTGGAACTGATTTATTTGAAAGTATTGATAATTCATTGACATAGCACCATCAGTCCAGCCATCATTATTAATTAGACTCTGCCCACTGCTGTTCTTGGCTTTGGGGATTCTTCTACAAACAAGATAAAGTCTCTGTTCTCATGTAGTTGAAATTTTTATGGAAGAAGCAGACATTAATTGCAAACAAACAAACAAGAGTTTTAGGTGGAATTAAACTTACTAAACAAAAGCTTCCCATGTAATCCCAGTAGATATTTTCTAAAACAGAATATCATTTTTTAAAATCTACTTTTAAGTAGACGTTTATACAAATGGTTCAAACAAAAGTGTAGACTCATTGGTTAAATACATTTTGCTGGGAAGAAAAGTGCTAAAGCGTTGTGTCTTCGTATTAGTGAAATAAAAATACTTTTACTGTACTCAGCAGCAATATCTTAAAATACCACAAGATGGGGACATTACTCTATAAAAAACAATTCCTGGTTTAATTGGTATAAACATTTTCAGTTTTCCAAAGCAAAACTGAAATTCTGTGGTTTTAGGTTCTTAAAGTAGAGATGAGATTTCAAAAATATTTGTGTTGAAATCACATAAATACTAGTTTTTTCCAAATTAAATTTTTAAATATCTATGAGGGTGTGTTTGTGTATGTGTGTGTGTGTGTATGTGTGTGTGTGTGTGTGTGTGCGCGTGTGTTACTAGAAATTAAACCACAGGCCTTCACAATGAGCTACATCCCAACCTTTTTTATTTTTTATTTTGAGAAATGGCCTCACACTACTGCTAAATTTTTCAGACCAGGGTTGAGCTTGCGATTTCCTTGCCCCGGCTTCTCAGGGTACTGGAATTACAGATGTGTGCCACCACATCCGGCTACAGATCTATGAAGTATTTTTAAACAGTACTGTGAATAAATAAATCAGTCTAAGATTTTTCAAAACACTGAGGTTTCACCCTTAAGATTTTGAACTCAAAATTATTGTGCCCTGCCCTGTGTAGTTGCTACTTGGGAGACTAAGGCAGGAGGATCACAGGTTCAAACCCAGGCTGGCCATCTTAGTGATGCTACTTTGTCTCAAATAAAAAGTAAAAAGGGCCGGTTGTAGCTGAGTAGTAGAGTGTCTCCTGGGTTCAATCACCAATACTGCAAAAAAAAAGTCATACTGTGACCTGTTATATTCACATACATTTTTGGTTTTTTCTTCATTGAGATTTCATCTTTCCCCTTCCATAATTTTCTTGGGTACCCTGGATAATAAACTCCGGAACGATTACATGTCAAAATAACAAAATACCCTCACAACAAAAGAGATTACACTGATGGTTTCTAATTACAAGTATGCTGTCTAATTATAAGTAGCTATGAACTGGAAACAACAAAACATGTCAGACTAATCATATATGTCATCCTTACGCGCAGGGCTTTGTCTTTTGCCTGTGCATTGAATTGTCTGTTGTCAACCCTGCATCCTGCTCATTCGTGTGAATCATTGAATTCCTTTCCAGCATGGTCCTGGTCAAAATCTAGCAATGAGAGCCTCTCTCTTGAGATCTGACAGGAAGAAGAAGAGAGAGAGAAGCCCCTATTTTCTGATTGCAGTTGCAAGGAGGGAGATGTGACTAAGGACCAGGTTTGAGGTCTGGTGTGACACTTCCAGAACAGAATCCTCTGAACCATCCCCTCGGCGCTGCAGGCACCGGAGGCCAGCAGCAGGTTTTCCTGAAACTGTTCAAAATGACATCTTATGCAGTACCTTCTACAGACTCTCTCTTTGAAGGCAGATGAGATCATTGACTGCAATGCTATTCTTTTTTTTTTTTTTGGTACCGGGGATTGAACTTGGGTCCTTGCGCTTGCGCAGCAGGCTGCGAAACCACTGAGCTAAATCCCTGGCCCATGCAATGTTATTCTTATAACCTCTGACAGCAATGATTTTTACCCAACTCCCCTCCAAGACACACACACACACACACACGCATGTGCCCATTTCAATGAATGTAGAAACCTCTACTTCCCTGTATTAAAATTAATACTTCTTGGAAATACAGAATGACATCCTCTTTACAGACTTAACTCAGACTGTCATGCTCAGCCCAATTCCAAGGGAATCAAATGAGAGTACACTATGCAGAACCGTGTGTCTGTGTTTGAATCACCAAACTTAAGCGCATACAGTGATGTGACAACCTCAGAAGGATAGCTACCATAATCAATATGAGCTAAAGCTCCTGTTGAGACATGAAGGAAGGTATCCAGCAAGCACAGATCCACAGTGACTGTATATTTGTGCTGGAAAATTCTGCAAGAGAGCTCTTCCTGAAGATGGGGGATGCTCCTGCTTAGACAGAGCTCTTGCTCTGCTTTCTCCCCTGAGGAAGCTTTCAGTACTTCCTTGGATTTCATCCTCTGCATATTCTTTCATTTTCCTTTTTCCCTTAGCTACATCTGATAAGGATTGCTTCTTGCCAGGAGATGCTTAGGAAACTTAAGGCCATTGCACATCTTGAATAACCTCATTCTCTTCATTGTGGCTGGTTGTACTTTAGCCTTACAATCCTCTGAAACCTCCCTATGTTGATCTTTTGTCTATTTTATTCCAGCTACATGTTGTGAATGTGCCATTAGCAGCATCCACAATTATTGCCAAGACAAAGCTCTGTTTAAACTCACCAGGTCTTTTCTTAGTCTTTTTGCTTTCAGCCAGTTTCTTCAAGGAACCAATATACTGGGATCATTTTGATCCATTTAGAGGTTTTGGGGTTTTTTTTTGGTTTTTTGGGGGGTACCAGGGATCAAACTCAGGACCTTGTGTTTGCAAGGCAGGCAGAACCACTGGGCTAAATCCTCCTGGGCCCGCATTTAGAGTTTTTAATAAAGCAAATTATGAACATACTTTGAATTGAACTTTCTTTGTAGATTGACTTTTGATCAGTCTTTGTTATTAAGAACATTTTTACATGCATCTTTTACCATTTGGACACCAGAGGAGTTTTGTATTTCAGTATTGCAAAGATATCTCTAAGAAATTAATTTTTCTATCTGATTCTTTATTACGAAACTAGCTAAAGCTTTATGTTGTCTGGTATCCATAAATGTTGATATATTCTCTTTTAATTATAATGATTTTCTTTAAAGTCTACATATAGAATCATCCTGTTTATGAATATTGTCTGTATTATTATTTTTATCCTTATAATTTGATTTTTTTCTAACTTTTTGGATGTTATTTCACTATCTAAGCTACTCAGTACAGTGATGGTAGAAAGTGATGCCCCTTTTATTTACTTACTATGTTGAGATAATACCACAAAACTATCCTTATGTCACCATTACCCGTAAGGTTAACAATAGAGATAAAGAGATAAAATCAAGAGATAAAAATAAAAGACTGTACAGTGTTGCAAAACTGTAGACTTTTAACAATTAGGTAATTACATACATTATGCATTTAAAGTTAACTACTGTAAAATAATGGGATAATGTATTATTTTGTTTCTCAAAAGACAGGAAGGAGCATGGAGGCAGATAGAGAATGCATATTCTGTTCCATGAAATCCATGAGACAAAAGGGAGTGAGGAATCTTTTGAAAAAAAATAAAAAATAGAACCGGTAAATACATCTAATCTGTTCACAAGATATGTAATGAAGCACAATGAAAAATAAGAAATAAGAAGAAAAATAGCAAAAGAAATACAGAAAATAATTTTCCAAAGATTGTGAATATAATGACATTCAAAACAGATCGATTGGGGCCAGGCAGATTAGTGCACACTAGTAATCCCAGCACTCTGGAAGGCTGAGGTAGGAAGACTGCAAGTTCAAGCCCCGCCTAGGAAACTTATTTAGCGAGACCCTGTCTCAAATTAAAAAACAAAATAAAAAAAGAACTGGAGATGTAGAATAGTGGAAAAGCCTTTGGTTCAATCCTGAATAATATGAAATAATTAATAATAATAATAATAAATAACAAAGAAAAACAGGTCAACTTGGAAAACTTACATCTTAACTACATAAGAAGATAAATTTCAAAACTGGAAGATGTCAGGAGACACTGAAGATACCAGAAGGCATAATTCACAACAAGGTTGTTCGAGGCTTGCTTGTATTCACAGATGCTTTGTTGATCTGTCTTTGCGAACACATGGAATTCAGCACTTTGTAGCCCCTTTGCAATCAGGGGACCTGCATGATCCCTCCTGCCTAACCAAGTGTGAGCAGAAGAGACACGCGTCCCTTCTGAGCACAAGTGATGGGAAGCTTGTGATGATTCAATAGCTCTTCTCCTACTCAAAAATATATGTAAATTCCTCAATGACTCCTTGTTAAGAAATGATAATGATTTTCCAAAATCCTCAGGGCTAAAGACAAGAAAAGCACTTCATAGTAATAACTGTGGAATGTGGATAAATAGTTTTCAGTGGGAATTATATGATGATAACGCATTTACGAATAAGATAAAATTTGAAAACAAATAATAAGTAGTCATGTCAAGAAGCTTAGAAATGGACAACAGGATTAACTTAACCTTAAGAAAATGAAAGACAAATTATTGTAAAAAAACAGAATAAAATAATTTTAAAAAGCAAGTGGAAAGAATAAAAAAATTAAACCTCATTATTTGAAACCTTTAGTAAAAGAGATTTTTTAAAAGAACAATGGTATGAATAAATTACATTACAAGGAAGGAAAAAAGGAAGAAATATTCAACTACTACAAAAATTTTATTAATTTTAGTGGATTTTTAGCACTAAATATCAAAGATAAATAAGAGTGATAAAAGAAAATTTTGTCTGTTCCTCTTTGTGAAATATGTCGTGAAATAATTATTATTCCAGTCAATGTATATCTGCTTGTTCAGTGTGTACAAATATACTCCCATGTATTAGTCGGTGAAACTATGCTACATTGTGTACACACACGTGAAGATTTCTTTATTGATTACTTACCTATGTACTTAAGATATGTGTTTTAATTTTGTAAAACATAAACACAAATGGTATTATATAAAAAGTTTTTATTGAAAATATTTATAAACCACCTTCTACATCTCACAATAGTTAAAACAAAGCCAAATACAAAGTAAATGTTAAATAAATGAAAGGTAGATTCTTTAAGTTCTAAGATGAATCATATGTGAAAAATTTCTTGTCAAAACTTTGACTATTTTAGTATCAATTTCTTTGTAAAGCTCTAAACTTTCAGCCCTATACTTTTCAAAGCTAAATCAGCTCTAAACTCAAAATAGTTTAATACATAATATCAAAAATATTTTACTACTGATATCTGGGGAAATATGCTATTCTGTGGATATGCTGGCACTATATGAAGTTTCTGTTCTGTAACATTTTGCAAGAAATATAGTGTATAACAAACTTAAGAAATCAACACATCCACATTAGAGTATTTCTGTGGAAACCCCACACTACTCTATGGAGTAAATTCACAGTACAGAGTTTTAAGTTGTTTTAAAGGATAGATTAGATATTCAAAGCACAACACTATCAGATGACAAAGTTCTTGCTTTTGTTATCAGTCTATAATAAAACTGACAAGTTGATTTATTAATTTCAGCTAAGCAAAAGATAGAACAAGGGGACACTGGAAAGCAGGAATGTTAAGATTTCAAATTATCAGATACAAATACTTGTGAATAAAGCAGGAAGGATACTCACCATCAAATACATAATACAGAGGAAAAAGGGGTAGCTATCTAAACAAAGAGAGGGACATGTTGTTTACCCTGAAGACAAAGACGTGCAGTGTCTTTTAATCAATATTTTAAGTGTTATAGATATGTCATTGTTATTTTCAATTCAACTCAACAAGCATTTTTTAAGAAGCTATTATCTTCCAGGCATTGTTGGAAGGTACTGGGGACACATAGATACAGTGTGAAACTGAGGGTTACAAAAAGTTCTAGCCAAATAAAGAAGACAAATAAGTGATTTAATAAAGTCTGAGGGAATGATAGCAACACAATTGAAATATGTGCATAGAATTACTATAGAACAGAGAGAGATTCACTTTACTTAGCACTCACGAAGTCTTCCTGGGTGAGCTCACATTGGATCTGAGTTCTAAAAACAAAGGACAAAGCCTGTGGCATTCATTGGCTGGGAACAGATCATATCTTGGACTACTGACCATGGGCAGAAAAGTGGTCCAGCTGATGGGTCATGATTGGTCAAGATTTTACACCAATATTTTGACCATGACCTTGGGTAAGATATCAATATATCTGAGCTGTGCTCATCTTATCTACAAAGACAGTATTATACTACTGTTCTTAGAATTGTCATGAGGTTAGAAATATATATGTACAATCATGAAGTGAAATAATAATGATAGTTAATGAATAAAAACTATAACTCATTGAGCACTTAACGCTTTTTTTAAAAAACTAAAATGAATATTGTCCAAATATCATCACATTTAATTTCAAGTAAAACCCTGTGATACATATACTTTCCATTTGAGAGGGTTAAACTGAACAAAATTAGAAGCATGACTTCAATACAACTCTGGCATTTCTTTGCTCTTAAGAGAAAAATCTAAAGCCATAACCTGGCCTTTCAAAGTCGCAAGCACTACTCTGCCTACCTCCCCTACCTCTCTCAGTCTCAACATTCCATCTCTACTGATTCATTAGCTTTTCAAGTGTGCCAATCCCTTTCTGGTTGGTCATTTCACCTGCTGTTTTCTCTTCTTGGAGTGGTCACTTCTTCCCCTTCACTTTTCAATGCCCTCTTACTCCTTCCAGCTCTACATCAGATCCACCATTGAACTACATTGTATCCATCATTAGAGTAATCTGGCATAGCTCTCCACTTCCTCTGCAATGCCCTTAGTTTAATCCTAAATTTTAAAATTCAGGTAATTAATTGCTCAGTACCACCAGCAAAATGACCCTATTCTGTAATTCCATTAGAGGTAAAACATTTCTATTTATTGTCCACTATATCTGTAGCATCTAGGAGTATCTTGTGTTCATGATTAAGGATCAACAAATGTTTGTCAAGTAAAAAAAAAAAAATGTTTTAGAAGGAACCAGAAATATCCACCATCAGTGAATGCTAATCCTTGGAAGTCAGTATTATTGAAATCTTCACCATTTGCTAAGTGGGACTTTAAAATACTCTCAACTATCCAATATAAAGGTGAAGTTATACTGGCAAAAATCAGATGAGGGAAAGAAAAAAGTGAAAAATAAGAAAGATCAGGCAATAGCAGTGGCAACCTGATCAAAATCTAGTGACCAAAGTGGTAGTTGAAGCCAGGGCAGCCAAGCAACAATTGAAGCTCTTTAGAAATAGGAAAAAAAAGATTCAGAAATAAATCACCAAAAGTTAAAAACACTTACATGCAGAAGCAAGGCAAATAGCCTATAGAGAGTCTGTGTTCCACAATAAGAACAAATCGACAATAAGAAACACCTGTGATAGTTGATGTTTGGTGCAGGAAGAGGACAGGAAGTAGCACATATAAGCCACTCTGCCTTTTTTTTGAAGGATACAATATATTACTAGAAATAAACCTACACCAGGATATTTTTCAATAAATAAGCTACTAAGCCTCCTCTGTGCATGTTTATCTCTCTATGCCTAAGGCTATAAATATAAAAATGTTTCTAATGATATGTCTGAGCGATCCAGAAAATGTATGTGGTTATGCACATGTATTTATGTGTCGGTCTGTGCTTGAATGTTTGAGGCAGGTGTTATTTTATGTTGCATAGATTGAGAACTTTGAGGTAGATACTGTATATTTTAGAAAGGTTTATATTAACATTTTATATTCAAAATACCCATGCACAGGGATTTCAATTTATATTTAAAAGCTCTTGTCATACATCTGTAAAACTCATCTCACCAGACTGCCGTTGAGGAGTGTGATGGTTAATTTTGTGCATTAACTTGACTGGGACACAAAGTATCCAGCTGATTAGTTAAAAGTTATTCAGACTGTGTCTGTAAGGGTGTTTTTAAATGAATTAATAAGCTGAGTACAGTAGATTAGTCTCTCCAATCTATGTGGGCTTCATCTGATCCACTGGAGACCTGAATAAAACAACAGGCATGGAAAGGAAATTTCTCTGCCTTCGTCATTCTGTGACCCAAATCTCTAAAAAAGATCTGTCTATCTATCTATCTAATCCTGTTGATTCCATTTCTCTGAAGAACCCTGACTAAAACAGGAGACACAAATCTAGTAGTGAATACCCAGAATTCCAGGTGACAAAGAGAAAACAGTCCACTCTGTCTTAAAGACATTTAGGGGAGTCGCGCGGAACACGCCGAATCAGCCCGCTGAAGACAGGCAGGTCTGCGGACGCTGTAGCAAGGTCGCCAGTCACCGGGAAGGCACCGAATCAGCCCACACCCCAGCAACAATCCACTGGACAAACTCCCCCCCCCCTCCTCTGGCCTCTTCTCTGTACAGCCACCTGGTTCCACATTACAAAGACGCAGAGGACACCGGACCACCAGACCACTGTACTGGGTAAGTTAGAGTCATCTTCACCTCCCATCAGGACCGGGTCTATCTTCAGGGGAAGGGCAGCTAGAACCTGCAATACAACTCTACAGAGTTCAACCTTGCAGGAGGACAGGGAGCTCATCTTGGAACTTGCAGCCAGAAATCTGCCTGAATCTCATGGGTCTGTGACTGGCTTGCTGAGACTCATTGACTTATATCTGCACACTGCTACCCACGTTGTCTCTTGTGACAGCAGAGACATACCTTGAAGGAGGCCCTTCATTTTCATTGTTATTTTTTATTCCCAAAATTAGTATTATTAGTTTTTTTTCTCTTTTCTTTTCTTTTGCTCCTCTTATCTTTAATTTTTTTCCTACTCTTTGGCAAATATTTGTTTTTCTCTTTTTTTTTCTTTTCTTCTTTCTTTTCTCTTTCCTTTCTCTCTCTCTTACACTCACTCTCTTGCTCTCCCACATTGTTCATCTTCCCTTTTTGTCCCTGTTTTGGTCCTCATTTGGAGTTCTTCTTTATTTTCCTAGTATTCTCTTTTTCCTTCTCACTTGTGTCCTCTGGCCACACTGCTAACCTTCCCCTATCCTTCTTCCCATCTGTCCCTCCCTCCCCAACCCCTTCTAACTCCCCATCCCAAAGGGTAAAGTTGTTATATTGATGAGTTTATTCACTATATGTTGGGTTGGTCCTTTATCTTGATTTAATTCACACAGCTAAAGGTGATAGATTAATAACTACCACAAAATGTCATTTTCAAAGATGTACTTGATGCAATGGTGTTGCTGATTATATCACTTGGGCTAAGGTGTTGGTATTGATCTAGTCAATGAACCTTCCTAGTATAAAGAAAATGAGATAGCCTTACAGTCATTAGAGACACAAAACTTAAAGACAAGCTATATTTTGAAGACACCTCTGAGAAGCAATCATTCCATAGGGTTCTAATTACAAGCAACAAAGATACCTACAATAAGCAATTTCAAACTATCAACCCAGGAGTTAAATCAAGGACAGTACCAAAAACAAAAATGAGAAGACATTTAAGCAAGGCACAAACTCAGACTTCCACCCCACCAAGGGTAAATCCTGAGGGAAATGAGATGGACAAGTCCCATAACCAACCACTTGGATACCCTGAACTGATAACACAGGAAGTAACAAAACAGATGAATGAGACTCTAGAAAAATTCAAAGCAGAAATAATCTCCCAAATATCTGCACAGATGGTGAGCAGAGTGAAAGACATGATTTGAGGCTCTAGAACAGGAACTGATAAAAAAAATAGATGAGCTCAGAAACATGCTGGAAGGCATGAATGCCTAGAATAAGAAAGAAATGGAAACCATGAAACAGATTCAAACAGAGATTCAGGAGATTAAAAACTTCATAGAAAACATTCAGAGCAGATTAAAAGAATCTGAAGACAGAAGATATCAGATATAGAAGACAGAATTGCAGTGAAGGACCATGAAAACAGAGATTTCTTAAAAATAGTAAAGGACCACGAGAAATCAATCCAACAACTGCTAGAAGATGCAAAGAAGAATAACATACGACTGATAGGAGTCCATGAAAAAACAGGAGAAAGTACAATTGACATAAAAAAAAAACTGTTCACAGAAGTAATAGTGGAAAACTTCCCAGACAGAGGTAGAGAATTGGACATACAGTAAAGTGAGGCATATAGAACTCCAACTAGCCATGATCAAAAAAAAATCTACATCTAGACATATAATAGTCGAGATCCCAGAAACCCAACAGAAAAACAAAATCCTACAAGCAGTTAGAGAAAAGAAACAAATCACCTACAAAGAA
Organism: Heterocephalus glaber; assembly: GCF_053883595.1. Classification (NCBI taxonomy): domain Eukaryota; kingdom Metazoa; phylum Chordata; class Mammalia; order Rodentia; family Bathyergidae; genus Heterocephalus; species Heterocephalus glaber. The sequence goes on along the minus strand of NW_028258297.1, from coordinate 20,038,804 downwards.
AAGCCCATCAGAATCACAGCAGACTTCTCAGCACAAACCGTCAAATCAAGGAGAGCCTGGAGTGAAGTATTTCAAGCCCTAAAAGAAAATAACTTCCAACCTAGACTTTTGTATCCAGCAAAATTATCTTTCAAAATCGATAGGGAAATTAGATATTTCCACGACAAAGAACACCTGAGAAATTTCATGAACACCAAACCAGCACTACAAGCAATTCTAAACAATATTCTAGAAAAAATCAATGAAGATCACATCTTCATGAGGACCAACAGAGGGAAGCCACCAGGCAATGTAAGACACTAAAGGGAAAAGGGGAAAAAACAAGAAATAAAAGAGCCAATAAAAGTAAAACATCATGACAAGGATAAATCAATATCTATCAATTATAATCATCAATGTTAATGGCCTCAATTCATGAATTAAAAGAAATAGACTGGCAGAATGGATTAAAAAGGAAAATACAACAATATGTTATACACAATAAACACACCTAACTCAAAAAGAAACTCATAGACTGAAAGTAAAACAATGGAAAACAGTTCTCCATGCCACAGGAACCCAGAAGAAAGCAGGGGTAGCAATCTTATTTGCAGACAAAGTAGATTTCAAACCAAAACTAATTAAGAGAGACAAAGATGGTCACTACATCCTTGTGAAGGGAACAATCCAAGAGGAAGAAATGACAATCTTACATATTTATGCACCAAATACGAATGCCCCCAACTATACAAAACAAATATTAATAGACATGAAAAACCAAATAAACACTAACACAATTGTAGTGGGGGACCTCAATACCCCACTATCACAAATAGACAGATCATCTAGACAAAAAGTTAACAAGTAAATTCTAGAACTGAATCAAGCTATTGAAGAATTGGACTTAATAGATGTTTACAGAGTGTTCCACCCCACAAAATCGGAATACACATTCTTTTCGGCTGCACATGGGTCTCATTCTCCAGAATAGACCACATGCTAGCTCATAGGACATGTCTAAGTAAATGTAAAAGAATTGAAGTTACCCCCTGTATATTATCAGACCATAGTGCAATAAAAATGGAGATCAATAACATAAGAAACCGCAAAACCCCAACAAATACATGGAAACTGAATAACACCCTCTTGAACAACCAATGGGTCACAGAATTCATTAAAGAAGAAATTAAACAGTTTCTACAAGTGTATGAAAATGCCAGTACAACATACAGGAATCTATGGGACACAATGAAAGCAGTTCTATGCGGGAAATTCATAACAGTGAATGCCCATATTAGGAAATCAGAGAAAACTGAGATAAATAACCTAATGCAGAACCTCAAGCTCCTAGAAAAAGAAGAGCATAACAAATCCAAAGCTCGTACAAGAGAGGAAATTATAAAGATCAGGGCAGAAATCAGTGCAATGGAGACTAAGAGAACATTCAATGAATCAAAGAGTTGGTTTTTTGAAAAAAATAAAATCGATAAGCCTTTAGCCAACCTTATCAAAAAAAGGAAAGAAAAGGCACAAATACATGCAATTAAGAATAAAAAAAGGTGAAGTCACAACAGATCCAACAAAAATCCAGGGGATCATCAATACCTACTTCGAGAACCTCTACTCCAACAAAATGGAAAACAGAAGAAATGGACAGATTCCTAGATACACACGAATTGCAAAAGTTAAATGAAGAAGATATAGAAATTCTAAACACCCCAATTACAATGAGTGAAATTGAAAATGTAATAAAATATTCACCAACAAAGAAAAGTCCAGGTCTGGATGCTTCACTGCTGAATTTTACAAGACATTTAAAGAAGAATTAATGCCATTACTCTTTAAACTAATCAAGGAAATTGAAAGGGAAGCAATACTTCCAAATTCATTCCTGGAAGCAAACGTTACTTTGATTCCAAAACCAGGGAAAGATGCAACCCAAAAAGAGAACTACAGGCCAATCTCCCTAATGAACATAGATGCAAAAATCCTCAACATGATACTGGCAAACAGAATACAGAGGGTCCTCAAGAAGATCATTCACCCTGACCAAGTTGGATTTATCCCAGGGATCCAAGGATGGTTCAACTTTTGTAAATCAATAAACAATTCATAAATCAATACACCATATTAACAGAGTCAAGGACAAAAACCATATGATCATCTCAATGGATGCAGAAAAAGCATCAGACAAAATCCAGCACCCATTCATGATAAAAAAAAACCCTAAAGGAAATTGGAATAGAAGGTCTTTATCTCAACCCAATTAAGACTATCTATGAAAAACCAACAGCCAACATCATACTAAATGGTCAAAAACTGAAAACTTTCACGCTAAAATCAGGAACAAGACAAAGATGCCCACTATCACCACTCCTGTTCAATATAGTTCTGGAAACATTTGCCATAGCAATTAGAAAAGAGAAAGAAATAAAAGGAATAAAGATAGGAAAAGAAGAAGTTAAACTGTCATTATTTGCTGTCGATATGATACTTTACATAGAAGATCCACAAAACTCCACCAGAAGACTTCTAGACTTAATTGACAGATTCAGTAGAGTAGCTGGATATAAGGTCAACACTCAAAAAACAATAGCCTTCTTGTACACAAGTATCAGACTCACTGAGAGAGAAATTAGGGAAACAATTCCTTTTACAATAGCATCCAAAAAAATGAAATATATAGGAATCAATCTAACAAAGGAAGCAAAAGACCTCCACACTGAAAACTACAGCACTCTGAAAAAAAGAGATCAAAGAGGATACAAGAAAATGGAAAGACATCCCTTGCTCCTGGGTAAGAAGAACCAATATGGTGAAAATGGCCATACTTCCAAAATTACTATATAGATTCAGTGCAATGCCAATTGAAATTCCAAAAATATACTTCACAGAACTAGAGAAAATAATCCAAAAATTCATTTGGAACCATGAGAGACCTAGAATAGCTAAAGAAATTCTAAGCAACAGAGACATGGCTGGGGGGTACCACAATCCCCAACTTGAAACTATACTACAAAGCTACTGTGATAAAATCAGCATGGTACTAGCAAAGGAACAGACCTGAGAATCTGTGGAATAGATTAGAAGATGCAGAAACAACTCCAGACATGCTCAGCCACCTTGTCTTTGACAAAGAAGCCAACTACCATCATTGGAGGAAAGATAGCCTATTTAATAAATGGTGTTGGAAAAACTGGATTTCAACCTGCCAAAGATTAAAACTAGACCCATGCCTATCACCACGCAATAAACTAAGATCAAAGTGGATTAAAGATATAAATATTAAGACAGAAACACTAAACGTGCTGGAAGATAAGTTAGGTAGAACTCTTGAAGACATTGGCATAGGAAAGAACTTCATGAACAAAACCTCAGCAGCACAGGAACTAGCAGAAAGAATCAACAACTGGGATCTCATCTTATTAAAAAGCTTCTGCACTGCAAAAGAAACCACCAACAGAGCTAACAGACAACCTACAGTATGGGAAAAAAAATTTAGCAACTGTACCTCAGACAAAGGACTACTATCTAGAATATATAAAGAATTGAAAAAAATCAGACCCCCCCAAATTCAAAGACCCAATTCAAAAATGGGTATCTGAAATAAACAGACATTTCTCAGACAAAGAAGTAAAAGCAGCGAACAAATATATGAAAAAATGTTCAACATCACTGGTCATTCCAGAAATGCAGATGAAAACAACCCTGAGATTCCACCTGACCCCAGAAAGAATAGCTGCTATCAAGAAATCAACAAATAACAAATGCTGGCGGGGTTGTGGGGAGAAAGGAACCCTTCTCCATTGCTGGTGGGAGTGCAGACTGGTGCAACCACTGTGGAAATCAGTGTGGAGATACCTCAAAATACTAGGAAGAGAGGTCTCATTTGACCCAGCTATTGCCCTGCTGGGTATCTTCCCAAAATAATTAAAAGAATCATACCACAGCGATATATGTGCATCCATGTTCACAGTGGCACAGTTTGTAATAGCTAAAGCTCTGAAGCAGCCCAAGTGCCTATCAACTGGAAACTGGATAAAGAAAATGTGTTTTTTTAATAAAATGGAGTACTACTCAGTCATAAAGAATGAAAAACTAGAGTCATTTACAGCTAAATGGATGCATATCAAGGCCATACTCTTAAGTGAAATAAATAGGACACACATGTGTAAATACCAAATAGTTTCTCTAGTGTGAGAAACTGATAGTGTAAACAAAGGTTAAAATGATTAAAATGAATAATTGATAATTTGAAATAGGAAAAAATGTCCAAAGACGAAGGAGTGAAGGCAGGGGAAGGGGAAAGGAAAAGAGGGAAAGGAAAAACTATGAGAAAAGAAAAACAAAATAGAAATGAAATCTATGTAAATAGGGAAGGGTGGAGGGGGTGAAGGGTACACTGGTAATGGGGAAAAAAATAAGAACCAAGATATATCATGTACAGGTACAAACACCCAATGATAAATGCAAACAAATTGTATACCTAAAATGTACCAATAAAAGAACTAAAAACTAAAAAATGACATTTAGGGATATTGCATGAACTTCCAATTCTCATTGTGTTAGTTACTCTTCTCCCATCGCTGAGACAAAATACCTGACACCCAAAATTGGAAAGGAAGCAGTTTTAATCCATAATCCGCTGGCTCCAAAGCAGGGTGGATGGCAAACTGGTATCACAGAGGAGAAACAACATGGCACACACAAGGCAGCAAAGGCAACAAGACACCTTTATTGTATCTTTCTGCCTCTTTTATCCCACCCAGACTACTGGGATTAGGGTGATGCTAAACCACTCACTGACATGTAGTGTTTAATAACCACATGCCCTTAATCCCAGCATCACACATTCCAGGTTCAGCTACCTCTGACCAAATGAGGCTTTGAGGGGCCATCCAGACCGAAACTATAACATTCACCAACACTATGAAATTATTGGATATAAAATTTAAGTCCAACAATATATATCCATATTATCATAGGATAATATGAGTATACTTAGCTGACTTCTGAAGTTCTCTTCCCAGTTCAGTCTCCAGTTCCTTTATCTAGGACAATCTATATACTTTAATAAGTAGCAATATTTCATTAGAGATAAAATAAAGATAATTGTTTTGATTTTTCCCCCTGTAGAGAATCCATCCAGTGATATTTTATATTTCTACATTTTGAATGTAATAATTTGTAAACTAAGCAAATGCAAAAGTTGAGAGTTATTAAAATGATCTCTTTAAGGCAAAGGAGAGAGAATATATGACAATCTAGTTAATTGCAGATATCTAACCATTAATCTGGTGAAAAAACTCACTACAAACTGAAATCCACATCCAATTTTAAATCCAAATATATTATTCTTTTAATAGAATGCTGTGTTTGTCATGCCAAAATGTCATTGAAGAGTTTTTTCTCTATGTCTTTAAAGAATATTGTCTGTAGTTCTTTTGTAATGTTTCTGTCTATTACTGATATCAAGGTAAAGCTAGACTTTAAAATGAGTTGGATATAGATGGTCTTTATCTCAATCTGATAAAAGCCATTTATGAAAAACCAACAGCCTATATCATACTAAATGGACAAAAACTGAAAGCTTTCACTCCAAAATCAGGAATAAGTCAAGTATGTCCACTGTCACCACTCTTGTTCACTATAGTTCTGGAAACATTAGCCAGAGCAATTAGACAAGAAAAAGAAATAAAAGGAATAAAGATAGAAAAGAAAGAAGTTAAACTATCATTATTTGCGAATGACGTGATACTCTACATAACAGACCCCAAAACTTCCACCAAAAGATTTTAGATTTGATAACCATATTCAATAGCATATCTGGATACAAAGTTAACACTCAAAAATCAATAACCTTCCTGTACACCAATTAACAGACTCAAGGAGGGAGAAATTTGAGAAACAATCCTTTTCATAATAGCATCCAAAAAATGAAGTGCCTAGGAATAAATCTAACAAAGGAAGTAAAAGACCTCTACATTGAGAACACACGCCGAATCAGCCCACTGCAGACAGGCAACCACCTGATTCCAATCTACAAAGATGCAGAGGGCACCAGACCACCAGACCAAGGTACTGAGTCCCATTGTTCCCGGCCCAGAGGTAGGTGCTTCTGAGCTGTCATCCCACTGCTCCTGGTCCAGAGGAAGGGGCTTCCCAGTCACCATCCCTCTCTCTGCTCCCAGCCCAGAGGAAGGGGCATTTGGGCCACCTTCTGTCCCACTGCTCCTGGCCCAGAGGAAGGGGTTTCCCGGCCACCATCCCTCCGGTTGCTCCCAGCACACAGGAAAGGGCTTTTGGGTCACCATCCCTACCAATGCTCCTGGCCCCTGTCCCACCTCACCCAGCTCAGAGGAGGTAATCTGTGCAGGCAATAACAGCCCCCACCGCAGTCGAAATGAGAAAACACGTAAATAAGTCTCAAAACCAGACTTCCAGATCACCTACAGCAACCCCAAAGGGAAATGAGATGGAACACTCTGATACACAACCACCTGGACCCACTGAACTGGCAACTAAAGGGGATCTGGAAAAAATGAAATCAGAAATAATTTCTCAGATAACAGGAGAAATTGTGCCCCTAGTGCAAGATATGATTAATAAATCTAGAGAAGAGCTGAGGAACATGGTGGAATCCCAACATAAGAAACAAATGGAATCCATAAAGCAGATGCAAATAGATTACCAGGACATGAAAAAATCCATTGAAAGTCTACACAGCAAAATGAGCCAATGTGAGGACAGAATTTCAGATATAGAAGATAAGATTGCAATTAGTGACCAGGAAAAGAAAAATTGCTTCAAAATTATAAGGGAACATGAGAAATCAATCCAGCAGCTGCTAGACAATGCAAAGAAGAATAACATAAGACTGATTGGGCTCAATGAAGAAACAGGAGAGAATGCAGATGACATAAAAAATCTCTTCACAGAAATAATGGCAGAAAACTTCCCAAGCAGGGGAAAAGAGCTTGACATACAGATAAGTGAGGCATATAGGACTCCAAATAGCCTTGATCAAAAAAATCTACACATAGACATATAATTGTTAAGATTCCAGAAACTCAAAGAAGAACAAAGTTCTCCAAGCAGTCAGAGAAAAGAAACAAATCACATACAAAGGAAAGCCCATCAGAATCACAGCAGAGTTCTCAACAGAAAACCATCAAGGCAAGAAGAGCTTGGAGTGACATATTCCAAGCCCTAAAAGAAAACAGCCTCCAACCCAGATTGATGTACCCTGCAAAACTATCTTTCAAAATGGATGGAGAAATAAGATACTTTCATGACAAAGAGCACCTTAGGAACTTTGTGAATACCAAACCATCACTCCAAAGAATTTTACACACTATCCTAGGAACAGACATTGAGGATCACAACCCCAGGAAGCAAAGCAGAATGAACCCATCTGGCATGACAAGAAATTAAATGGAAAGGGGGAGAACCCAACAAAAAGAAAAAGTCATGGCAATGACAAGTCAATACGTTTCAGTCATAACCATCAATGTTAATGGTCTCAATTCACCAATCAAAAGAAATAGACTGGCAGAATGGGTCAAGAAGCAAAATCCAACAATATACTGCATACAAGAAACACACTTAATTCAAAAGGAAACTCATAGACTGAAAGGTAAAGGGTGGAAAACAATACTCCATGAGGCAGGAACCCCCAAAAAAAGCAGGAGTAGCTATCCTCTTTGCAGATCAAGTAGATTTCAAACCAACACTGATTAAGAGAGACGAAGAAGGACACTACATCCTTGTAAAGGGAAGAATTCAAGAGGAAGAGATGACAATCATAAATATCTATGCACCAAACACTAGTGCACCCAACTATATAAAACAAATACTAACAGACATGAAAAGCCATATATGCACTAATACAATTGTAGTGGGGGACCTCAAACCCCACTGTCACAAATAGATAGATCAACTAGACTAAAAATAAGTAATGAAATACTAGAACTCAATCGAACTCTTGAACAAATGAACTTAACAGATGTTTACAGAGTCTTCCACCCCACAAAATCAGAATACACATTCTTCTCAGCTGCACATGGGTCATTCTCCAAAATAGACCACATACTCACACATAGAACATGTTTAAGTAAGTGCAAAGGAATTGAAGTTATCCCCTGTATATTATCAGACCATAGTGCGATGAAATTGGAGATCCATAGCAAAAGAAACTCAAAAAATTTCATAAACACATGGAAATTGAACAACACACTTCTGAATAACCAATGGGTCACAGAGGAAATTAAAGAAGACATCTGACAGTTCCTTCAACTAAATGACAATGACAATACAACATATCAGAATCTATGGGACACAATGAAAGTAGTCTTACGACGGAAATTCATAGCAGTGAATATGCATATTAGGAAAACAGAACGAGCCCAATTAAACAATCTGATGCTGAACCTCAAGCTTCTAGAAAAAGAAGAGCAGGACAACCCCAAAGCTCATACAAGGGAGGAAATTATAAAGATCAGAGGAGAAATCAATGCAATGGAGACTAAGAGAATGATACAAAAAAATCAATGAAGCCAAGAGTTGGTTCTTCGAAAGAATCAACAAAATTGACAAACCTTTAGCCAACCTTGTCAGAAAAAGGAAAGAAAAGGCCCAAATCTATGCAATTAGGAAGGAAAAGGGTGAAATAACAACAGACCCAGCAGAAATCCAGAGGATCATCAATACCTACTTCCAGAACCTATACACCAATAAGATGGACAACACAGAAGAAATGGACAGATTCCTAGATACATATGAATTACCAAAGTTGAACGAAGAAGACCTAAAAATTCTGAACAACCCAATATCAACCAAGGAAATTGAAAATGTAATTAAAAACTTATCAACTAAGAAAAGCCCAGGTCCTGATGGCTTCACTGCTGAATTCCACAAGACATTTAGAGAGGAACTGCTGCCACTACTGTTTAAACTCTTCAATGAAATTGAAAGGGAAGCAATACTCCCAATTTCATTCCTGGAAGCAAGCATCACCTTGATCCTCAAAGCAGAGAAGGGTCCAACTGAAAAAGAGAACTATAGGCCAATCTCACTAATGAACATAGATGCAAAAATCCTTAATAAGATACTGGCAAACAGAATGCAGAAGATCATCAAGAAGATCATACACCCTGATCAAGTGGGATTCATCCCAGGGATGCAGGGATGGTTCAGTATACAAAAATCAATCAATGTAATACACTATATCAATAGAGCCAAGGACAAAAACCATTTGATCATCTCCATAGATGCAGAAAAAGCATTTGACAAAATCCAACATGCATTTATGATAAAAACCCTACAAAAAATTGGAATAGATGGTCTCTACCTCAAACTGATAGAAGCCATCTATGAAAAACCAACAGCCAATATCATACTAAATGGTCAAAAACTGAAATCCTTCATACTAAAATCAGGAACAAGACAAGGATGTCCACTGTCACCACTCTTGTTCAATATAGTTCTGGGAACATTAGCCACAGCAGTTAGACAAGAGAAAGAAAGAAAAGAAATAAAGATAGGTAATGAAGAAGTCAAATTGTTATCATTTGCAAATGACATGATACTGTATATAGAAGACCCCAAGAACTCCACCAAAAGTCTTCTAGACTTAATAACCAAATTCAGTCAAGTAGCTGGTTACAAGGTCAACACACAAAAATCAATAGCTTTCCTCTGTATGAATGACAGACTCACTGAGAGAGAAATAGGGCAAATAATTCCTTTCACAATAACATCCAAAAAACTGAAATACCTGGGAATCAACCTAATGAAAGAAATCAAAGACCTCTTCTCTGAAAACTATGGCATTCTGAAAAGAGAGATTGAAGATGATATCAGAAAATGGACAGACATCCCCTGCTCCTGGGTAGGAAGGATTAATATAGTGAAAATGGCCATACTTCCAAAACTGCTATATAGATTTAATGGAATTCCAATTGATATCTGAGCAGCATACTTCATACACCTCAAGAAAATAATCCAAAAATTCATTTGGAGCAAGAAGAGACCCAGAATAGCAAAAGCAATTCTAGGTAACAGAGACATGGCAGAGGGTATCACAATCCCCAACCTGCAACTCTACTACAAAGCTACTGTGATAAAAACAGCATGGTACTGGCAAAGAAACAGACTTGAGGACCAGTGGAACAGATTAGAAGATACAGAAACAACGCCAGACACACTCAGCCATCTCATCTTCAATAAAGGAGCCAAACACCCTCACTGGAGGAAAGATAGCCTCTTTAATAAATGGTGCTGGAAAAATTGGGTTTCAATTTGCCAAAGATTAAAACTAGACCTATATCTCTCACCATGCACTAAACTAAAATCAAACTGGATTAAAAATCTAAATATTAAAATAGAAACTCTGACCCAGTTGGAACAGAGGTTAGGTAGAACCTTTGAACACATCGGTGTAGGAAAAGATTTTATGAACAAAACCTCAGTTGCCCATGAACTAGCACAAACAATCAACAAGTGGGATTTCTTCTTATTAAAAAGCTTCTGCACAGCAAGAGAAACCACCAGCAGTGTGAAGAGACAACCCACAATGTGGGAAAAAATCTTCACCTGCTCTTCCTCAGACAAAGGTCTACTATCTCGAATCTATAAAGAACTTAAAAAGATCAGACCTCCCAAATTTAAAGACCCAATCCAAAAATGGGCATCTGAAATGAACACACATTTCTCAGACAAAGAAGTAGAAATAGCAAATAAATACATGAAAAAATGTTCAACATCATTGGTCATTGGAGAGATGCAAATGAAAACAATGCTGAGATTCCACTTCACTCCAGAAAGAATGGCTGCTATCATGAAATCAACCAATAACAAATGCTGGTGGGGCTGTGGGGAAAGAGGAACCCTGATCCACTGCTGGTGGGAGTGTAGACTGGTGCCACTACTGCGGAAATAAGTATGAAGATACCTCAAAGAACTAGGACTGGAAGTCCCATTTGACCCTGCTATTCCACTGCTGGGGATCTTCCCCAAAGAATTAAAAGAATCATACCACAGTGATATATGTGCACCCATGTTCATGGCAGCGCAGTTTGTAATAGCTAAAACTTGGAAACAGCCCAAATGCCCATCAACTGGAGACAGGATCAAGAAAATGTGGTTTTTTAAAAAATAAAATGGAGTACTACTCAGCCATAAAAAATGAGAAATTAGAGACATTTTTAGCTAAATGGATGCACATTGAGGCAATACTCTTAAGTGAAATAAATAGGACACACATGTATAAATATTGAATAGTTTCTCTGGTGTGAGAAACTGAAAGTGTAAATAAGGACTAAAATGTATAATAGGTAATGTGAAATAGGAAGAAAAGGGGCAAAGAGGAAGGAAGTGGGAGTGGTAGGGGAAAGGATAGAAGGGAATGGGATTAATATGAGAAAATGGAAAAATAGGAACAAAATCTTTGTAAGTAGGGAGGAATGGAGGGATTGAAGAGAGGGCTTGGCAAGGGTTTAAAATAAGAACCAAGAGAGATTATGTAAAAGTACAAATTTCCAATGATGAATGTCATTATATTGTATACCTAAAATGTACCAATGATTAGAATGAATAATCGATAATGCAAAATAGGAAGAAAATGTCCAAAGGGGTAGGGGTAGTGGGAGGGGCAGGGGAAAGGAAAGAAGGGAAAGGAAAAAATGATGAGAAATGGAAAAAATGTAAATAAAGTCTTTGTAAATAGGGAAGGGTGGAGGGTGTGAAGGGAGGGCTAGGAATGGGGAAAAAATAAGAACCAAGATGCATTATATAAAGGTACAATTCCAAATGAGAAATGTAATTGTGTTGTATACCTACAATGTACCAATAAAAGAATTTAATCCAAAAAAAACAAGACCTCTACATTGAAAACTATAGTACTCTGACAAAGGAGATTGAAGAGGATGTCCAAAAAAGGAAAGATATCTCTTGTTCTTGGATAGAAAGAACCAATATAGTGAAAATGTCCACACTTCCAAAAGTGTTATACAGATTCAATGCAATCCCAACCAAAATCCCAACAGCATATCTCACAATCCTAAAACAATTCTAAAATTCATTTGGAACCAGAAGAGATCTAGAGTAGCAAAGTCAGTTCTGGGCAACAAAGACAAAGCAGGGGCTATCATAGTCCCTGACTTTAAATTATACTACAGAGCTACAGTGATAAAAACAGCATACTACTGGCAAAAGAAGAGACCTGAGGATCAATGGAACAGAATAGAGGATGTAGAAACAACTCCAGATATACTCAGCCACCTTATCTTTGACAAAGGAGCCAAATGCCTTCACTGGAAGAAATATAGCCTCTTTAATAAATGGTGCTGGAAAAACTGGCTAACCTAAAATTGAAATGGATCAAAGATCTAAATATTAAAACAGAAACACTAAATCTGCTGGAAGAGAGAATAGGTAGAATGCTTGAGGAAACGGAAGTAGGCAAAGACTTCATGAACAAAACCCAGACTGCACAAGAAATACTACAAAGAGTCAACAACAACCTCATCTTATGAAAAAGCTTTTGCAAAGCAAGAGAAACTATCAACAAAGTGAAAAAACCCAACAGAGTGGGGAAAAATTTTTATCAGCTATTCAGATAAAGGACTACTATCTACAATATATAAAGAACCCCCCAAAATGAGATCCCTCAAAATTTAAAGACCCAATGCAAAAATAGGCATCTGAAATGAAAAAACACTTCTCAGCTGAGGAATTAGGAACTGCAAATAAATGTATGAAAAAAGGTTCAACATCACTGGTCATTCATGAAATGCAAATTAAAACAACTCTGAAATTCCATTTCACTCCAGAAAGTATAGCTGCTATCAAGAAATCAACCAATAACGAATGCTGGCAGGGTCATGGGAAAAAAGGAACCCTTCTCCACTGTTGGTGGGAGTAAAGACTGGCACAAACCACTGTGGAAATCAGTGTGGAGATTTCTTAAAAACTAAAACTAGAGGTTCCATTTGATCCAGCTATACCTCTTCTTGGTATCTTCCCAAAAGAATTAATACCATCATGCCACAGTGTTATATGCACACCCACATTTATAGAAGCATGGTTTGTATTAGTTAAATCTTGGAAAGATGCCCATCAACTGACAAGTGGATAAAGAAGATGTGTTTTTTTATACCATGGAGTACTACTCTGCATAAAGAAGGGTGAGCATCAGACATCTGTAGCTAAATGGATGGACCTTGAGATCATACTCTTAAATGAAATAAATTGGACACATATGTATAAATATCACATTGTTTCTCTGGTGTGAGAAACTGAAAGTGGAAATAAGGAATGAAATATATAATGGATGTTGGGAAATGGGAAAAAAGTGTTTAAATGTGAAGCAGAACAAGGATGAGAGAGGGAAAAAGGAAGGGACAAGAAAAAAAATGAAAATAGAAGGAAAATGGAAGCAAAGCTTTTGTACATAGGGAGGGGAGGAGCTTGATAAGGGAAATGAGATAAAATAAAATTTTAAAATTAAATAAATTAAATTAAAAATAAAAAATGTGTTGAAAAGAGTTTCATCCTCTTGAGTTGCCTTAATTGTTTTTAAAGAATGTAAAAGTGAAGCCATTCTTAAGTACACTCTTCTTTGTTCAAGGCTATACATTGAAAATCCCACTTATTTAGTGTAAGAGAATTTATTTTACCTATTGTTTCATGAGTGAGTTTTAGTAGTTTGTGTCTGTTCAGGGAATTTGTCAACAACTTCAACTAAGTTATTGAAATTACCAGTGTAGATTTGTTCATATTCTTTTCTCATGATTTTTAATGCTTATAGTGATTCTTTCTATTCATTCCTAATAGTGATTAAATCTGGCCTCTGTTAATATTTCTACTTCTGTCACTTTATATATAGGTTCATGAATTTTATTAATTTCTTCAAAGATACATCATTTGGTTTCAGTGATATTTTCTCTTGGAGTTATTGTTGGTGGTGGGTTTTTAAATTTATTTCTGCTCTTATATTTATTATTTTCTAACTTCAGCTTCCTTTTGCTTTTATTTGCTTTCTATGTCTATATTTTAAGATGGACATTAGATAATTGTTTGACATGATTCTTCTTCTCTAAATGTATTGTGCTACAGATTGCTCTCAATCACTGTATTAGTAGCATCCTACAAATTTTTAAATTGTATTTTGACTTATTTTAATTTAAAATATTTTCCAATTTCCCTTGTGACTTCCTTAACGAAGGAGTAAGTTTATATTATACTTTCAAGAAGTTGAGAGTTTTAAGCTGTCCAACTGTTACTCATTTCTAGTTCAATTTAATCATAACTCAAGATCATAATGTGTATCTTTTCAATAATCTTTAATATTCAAATCATTTTGGCTCATTAAGTGGTCTTGGTGGAAACTTCATATCCAAAAGGGAGTCCTGTTGTATTTTATTGTGCAGAGTGTCATCTGAACAACAGTCCTCCCTTCCACCAGGTAGTATTGTGACTCAGGCCTGCCTTACCTCAAAAGTACAAAGGGAAAACAATGGAAAATTCACCACCACTTGGATCACCTTTCTATTCCGGATTTGGACTTTGCCACAACCACTTAAGAATTCTTAGTTACTTTTTTGCTGACAATACAACAGTCTTTTCAAACTGGAAAGAAGATTTAAATAAAAGTCATGGTTATTCAAGAGACGCAGATGAAAACAACACTGAGATTTCACCTCACCCCAGAAAGAATGGCTGCTATTAAGAAATCAACCAATAACAAATGCTGGCAGGGGTGTGAGGAGAAAGGAAGACTTCTCCATTGTTGGTGGGAGTGCAGACTGGTGCAACCACTGTGGAAATCAGTATGGAGATACCTCAAAAAACTAGGCTTAGAGGTCCCATTCAACCTGTTGGGTATCTTCACAAAAGAATTAAAATAATCATACCACAGTGATATGTGTGGACCCATGTTTATAGCTGCACAGTTCGTAATAGCGAAAGCTTGGAAACAGCCCAAGTGCCCATCAACTGGAGACTGGATAAAGCAGATGTGTTTTTTTTATAAAATGGAGTACTACTCAGCCATAAAAAATGAGAAACTAGAGACATTTATAGCTAAATGGATGCATATTGAGGCCATCCTCTTAAGTGAAATAAACAGGACACACATGTATAAATACCAAATAGTTTCTCTAGTGTGAAAAACTGAAAGTGTAATTAAGGATACACTTGGATGAAATGGCCTAATAACATATTTCTCGGATTGTGTTTCCATCGTGTGTCATATGACTGTATCAAAATTTAAATTAGGGAGAAGTTTGGCTTATGTGGAGTCTGCTAACTAACTGGAGTTTTTTTTCCAGATCATTAATTGTTCAGTGTTGGTTTTGGGGATCTTTCTGAAAGAAATCACATCCTCTGGTATCTTGTTGGTGCTTGAGTTGCTTTTTTAAATTATATGGAACAATATTTAAGTGCTTTTCAGTTCTGTTTTGGTTGAGTTCTGCTGTATTTGAAATTATTGTAGTTTTTTTCCCCTTGCATTGTTCTTCTTTGAATGGTTTTAAATTTTTGTATGTGTGTGTGTTTGATAATAAAGTTTTTAATTTAAAAAAAAATTCATGGGAGAAGATAAAGATTATTTTCTGAATATCAATTATGAATCAAGACCTTATTAGGTTATCTTATTTACTCTAAACAAAAAATGTTCAATTCTTAATTCTTAATTACTATCCCCATGTGAATTTAAAATATGTAAATTGACTGATCTTTTTCAATTAAAATTAAAAATTCAAATTTGAAGATAGGTTGCTAATGTTGATGTTCTGACCAACATTCATAGTTTTTAGAAAAGTTTCATTAATCACTCTTTAACCAGCT
The DNA here is from genome assembly GCF_053883595.1 of Heterocephalus glaber. NCBI lineage: Eukaryota > Metazoa > Chordata > Mammalia > Rodentia > Bathyergidae > Heterocephalus > Heterocephalus glaber. Next base: position 20,022,979 of record NW_028258297.1, on the reverse strand, counting down.
CCACCTTCATCAGAATATAATCTTATACAAGCAGATATTTCTGAGTTGAGGTACTTAAAGATATCTAAAGAGTGTTTTCAAATTACTTGAAAATAGTTTGATACTTCATAGTTTAGTAACTAGTTTTCATTTGAAAATACTTATTTGCACATTCCAAATCAAAACTAACTTATCCATAATAATTTTAGGATCATGTTTCCTAAAAAAAGCCTCACTAGCATATTTAATAATGAAATACAGGAAACAGTAAGGAGACAGTAAAGAACATAATTTGAATATGATATCCATTAATTTTCAGCATAATTTGTCTGATAGGTTGATATAAAACATATAAAGTTCATTACCATTTAAATGTTCTGAAAGATAATTTCATACTGATGTTTCCTATTTTATGAAACAGACCTGTAATGTATATAATCATGTTTCCTCTTCTTCACACAGGTAAGTTAGTATTGTATCGAAAATAATAGCTGGCCAGGGATTTAGCTCAGTGATTCCACAGCCTGCCTTGCAAGCGCAAGAACCCAAGTTCAATCCCCAGTACCAAAAATTAAAAAAAAAATAGCTCATACTTAGGTTGCAATCTCAATGTTCAATGTTTTCCCACTGAATAATGCTATATGTCTCTAAGAGCTTTAATCATTTTTAGTGGATCTTCAGTTAATAATATTTTCTGTAATATCATCTCTCTGTGATAAACTGATCAGTAACTCAATCAAGGAAATTGTTATCAACATACTTCAACTTCCAAAGTATGACTCCAACTATGGAGAAACTTTTTATAAAGTAAGCAATAACTAATTTATACATTTGCTTTTAAAGTTTGAATCATCCTAAAATGTTTCTTTAAATTAATTTCAAGAAAATTAATTGGCATTTTATTTGTTCTGAGGTTAACAAAAATGTGATGTATTTCAGGCTCTGATACATAAGGGTCACATGACAGGAAGTGACATCTAGCATCCATTTACTATAAAGCTCAGTATATCCTCAAGACACACCTTTCATAAACATTGAATTCAAGAAACACTGTTCTTATTAAATGGGCATATGAATAATACAGAGTCATGAATTCAAATTATCAGTGGTATTCAAAGAGAATGGGAGGATTTCAGACTTTAAAACAGAGCTCCACTTTGTCTAGAAAAGGAAATTATTAAGTTGTAAATCAGAGCCATGCCAGGGTTGTAAGCTACCAGGGATCCTCAAACCACTCTAAGGTATTTCAAAAATATTGTTCTATATTGTAGCCCCCTTGAAAATAATGTTAAGTTTATTTTTCAAGACGCTGAAACACTTCAAATGGTTTGTTTGGCATTTTCTTTTCTTTTTTTACAAACAGTCAAAATGAAATATGTAGCAGGTGCACGAATAAGCACCTGACCTAGAATATGTTTGCAGATGGATTCATGAACTATCATCAGGCCCTGTAATTTAACACAGCTTCAGGGAAAAGTTTGCTATTTTAATGATGTTAACTAACTTAAAAATTTTTCTCTCAACCTGAAAATGTTCCAGCTATGCTTTTTGCTACTTTAGTATGGGCACACTGCCAGCTTCTATGAGCTGCATTTATATAAAGTCACCCATACAAATGTTAGAGATATTGTTTATACTATTAACCCTACCTGGAGCTCTGTCTCTATTTTCTGTCTAAATTGCACAAATTGCTCATCAGGTTAGTTCAATTTGGGATCTGAAAAGTTAAGGCAAGAAGGTTTTAAGGTTGGAGTGACCTGAGTTCTAATTGCCCCTTTTCTATGTTTGCAAAGGGGCCAGTGTGACCTTTGATACATTGTTTTACCTCACAAAGCCTCAGTTTTCCAAGTTCAGGGATCTGGCAAGATTCAGTGTCATGAGTATATATCCAAAGTCCGTGAAACTTCAAATCTGAGTTTCTCATAAATATAAAGTCCCAAATGTCTGAATCCATTATTCTTATGTATTTTAGCTACTCACTGATCAGACACAGAAAGGTCAAAATCCATGAATTTGCAGCAACCATTAGGATTGTGCCCAAACACTTTGTGCTGTTTGTGGTGAAGCTGAGTCTAACACGGGATCCAGAGATTTTTAAGATGTTCCCTATTTCTGGGATCCAGAGAGACTCTTCTTCCACCAGACTTCCAAATTTAAGTGGCTCTCAGAGAAGACACTATTTTACAACTTAAAATATACTCAACCTATACTCAAGAGACAGGGACACACCAATGCCACGTAGAGATTAAAACACCCCTACTACGTGACTTCACTCTCCAGCTTCCTGCTCTGTAACCAGTCAAAGAATATTCTTTCATGCTATTTGCAGGCATCTCTTCACTTGGGTATGGTTCCTCAATTGCTAAAACCAATACCCCAGAACCACAATTATCCTTTTCATATCCATTTCTGGTATTGTGCATTTTTCATGCAACTTTCATGCAAATGACATGTTTTGGCTCTACTTCCAGTGAATTTTGCCTCCAATTTATCTCAACCAATTACCCTGGTGGCTTTTAGATATACTTTGATATTACAAAAAAAGTTCTATGTAGAAAAGGCTGATCTTAAATATCCTACTCCCAGATCACTCTGTGGATGAGATCATGAAATGTCATATATCAGGAAGATGAGTACAAGATTATAGAAATTACAATAAGATAGTTGTAGTGTTCCCATAAAACTTCTCAGAACAAAGCCAGCCAGAAACAAATTTTACTTATTTTATCCATGTATGATTAGGGTCCATAAATTACAACAATTGAAATTAGATGCTAACCACTGCGTTTATATAAGTACATCACATACCAAACAAGTTGCAGAAAAGGCAAGGGTGAAGATTACCAAACTAGGTTCCTGTGTGTAGTCACCATTTCTCTATTTGTATCTTTTACTCTCTTTATTATTTCTGCAGCCTGACTTATCCTGTACGGCAGGAAATAGTCATAGAAAACACAAGATTTCCAAATTCAGAGTTTCTTAAATTCACTATACCCAGTCAAATTCTATAAACTGGAGTGAATAGGAGTAACTATATTTATCTCTTGATGAAGGATGAGAGGTACACAAAGTATTGTAAAAGTTGTTGGGTCAAAGATCATGAAAACAAAATATCTTTTTTTTTTTTAATCTTAGAGACTTTTGTCAAGAAGGACTGTTACATTAAGGTAACAGATAGGGAATATTTGTATTAGCTAAAAAAATCAAAATAAATCATGATTATTTTACATGTTTTGCTTCTAAAATAAAATCTGATTGCCTATTTTTCTTTGAGATCTTTAAAATATTGAGTTAAAAATTTAAAAAAATAAAAGGGTGCTATTTTAAAATGTTACACATATTAACATCATATAAATCTTGCATTTATATTCAGCTAAACTCAGAATTCAATTGTGATATAGTAGTGAATAACTGAAGTACTCACTATTGTGGAACAAAAAAGATGGGTTATGAGTAAGAAGTCATAGTGAGACGCAAGGAATGAGGAAGTAAAAGTATCATGAAGACAACTATGACTGCATCAATTTTGGCAGTGGATTGACTACAAAAAAAGATAAAAGAGAATCACATAAATTAATGAAAACCAGAAAAGGTGGGAAAAGAAAGAGGGCAAAAGAAGCAAAGAGCAAAGTAGCATATAGCAAATAGTAACCAAATAAAGAAGATATTACTCCAATTCTTACTAATGATCACTTTAAACTTGTCTAAATATATTATTTTAAAAGAGTATTACAGTGGATTTAAAAACCAACCTATATGTTGTCTTCCAAATACCTAATTATTTCAAAGGCTTGGATTCAAAGTAAAAGAATAGAGAAAAATATACCATGCTGAAAGAAAACTGGCATATCTATATTTCAGATGTGAACTTCACAAGAAAAATTACCATGAAAATAAAGAGATGTTACATGAAGTTAAAGAAATCAATTCTAAACAAGGACATGGTAATCCTAAATGTGTATTCACCTACCAAAAGAGCATAAAAGTGTTTGTGGAGCAAAAATTCATAAAACTAAAAGGAGAAATATACCGATGTATTATAATTGGAGTATTCAAAAATCTCTCTTGCCAATAATGCAGATCACACAAGCAGAATATTATATACTTATATCAATATAGTAATATATTTATTGACCAACTGATTGACAGATAAGATAGATGATAGGAAGAGAAAGAAAAAGAAAGAAAGAAAGAAAGAAAGAAAGAAAGAAAGAAAGAAAGAAAGAAAGAAAGAAAGAAAGAAAGGGAGGGAGGGAGGAAGGAAGGAAGGAAGGAAGGAAAAAAGAAAGGAGGGAGGGAGGGAGGGAAGGCAGGCAGGCAGGCAGGCAGACAAGGTGGTTGGGCCACTGTGGTATTGTCTCAGAGAAAAACTAAGGCATTTTGTATCATGTCCCTGAAACATCCTTTCTCCATTCCCTAGACTCTTGCCAGGTCAACGGAGCATTCTAAGTAGACAGGGACGTGAATGTTCACAGAAATGTTTTCTAAAGGATCCTGGGAACTGGGCAAACTCATGTAATCTCTAGGATCTGCCTTCCTGCCCATGTGCTTAGACTTGGAATGCTTAACGGAACCAAGATAACTCCCTCCCGGAAGTAATCTATGGAACTGAGTGATTCACCTTCCAGCTGCCACAAAACCTGTGGAGTGACACTGCTGTCAGGTACACATCTCTCATGGATTTTGCCAGGTGGTACTATTAATCTATTCAGGTTCCTTATGGAAGTTTGATTTGTACATGCTCCCTAGTAAGTTGCAATTAACCCTGTGCTTCCCCATTAGCCCCTTAATAAACCTTATCTCTCACAAAAGCCATCTCTACACATTTTCTTGGGAAACCTATTCCACAGCTACAGCACACCTGAACATGGAAGAGATAGCTACTCACTAGTTACAGTAGTTGTATGATCTTCTGTTTCCTAAAATTCAGCATTGCCCTCATACAAAAGGGATGATAGCAATGCCTGAAGATAGGTGGTGTTGTTTGAGAGTTAAATAAGGTGAACTACTTCCTATAGTGCTTGAAACATAGTAAATTCTCCATATATATATAACATCACTATTTGCATTAAAAATTTCATAAAATTCAATAATTAAGAAAATTAATATTTTAATAATTGATAGCCTCAGAGCAAGTATGTTTTCTCAAATTTTCCCAGCTTTATGACCTTAAGCTATTTGAAGTTACTCTGCTATATTCTTTCTTGCCTAATAATTATAACATTTCAAGAGAAGTAAGACAGAAAAGAGAAAAATCCGTAAATAGGATTTGGTTCAAATTAGGCGCCTTTGAGAACATGAAGGGGAAAACTGATACTGAAGTGAGTTGTGTTGCTTTACTTTAATAACAATATTTAAGTTTGCAGACTTAACTCTCTAATTTATATTTATTGCATGCAATATCTCCAAATGTGTATTTTTGCATGTTATGGGTATAATAGGTAAATATTATTTAGAAATCAGATGAAGGAGTTTTCTAAATTTAAAGAGAAATTTCTTTTCTACATTTTAATTTAATTTATGTATTTATTATTATTTTTTAATAAATTTTATTAGTACATTTTAGATATACAATATAATGACATTTATCATTGGAAATTTGCACCTTTACATAATCTCTCTTGGGTTCTTATTTTTCCCCCTTCCCCTGCCCTCCCTTCAACCTCTCCATCGCTCCCTATTTACAAAGACTTTGTTTCCATTTTTTTCTTTTTCTCATATTAATTCCATTCCCTTCTTTCCTTTCTCCTACTCTTACCATTTCCCCTCCCCTTTGCCCCTTTTCTCCCTATTTCACATTATCAATTTTAACTTTTAGTCCTTATTTACACTTTCAGTTTCTCACAGTAGAGAAACTATTCAGTATTTACACATGTGTTCTATTTATTTCACTTAAGAATAGTGCCTCAATGTGCATCCATTTAGCTATAAATGTCTCTAATTTCTCATTTTTTATGGCTGAGTAGTACTCCATTTTATTTTTTTAAAAAAACACACATTTTATTTATCCAGTCACCAATAGATGGGAAATCAGGCTGCTTCTAAGTTTTAGCTATTGCAAATTGTGCTACTGTGAACATGGATGCACATATATCACTATGGTAATGATTCATTTAATGCTTTGGGGAAGATACTCAGCAGGGGAATAGCTGGGTCAAATGGGACTTCCAGTCCTAGTTCTTCGAGGTATTTCCATACTGATTTCCACAGTGGTTTCACCAGCCTACACTCCCACCAGCAGTGGAGCAGGGTTCCTCGTTCCCGACAGCCATGCCAGCATTTGTTATTGGTTGATTTCACGATAGCAGTCATTCTTTCTGGAGTGAGGTGGAATCTCAGTGTTGTTTTCATTTGCATCTGTCAAATGACCAGTGATGTTGAACATTTTTTTATATGTTTATTTGCTATTTCTACTTCCTTGTCTGAGAAATGTCTGTTCATTTCAGATGCCCATTTGTGAATTGGGTGTTTATATTTGGGGGGGTCTGATTTTTTTGAGTTCTAGACAGTAGACCTTTGTCTGAGGAACACCTGGTAAAAAATTTTTCCCACATTGTAGGTTGTCTCAGCTCTGTTGGTGGTTTCTCTTGCTGTGCAGAAGCTTTTTAATAAGAAGAGATTCCACTTGTTGATTGTGCTAGTTCACAGGCAACTGAGATTTGGTTCATGAAATCTTTTCCTACACCAATGTCTTCAAGAGTTCTACCTAACTTCTGTTCCAGCTGGTTCAGCGTTTCTGTTTTAATATTTAGATCCTTAATCCATTTTGATTTTAGGTTAGTGCACGCTGAGAGATATAGGTCTAGTTTTGATCTTTGGCAAGTTGAAACCCAATTTTTCCAGCACCATTTATTAAAGAGGCTATCTTTCCTCCAGTGAGGATGTTTGGCTCCTTTGTCAAAAATGAGGTGGCTGAGTGTGTCTGGAGTTGTTTCTGCATCTTCTAATCTGTTCCACTGGTCCTCAGGGTTTTTTAGTTGCCAGTAACATACTGTTTTTATCACAGGAGCTTTGTAGTATAGTTTCAAGTTGGGGATTGTAAAACCTCCTGCAAAGTCTCTGTTACCTAGAATTGCTTTTGCTACTCTAGGTCTCTTCTTGTTCCAAATGAATTTTTGGATTGTTTTCTCAAGGTCCATGAAGTATGCTGCTGGGATCTTAATTGGAATTGCATTGAATCTATATAGCAGTTTTGGAAGTACGACAGTTTTCACTATATTGATTCTTCCTACCCAGAGCAAGGGATGTCTTTCCATTTTCTGATATCAACTTAAATCTCTCTTTTCAGAGTGCTATAGTTTTCAGAGAAGAGGTCTTTGATTTCTTTTGTTAGGTTCATTTCTAGGTATTTCAGTTTCTTAGATGCTATTGTGAAAGGAATTGTTTGCCCTATTTCTCTCTCAGTGAATATGTTGTTCATGTACAGAAAAGCTATTGATTTTTGTGTGTTGACCTTGTATCCACCTACTTGATTGAATTTGGTTATTAAGTCTAGAAGACTTTTGGTGGAGTTCTTGGGGTCTTCTATATACAGTATCATGTCATCTGCAAATAATGACAATTTGACTTCTTCATTTCCTATCTTTATTCCTTTTGTTTCTTTCTCTTGTCTAATTGCTGTGGCTAATGTTTCCAGAACTATATTGAACAGGAGTGGTAATAGGGGACATCTTTGTCTTGTTCCTGATTTTAGTGTGAAGGATTTCAGTTTTTGACCATTTAGTATAATACTGGCTGTTGGTTTTTCATAGATGGCTTTTATCAGTTTGAGGTAGAGACCATCTATTCCAATTTTTTGTAGGGTTTTTATCATAAATGCTTGTTGGATTTTGTCAAATGCTTTTTCTGCATCTATGGAGATGATCATACGGTTTTTGTCCTTGGCCCTATTGATGTAGTGTATTACATTTATTGATTAGCATATGTTGAACCATCCCTGTATCCCTGGGATGAATCCCATTTGGTCAGGGTGTATGATCTTCTTAATGATCTTCTACATTGTATTTGCCAGTATCTTATGAAGGATTTTTGTAACAATGTTCATTAGTGAGATTGGCCTATAGTTCTCTTTCTCAGTTGGGTCTTTCTCTGCTTTGGGGATCAAGGTGATGCTTGCTTCCAGGAATGAATTTGGGAGTATTGTTCCCTTTCAATTTCATTGAAGAGTTTAAACAGTAGTGGCAGCAGTTCCTCTCAAAATGACTTGTAGAATTCAGCAGTGAAGCCATTAGGGCCTGGGCTTTTCTTAGTTGATAAGTTTTTAATTACATTTTCAATTTCATTGATTGATATCGGGTCGTTTATAATTTTTAGGTCTTCTTCATTCAACTTTGGTAATTCAGACATATGTAGAAATCTGTCCATTTCTTCTGCATTGTCCATCTAACTGGCATATAGTTTCTCGAAGTAGGTATAGATGATCCTCTAGACTTCTGCTGTGTCCATTGTAATTTCATCCTTTTCATTCTTAATTGCATGGATTTGGGCCTTTTCTTTCCTTTTTCTTATAAGGTTGGCTAAGGATTTGTCAATTTTGTTTATTCTTTCAAAGAACCAACTCTTGGCTTCTATTTTTTTGTATTGTTATCTTAGTCTCCATTGTATTGATTTCTGCTCGGATCTTTATAATTTCTTCCCTTGTATGAGCTTTGGGTTTGCCCTGCTCTTCTTTATCTTGAAGCTTGAGGTTCAGCATCAGGTTGTTTAATTGGGCTCACTCTGTTTTCCTAATATGAGTATTCACTGCTAAGAAATTTCCAACATCAGACTGCTTTCCTTATTTCCCATAGATTCTGATATGTTGTATGGGCATTGTCATTTAATTGTAGGAACTGTCTGATTTCTTCTTTAATTTCCTCTGTGCCCCATTGGTTATTCAGAAGTATATTGTTCAATTTCCATGTGTTTATGAAATTTTCAAGTTTCTTTTGCTATTGATCTTCAATTTCATCACACTATGGTCTGATAATATACAGGGGATAACTTCAATTCCTTTGCACTTTTAAGCATGTTCTATGAGTGAATATGTGGTCTATTTTGAAGAATGACCCTTGTGCAGCTGAAAATTATGTGTATTCTGATTTTGTGGGGTGGAACACTGTAAATATCTGTTAAGTTCATTTGTTCAAGAGTTTCATTGAGTTCTAGTATTTGGTTGCTTGTTTTTTGTCTAGCTGATCTATTTCTGACAGTCGGGTATTGTGGTCCCACACTACTATTGGATTAGTGCTTATTTGATTTTTCATGTCCATTAGTATTTGTTTTATATAGTTGGGTGCACTAGTGTTTGGTGCATATATATTAATGATTGTCATCTCCTCCTGTTGGATTGTTCCCTTTAGAAGGATGTAGTGTCCTTCTTTGTCTCTCTTAATCAGTGTTGGTTTGAAATCCACTTGATCTGCAAAGAGGATAGCTACTCCTGCTTTTTGGGGGGTTCCTGTCACATGGAGTATTGTTTTCCACCCTTTAACTTTCAGTCTATGAGTTTCCTTTTGAATTGTGTTTCTTGTATGCAGCATGTTGTTGGATCTTGCTTCGTGATCCATTCTGCCAGTCTATTTCTTTTGATTGGTGAATTGAGACTATTAACATTAATGGTTATAACTGATACATATTGATTTATCATTGTTATGAGTTTTTCTTTTTGTTGGATTCTCCTCCTTGCCTTTCATTTCTTGACATGCCTAGTGGATTCATTCTACTGGGCTTCCTGGGCTTGTGATCCTCATCTTTTCCTAGGATTTTCTCTAAAATTTTTTGGAGTGCTGGTTCGGTATTCATGAAGTTCCTAAGGTGCTCTTTATCATGAAAGTATCTTATTTCACCATCAATTTTGAGAGATAGTTTTGCAGGGTCCATCAATCTGGGTTGGAGGCTGTTTTCCTTTAGGGCTTGAAATACTTCACTCCAAGCTCTTCTTGCCTTGAGGCTTTGCATTAAGAAGTCTGCTGTGATTCTGATGGGCTTTCCTTTGTATGTGATTTGTTTCTTTTCTCTAACTGCTTGTAGAATTTTGTTCTTCTGTTGGGTTTCTGGAGTCTTAACTGTTATATGTCTATGTGAAGATTTTTTTGGTCAAAGTTAGTTGGAGTCCTATATGCCTCACTTATCTGTATGTCAAGTTTTTTTCCCCTGCTTGGGAAGTTTCTGCCGTCACTTCTGTAAACAGTTTTTTATGTCATCTGAACTTTCTCCTGTTTCTTCATTCACTCCAATCATTCTTATGTTATTCTTCTTTGCATCATCTAGCAGCTGCTGGATTGATTTCTCATAGTCCCTTGCAATATTAAAGCAATTTTTCTTTTCCTGGTCACTAATTGCAATCTTGTCTTCTATATCTGAAATTCTATCCTCACATTGGCTCATTCTGCTGTGTAAACTTTCAATGGAGTTTTTAATCTCCTGTAAATCTGTTTGCATCTGTTTTATGGATTCCATTTGTTTCCTATGTTGGGATTCCATCATGTTCCTGAGCTCATCTATTTTTTTTATCTCTGTTCTCTCTAGATTTATTAAGCATGTCTTTCACTATGGGCATAATCTCTGCTGTTATCTGAGAAATTATTTCTGATTTCATTTTTTCTAGATCCTCTTTGGTTGCCAGTTCAGGGAATGCAGGTTGTTGATTATCAGATTGTTCCAACTTGTTTCCCTTTGGGGTTGCTTTAGGTGATCTGGAAGTCTGGTTTTCAGACTTTTTTACATGTCTTCTCATTTCATGGGGCGGGGTTGCTGCTGGCACCTGAGTGGCTCACCTCCTTGGTTCTGGAGGCAGCTGTGCTCCTTGGTGCTGGGGGTGGCCTGGAAGGCTCCTCCTCGGTGCTGAGGGTGGCTCTGCTTAAAGAGAAATTTCTGTGGGATTCATTGCTTAACTTCCAGATGAAAATGAAGTATTGCCAATAAAAAAAAAAAACTTTTATCTTCATAAATGTGCACCAAATTACACCTTTTGGTTGAAATGCAGGTGAACTACCAAGGCACATGATTTGAGTCTTCTTAGCTTAGAAATATATTATCACAAACTTGCTTACTGTATGTGAACATGTTATATGTCTACATTATACCTGAATACAAAAATTGCAATTTAAAACACAATATGTAATATTCAAACAATTACAAGACTGGTATTGTAAAATTTTAAAGAAATTTTATTGTAAGATATCAAAAATATTTGAGCTGATATATATATATTTTTTTCATACCGGGGATTGAACTCTCATCCCTGTGCTTGTGAGGCAGGCAGCAGAACCACTGAGCTAAATCTCCGGCCCCCAGCTGATAGTTTTTGACTCTCTCTTTAAAGTCAGACATGTAATAATTAACAGATAATTTACCCCATTTAGATATTCATGGTTGTTAGTTTCCCATTGCTGGGACAAAATATATGAGATAAACAATGTCTAAGGAGGAAAATCTTATTTTGGCTCATTGTTTCAGAAGTTTTAGTCCATGGTTGGTCGGCCCATTCCTTTCAGGCCCAGTGTGAGGCAGTAGATCAGGATGGGGAGCAAATGGGTGGGGAAGAAATGCTGCTTATCTCATGATGGTCAGGAAAGGAAAAAGAGAGAACCCAGAGTGCCCATGGCCTCTTCAGGGGCCTAATCCCAGTCACCCGACTTCCTTCAACTGGGACCCATCTTCTGAACCAGGAAATATAAAAGTTAGATTTTTTTCTATTATAATTAAGCAGCTTCCCAAATTTCCTTTTCTAAACATTGTAACCAACACCTCCTCCTCTCCTCAGGCCCAAAGAAGTGACAGAATATGCAGGTGCAAGCCCAGGAGGGGCCTCTAGGGCATTCCCCAATAGTCTTCATTTTGATCTTGTGTCTTATGAGCTCACTCTTTGCTGTCGACATTCCTATCAGCATTCTTCTCCTCTGAGCCCAGAGCAGAATCACCTCTTTCTTCTCTGCTTAAGATATTCTGGGCTTTTCCAAACTTTTCCAAAATCTTCCTGCAAACCAATTCCAAAGGCACCTGAACCCACATTGTCAAAAGTATGGTCATAGGACAAAACCCTATTTTCTGTGGCAATTTCCTTTGCCAGCTCTCTATCTCTGGGACAAGACACCTGAAATAAACAAGTCATAAGGAGGAAAAGCCTATTTCTGTTCACAAGTTGAAAGGCTTCAATTCATACTCAGTTATATTATTTTGGGGCATGTGGCAAAACCACACTTAATGGCCTGGAGTGTGTGGTAAAGCATGGAAGCTTATCTGGTGGGGTTAGGAGACCAAAGGAGAGCAAAGAAGCAGGTGGGGTTCTATACCTCCTCAAATGCATGATCAGAAAGCCATAATTTAACTTCCTTCTCCTAAGTCCCATTTCTAAGTGTTCTAATATTCAAAATAGCTCCACAGATTGTTGTCCAAACCTTTAAGATATAAGCAATCTTTAAGATCCAAATCAAAACTTTGAATTGCTCCTTTCCTTAAATCTATTTTCCTAAACTCATAAAATTCATGATACTAGCAGAATAAATTTAACATTTATTTTTATAATAATTTGAGAAATGTACTTTCACAACATAGTTAATCTTGAAAAAATAGAGTTGTTTCACAAATGCCCACAGTACCCCAAGGTGAAGTAAAAAAAAACTGCTTAGGGCCGGGATTTAGCTAAGTGGTTCCACCGCCTGCCTCTCAAGCACAAGGTCCCAAGTTCGATCCCCAGTAGCAAAAAAAAAAAAAAAAAGAAACTGGTTATAGTTGGATTAAAAAATAAAAATTAATGCAGTCTTTATGCTCCAACAGTTAGAAATATATTGATTTATGTCTTCTCTTCCTCCTAAATTCCATAGTAAACTTTCTTAAGAATAACAAAGTGTTTTTGGTCCTTTAAAACTAGACTTTCAAATTATTCATTTGCTTCTCATTTGCTGGCTCTGTAGTGCATAATTTCTTTGTACTTTCTCTTAAAATTCTGACAGCTCCATAAGGATTCTTGTTCAAGATCAGAAATAAAAGGCTTAGAAACAGCATTATATTGTCAGAGCCCACATAAAAAAATGTAGAAAAAAGTGAAGTTGTGAATGATAGAAATGCCACTGGGACTTTTGTCTCTGACCTAGAATTCAGAAGGAATATCAAATTTTTTTGCCATTCAAACCTGTTTGCCTTTTTAGAAGAAAAACCACAAAAAAGCTAGGTGAATTTAACTTTCAGTAGTAAATTAAAATGGGCAATTTCTAGTTTCAAATATTTTGAAGAATATGATATTGCTAGATGTCTGATTAGACGGTAGGCCATGCTTGAAACATATTTTTCTTTATAATGGCTAATGCTTTTGTTCTGATGCAAAGAAAAATTAAAATATGAATGTTAAAACCAATAGAAATTTTGGAATTCTATACTAGGTATAAAAACATTTTTAACAAGAATATAATAATAATAAATAGGTAGTTTTTTGAACTATGGCTAGAATTTTTGGATTAAACATGTAATTTTCAAGTTTACTGGATATCAAATTGTTTAACAAGCTGTCCCTTTTATTCTTCCAATTTCGTGACTTAGAAATGTTTATTTCTCATAATGGGGAAATTAGGAATAAAGATTCTATGTAGAATATTATACAAGTGTGGGCATGTTTCAACTCACCTAAATAACTAGGAGAATGATGAATGGATCATTTAGTAAAACTAAACCTATTTTCAGTCTTGCATGAACCTGTCAAATTTTGTTCCGAAGTGGCCATACAATTTTCCATTCCCACTAATAATGAGTGAGGATTTCTCTAGTTCTGCATGTTTGCCAGCCTTGGATACTTTTTGTGTTGCTTTGGTTTTGGATTGTTGGTATTCTAATTGCTGTGTAATACCATGATATGACACAGTTGTTTTAACTTGCAGTTCCCTAACGACATATGATATTGAGTATTTTTCCACACCCTTCTATAGTATTTGATGATTATTCTTGATTGTCAAATTTATTGGCTTAAGAGATGTCTAGCAGATTAGTAAAGCACACTTCTGGGTATTTCTGTGGGGGACATTGGGGCACTATATCTGGCCCCAGGCCTCTTCCTCTTCAGCTCTCTGCTTCCTGGATACCATCACTTGAGCAGCTTTTCCCCCTGAGGCCCTTCCACCATGATATTTGAGCCTTGGAGTGAGTCAATTATGAACTAAAACTTCTGAAACCATGAGCGAAAATAAACATTTTCTCCTTTAAATTGCCTATGTAGGGTATTTTGTTCTGGCCATGAAAGGCTGACTAATACATATACCATTCCTATTCATTTTTTATGGATGTCTATTCAAATACTATGTAATTGGGTTATTGTATTATATTTGAGTTCCTTTGTATTTTGGATATGAATTGTTTATCAAGTGCATATTTTGCAATTTTTCCATTCTGTAGCCTGTCATTTTGTTCTCTTCTGACTGTCTTTCATAGATAACAAGTTTTATTTTTAATAAAGGCCAATCTCACAAACTTTTCTTCTGTGGATAATGCTTCTGGTGTTGTATGTAAAAAGTCAACACCAAAGTCCTAGTTGTAGGGAACAGGGGAAGGGGACGTTACCAGAACCTCTGCAGTAAGTCCTAGTCTCCTGCGAGCCATGGCAGCACACGGCGAATTACAGGAAAGGAAGAAAAATGAGACTGAGAAGAAGCTGAGCTTTGAGTCTGATCAGTGCTCCTCTGGGCGGCAAAGACGACAGCCCCCAGCTTACCACACCATCGGGAGAAACAAGTGTAACAAATGACTTACAGAGAGTTCAGTACATCTGCGTAAACAAGATGTAACAGTCCAAGAACAATGAGGAACCGAGTAGAAGTTTCTTCCTCCCAGGATGTTTTCAGCTCCCAGGATGTTTCTTGTCCTGGAGAATCACAGCATCACCGGATCACTGAAGTCTCAGTTGTGACCGGAAGCCAAAATGGAATTATGTCTAGGAATTCCATAGCTGGGCTGTAGGCAGAAGAACTAGGCTAACCAAATGATTTTTCCCTAAAATTATGTAGCATTGCTCCCGACACCTAGTAACCTAGATATTTTCTTTATTATCATCTTCTAGAAGTTTATATTTTATAAAAACTTTTATTTGTTGTTTATATTTTATGTTTAGATTTATTTTCCATTTTAAATTAAATTTTGTGAAAGTTATAAAGTTCATCTCATTTCATTTTTTGCATATGTTCTAACATCATTTATGGAAAAGAAAATTCTTCCTCCGTTGACTTACCATTGCTCTTTTATCAGTGATCAGTTGGTCATACCTGTGTTGATGTTTCCAGGGCTTCAATTTATTCTATTTATATATTCTTTGATCAGTACCACACCATAATCACTGCTATAGATTTGTAGAAGGAACAGTTTTCTTACTTTTTAACTCTATTGACTATTCTAGATCTTTTCTCTTTACATAAAAGCTTCAGTATGTCTGTTAGTATCCTTACAATAACTTATTAAAAACTTTTGTAGTTTTATGGAATCTGTAGAATAAATGAGAATAACTGGCATATGTCGGGAATTAAAGAACATAGCATTCATGCTTTCCTATTAATAAGTAGGGACTACGTCTCCACATTTAGATCTTCTTGGATTTTTTAATCTCAATTTTACAGTTTCCCTCAGATAATTCTTGGGTATATTTGGCTAGAATTATATCTAAGTATTTCACTTTGGACTGCTAATGTAAGTGGTACTGTGTTATTAATTTCACATTCTGTTATTTAATGCTGGTATATAAGAAAACAGTTGACTCTTGTCTATTAACCTGCATTCTGAAACCTTGCTATAGTCATTTCTTCATTGCAGAAATTTTGTTGTTATTTTTGATACCTTGAGATTTTTCACATAGAAAGTTGTGTCATCTGAAAACACAGAAATTTTATTTTTGATGCTTATTTCCTTAAATGTCACATTGTGGTTAGGTAGGAAAATGTCCTTGACTAGGAAAATATATTTTGAAGTAATTAGGAGCAAAATATTTCAATGTCTGCAACATTCATTTGGAAAGAGGAAACGAAGAAGATGGAGCTAGTAGATAGGATTTTAATAACTGATAAATGTTTGTATTGAGTATATAGGTAATTCATTTTATTGTTCCTTCAATTTTTCTGAGCATCTGCAAGTTTTTCAGAATAGAAGACAAAGTTTTTAAAAGCTGAAAGCAGACCTCACAACTGACGAATGTTTTTATCTTTGGAAGCTCATTTCCCACATAAATTAATTTGATACTGGCCCAAACTAATTATCAAAGCATGAGGTTTTTGAAGGGTATCATTAATTGAAAGTCAGAGATGAGGTATTATCAGGGATGAAGTGGCTATATTGCAGCGACTTGCTTTTGTACAGGGTCTGATACACATTATTTCAAGTGTTTTGCTTTTTTGATTGAAAAATCAAGATTTATTTAATTGTATAAATTATACACTGGCTTTAGAAATTCTATCAAAATAGATGGCAAAAATAATTACAGTATTTTCAAAATTAACCATTGAACCACAGGATACAAGGAGCATAAGATTCTCAGTTTTGTTTAATCATTCTAGTGTCTGATAATTTCAAATAGATTCTATACATGCATACTATATTCAAAGCATCTTTA
The DNA here is from genome assembly GCF_053883595.1 of Heterocephalus glaber. Lineage (NCBI taxonomy): Eukaryota > Metazoa > Chordata > Mammalia > Rodentia > Bathyergidae > Heterocephalus > Heterocephalus glaber. The sequence goes on along the minus strand of NW_028258297.1, from coordinate 20,006,439 downwards.
CACAAATCCTTAATTTCATATTGAGCTTTGCAACAACACATGGAATCAGTAAAGTTCTATGAAAGCTGATCCTTATGTTTCAAAAAGAAATGAGTAGAACCATGGGATATATACTGAGTCCATATTCACAAAGAAGGTCCAAAACATTGTATTATTCAAAACAGATGTTGCACACAGTACTTCTTATGACTGGGAATGTTTCCAAAGACTCGACTCTCTTGAATTAACTTGCTCAAAAAGTATTCATTTAGGTGAAATCTTGATAGAAAATATTTTCCTTCTTCTCATTCCATTTTCATAAGTGTGAAATAAAATATTTTCATTACAGTAAGAAATATGTGCTGTTTTCTGAAAGTATTGCAAGAGTAGAGGTTGAATTTTTCTGACAGTTTCTCAACTTTTCCCTATTATGCAGCTCTAAAAAAAGAGACTCATCAAGTTTTGTGTTCAACATTTTTTGGTATCTTATTAGCTGCTTAATGAACATATGCTATTAAAAAATGAATTCTGCACATGAAATACTTTTCCTAAGAGACTGTTCCCTCTTATAATGACCTTATGAGTAAAATTTCCTTCTGATTGATTCATGATTCCTCCAATTTTTTCCTTCACCAAATATGTTTGGAAAATCTACTACATGTCAGATCCTATAGTAGCTTCTGGATTTACAAAAATCATTAAGGCATGCTCCTCGCCCTTTAGAAAATATTAAATCTAAGAGAAGAAACACCTAACAACAGATAATAGAAAGACAATTTACAAGAGTGCTAAAGAAAACGCCTGCAAGAAGCATAAAGCCAAAGCAATTGCTAATATGTCTGTCTTATTTCAAATGTTAGGTTCCTTTTCTTTTGTATAAGAAATTGTTGTTAAGAGAAATAGAAACCTTATGGTATACACCTTTTAATTAGAGGTAAATCAATGTTCATTATTAATGATAAGCAGTAAAGATTGAAGGTAATTGATGAGAAAATAAAAATCCAGAATATGAATATAGCAAATCATTATTTTAAAATATACACTTAACATTTTCCTGTTTTATCAAACACAATCTATTTATATGAATTTATTTTTAAAATGTTTGACATTTTGGAGTTTCTTTCCTTCTTGCATTTGCTTGAAACTAAATACTTTTTTATTTCACTTGATACTACCAGCATTACTATATTAATGGTTCAGGTGTAAAGCAGAGATGGTATCTCTAATAATAGCTTTAAGACCTGAGATAATATCAATCATCATAAATCTCTACCTTTAGTAAAATAAAAAGTGTGAATTTAATTCTAACTAGATATTCAGAAGAGAATATTTAAAACCTTACATTAAACAGAAAGTAATTGTACTGAAATCCTTAGTTGTTGAAGAAAACTTTGTTGACATCACAAAGCTTCAAGAACTTGAAAAGGCAATTAATCAAGGCTATTCTGTGGAATGCACAGGCTCAATTTCTACCATTACTTCCAGTTGTTTTTTCCTTCTTTTCTTGTCTGAAAGAGCAAGGAACCCATATGTTGTCTAAAGATAATTCTTCAAGTATGCTTGGAATTCACAAGCTACCACCTCATTGAATAATTCCATTCAAACAAAAATCACTGACAAATTCACACCTCTAACTCAGAATTTTTTTCTCTAGAACCAAGACTCATGACTTTGTTCTTCCTATCTGACACCCCTTCTGTTATATCCTACAGTCATTTAATTTAACTTACCAGTTTGAGCAAAGATTATTACATTTTCAAGGATCCAAAACTGACTGTAGGTTCTTTATATGTTCAATAACGTTTTTGAAAGTGCTGGAGAACCTGAACTGAGACTAAATAATTAGGAATAGTTACCAAGACTATGGCATAAAATGATTCCAGCACAGAAAGTTCTACCAATAAACCTGAGCACTAAAACCTGGCAAGAATTTTGAACAGGGAAATTGATGTTACCTCTGCTATATCCTACTCTTACTATTAATCCTTATACTACTCCTGCTACTGTTGCCACTACTAATAGTAGTAATACTACTATTACTTCAGAGACAAAAAGAAAAAGGTCAACTTAACTGCTGATTGTTTGCTTCTAAATCTCTGTAATCATACTCTCAATTGTGTTGATAACCTAACTCATCCAAACCACTAGCACTACCATTAGCTTTATGATTATCATTACAGTCTATAGTAATTGCAAGTATATTAAAGACATACAGTTCTATTACTAACATGCTTTTGCTCATGTTTTTCCACTGTGCTTGGGAATTTCTATTCATTGTTCAAGCTCCATCTTAGAAGTCATTCTCTCCAAAAGCCATCTCTGAATGTTAGTCTTCCATCATAAGGATGCACTACATATCCATTTTATATTTCCAGCATAATGAGCACCTACTTTTATTTCCCTTTCCATCAAAATTTCATTTCTACTCCCCTGGCTGTGCCACTAGGTTATTATTAGCTTCTTAAGGGATTAATCTTTAACTAACTCAATAAGAATTGTGGCTTAAATCTAATATTATTCCTTAATGTTACTCTTTCCAAGTCTAATATTCCTATGGCAAGGAATACTTGATATTATTGATCATTTATGTGACTGGATTAAGAGTATGAGTAGGGTTGGATTGCAAGGTCACTAGCTTCATCAATATATTAACCCACTGAACCATTCATAGATGAATGGGGTCTTAGGAGGATGACTTGGAGAAAGTGGGTCATGGGAGTGTGACCTTGAAGGCTATGCATGGTCTCTGACTCTTCTTCTCTTTCCAATTCACTCTGCTTCTAAGCCACATGACTTAAACAACTTTCCTCCATCATGCCCTTTTACCATGATGCCCCTGACTTGGAGCCAGGTTACCAGCTGACCATGAACTGAAACTTCTGAAAACATGAACCAAAGTAAACCTCTCTTACCCTCAGGTCAGGTGTCAGGTCTTTTGTCCCAGAAACAAAAAGATATAAATGAAACTGGAATACCTCAGAATGATAATATTTAGGGGGAATATGTTATATACACTGTTACATAATATAAATGTGTCTATGTTAAATAAGTTTGAACATACTAGTAGATTGCAGATTTATACCAAAAGGAGATTACAAATTTATACCAAACAAATACATTCTTACTCCAAAACTATAGATTCTTGAGATGCACTTCTCACTGTTTTGGGGAGTTCTGGAGAGAAAAACTATGAGGAATATTCCCTTATTCTACATATATATATTTACTTTTGTTTTTGTTTCCAGACTACTACAGAGACTTGTAACTTTTCTTTTTACTCTTACAATAACTTTTTGATCTTTCCCTCTATTGTAACTCAAATTTTTACTTTCACCTTCTAATTTCTTAAATGGTGTAGGTTTTTTGTGGGGGTTTTTTGGTAATTTGGGGTTTTTTCTTTGTTTCTTGTTCTCAAGCTCAGCATGTTCATCAAAGTTGAAGAGTGATGTAATCTTAAAGACCAGAGAACATGGGCTTCTAGAAAACATCAGAATAACCCCTTAAAATAAAATAGGTTAAAAGAATATGATTATACTATTTAACTTTATTGAATGTCTATTTCTTTGAAATTGAAGATTCATGGTTTTATCATCCCCTAGAACACAACAGAAAATAGAGTAGCAAATAAGGGACTTAAAACTCTGACAAACTTCAAGCTTCTTGCTAATTAGATTCATTTGTACCCTTCAATTCTTATAGATACCCCCATTGACCAGGAAGATCATCAAAGAAAACAATAAGGGAAATCAAAAGACTTTTGTCAGCAACCCAATATAGGTTCCAGTCATGCCTGATAACCTAAACTCTTGTTAAGGTAAGAGACATCAGTGTGTCTCCAATTTCCTCCTGGATTCAAACAAAGGCTTCTAAAAAATATATTAGGATAGTTATAAATTATCAGTGTTAACCATGTCCTGAAATGTAGTAGAATTAAGAGCGGTCTCTTCACTTCTGGATAATCCATAATAATATAGAAGTTGTGCTGTAAAATTTTTTGCCTGACCATTTAGTTAAGTAACTTTATTGCCAAAATGATAGATTATGTCACATCCCTTACACTCCCACACCCTCACCTTTTATTTTATTTTGTTTTATTTTTGGTACTGGGGATTAAACTCAGCGATGCTCTGCCCTGACACACATCACCAGCCCATTTTATTTTTCATTTTGAGAGAGTCTTGCTAGTTTGACCAGGCTAGACTCAAACTTGTGATCTTCCTGCCTCAGCCTCTTGAGTAGCTAAGAGTATAGTATGCACAGCCACACTTGCCTAGAGCTGTTTCTTCATACCTACTTATTACAAATGCACTCTGATCTTAATTTTACTTACTAGAGATTTAATAAGATGGTTTATATTTTTAAATTATTTTTAAATTTTCAGAAAAATATATTTTGTAAAGAAATATATTCAACAGATACTTAAATTATTCAACAAACATGTCAGACAATAAGAGACAATAAGTCTAAACTAAGACTCACAAAGATAGTCTGTAGTTGATTTGCAGCCAGACTGATATCTCTAAGCAAAAAAGCAAAAGTTGTCTGGTAAGTTGTCTGTTTGCAAATGCTGTGATCTTTTATATAGAAACCTTAAAGACTCCACCAAAACACGGTGCAATAATATGAATTCAGTTAAGTCTTAAATACAACATAGTTAACTACACCTGTGATTTCTTTTCTTGTATAACTTAATTTTCTGGAATTAACAAGTGGCTCATTTCTCACCGGCTTAATTTACTATACACCTATCTCTAAATGCTCTAGCTGTCTCACTAGATCCAGAATTCTATCAACTTATCAACTGTGTTTCCCCTGAAAATTCAAACTGATTAGATAATCATTATTTTTCTTTTCCACCTATTTCACACTGGATACATTACTCTCAACATCTGCTGCATGATTTTAATCCTGAGATTTCTCTTTATGGCTTCCCTGTGTTTGCAGCTTTCCCCTGTTCTCAGCTTCTCATTTCGTCTTTTCCTTTTCCTTTTTTTATTCCTTTACTTATTTGTGGTGCCTCTGCCAGTAGTTACCTAAGTGACCGATCTCTACTTCTTCTAACCTCACACTTGAGTAATTCTTTGTTAGGAGCAATTATTCTCAGTTAGCAGTAAGAATGCTAAAAACCTGTTTTCTATTACTTTTAGCATGTAAATATTATTTTTAAATATATATGTCTTTCTTATTCTTTTGTATATAAATTGCTTTTGTCACCATAATCTCCAGTGTTCTAGTGTTCACTATAATCTCTAGTGTTCTAAATATCCATTCTTTTTGGTATTAGTATCAAATTTGGTATACAGGCCTTTAAAGCCACAATCTTGAAGAATGACACTAGTAAAAGAACAGAATAAGATTTTCCACTGACATTTCCCCCACAGTGTAACTATGTGACAACTACTCACATACAGAGGACACTTGAGAGCAACCAGCGGTCCAATGGAAAAATTCCAACAGGCCACTAGAGGAAAAAAGAAAGCTGAACGTGGACACAGGGAAGAGGGTTTAAAAAATATTACTTTACTTACAACCACTATCCCCCAAGTTCCAGAGCTCCATGTCACAATAGACCCCTCAGCCCATGAGTCGTCCCTTAGGGAAAAGTGACAGCATAGGGAGTGAGCACCTAGCTTTCTCAGCTGGGCTGCAGAAGGATGCCGGGAGGCGGACCTCTTTCTCACCCTGTGTAGAATATGGAGAGAATCAGCACAGCTGCAGTGCAGCAGAGGCTAAGAACAAAGAGAAATAGATATCCAAAGCCATAAGTGCACGAGCTGGCGTGGTGGCATATGCCTTGTAATCTCAGCATTTGGTAGGCTGAGACAGGAGGATGGACATGAGTTTAAAGCCAGCCCAGGCTACATAGTGAGTTCAAGGCCATCCTGAACTACATAACCACATATCAAGACCCTGTCTCAAACACACACATGCACATACATGCACACACAAACACATACATATGCACACACATGCACACACAGAGCCTCGAATAATTGATACTTATCCAAGGCCTTCATATCCTAGTAATGGCTTCATGACTTCCTCAGGAGGCCTGTCCAGGAGGTGCTTGAGATATGTTGCCTGTGGACCTCCCCAAACAGCCCCACATGTGCCCCTGATACACCACAGGCCTCATCCTCCCTGCCATGGCTAGCTTTCTGGGTGCTCCCGAAGTTGCTGACTGCAAATGCTGGCAGATGCCTCCCAACCCTGTGGACTTGGCAAGAGTGTGAGAAGATGCACAAACTTGAGTATTTGAGGGGGCACCACCCAGAAAAAGCAAATGAGAGACTCTCAGCACCTAACATAGCTTCACAGAATGAAGAAAAAAGCAATAATCTTAGGAATTCCACAATTCTGCAGGGAATAAGAGAACTCTCACATCCATGAAAAGGTCTGAGAGCTCGCCCAAGTGCAAAGCTCTTTTTCACCTGAAGCCTGATAAACAAGATTTTTAAAAGATGGAAAAAGAGCATTTGACAAAGCCAACATCATTTCAGGATCACGTATCTCAGCACATTAGGAATAAAAGGAACATGTTTGAATATAATAAAGGTCATATAGGAAAAGCCTATAACCAACATCAGATAGAAAAATGACAAGCTGATAACTTTTCTTCTATAATCTTGAAGGAAAGAATAATGTACTCCCTCACCACTACTATTCAACAGAGTCCTGAAAGTCCTAGATAGAGCAATTAGGCAAAGAAAAGAAATAAATGCCCTGAAAATAAGAAAAGAGAAATGGCAAAGTGTCAGTTTGCAGATGGCATTTATATAGGAACCCCAAAGACTTAAAAAACTGAAAAATAGTATGTGAATTCAGTAAAGTTGTAAAACACAAAGTCACCACACAAAAATCAGTTGTTTCTATATACTAACAATGAGCTACATGAAAATAGAAGAAAGAAAATGCCATTTGCAATGGCACAAAAAGGCAAAATAAAGTACTTAAGAATTAATGTAGTCAAGAACATAAAATAGCTGAACACTGAAAACTATAAGACATCAATGAAAAGAGTTAAAGACACAAGCAAATAGAATATATTCCACATTCCCATCCGGAAAGGATTAATATTTTCAAAATGTCCATGATGCTATTCCTAACAAAATTCTGTGGCATTTTTCAAAGAAGTAAAAAAATTTCCAAAATTTGTATTGAATCATAAAACCTGAACAGATAAAGCTACCTTGAGAAGAAAAAGCACAGATGTATTTTTACACTTTCAGATTTCTATCATATTACAGAGCTATAATAGTCAAAATAGTATAGAATTGACATAAAAAGTGACAAATACACCAATAGGAAAAATCAGAGAGCCAAAAAAGAAACTCACACATGCAGTCAACTAAGCTTCAGAAGAGGTTCCAAGGATAAATAAAGGAGAATAGATATACTTTACAATAGTATTCAAAAACCAAATATTCACATACAAAGGAATGAAGCTGAACCTTATATTACCCTATGCACAAAAATCAAGCCAAAATCCTTAACATCTGAAACTAAAGAAACTCCTTGAAGAAAATGTAGGGGAAATCTTCATGATATTGGTCATAGAGATGATATCTTTGAATATAATATCAAAAGCTTAGGCAATGAAAGCAAAGGAGACAAATGGAACAACATCAAATAAAAGGTTTGAACAGCAAGGAAAAAAACAACAAATGAAAAAGTAAATTGTGAAATGAGAGAAAATACTGGCAAACCATATATGCAATAAGGGTTATATTCCAATATACAAAAAACTTATTCAAATATATAAAGAGCATATAGATGTGATTCATGCAGCTTTACAGCTAAAATAGGCATAAGACATAAGATCCAAAATATAGTTTTCCAAGACAACATAGAAATGCTCTATTATAGTGAATGGGGAATGGGATGATGCCAGAACCTCTGCCATGGGTCCTGGCCTCCTGTAAACCACTACAGCACAAGGCAAATTAAAGAATAGACAGAAAACGAGACTTAGAAGAAGAAGCTGAGTCCTGGGGCATGATTAGTGCTGCTGTTGGCAGCAAAGACAAAGGCCCCCAAGCACATCCAGTATTTACTGAATACAATCATGGGAAGGGATAAGGAGCTGGGTATGCTTTGAAGGCATCTAGTGAAATACTGCCAAACATCTGGCATGATGGTGCCAGGCAGGGCTGTTAGGGAGTAAACACTGCTTATCTTGCTTAGATAAACCAAACAGGTACTAGGAATGGGTGCAATTAGCAAACAACTCATTGGGTCAGTGAGAAGCTATAATTCAGGGGAAAGGATTTTAATTGGGGTCATGCTGACCTCAGCTGCATGTAACTCAGCAGACCCCTGCCATTCACAGACCAGAGACTAGGTTTCCATGGCAGCCATTGAGGGAGGGGCTATACTTGCCCAGTCTGACATCTGACACGCCCATTTGAGTCATGTAGAGCTTCAGTCTGACTCTGATAATGTAGCCGAATTATGGAAAGCAGCAGGTGCCACTCATAGCCTGCTTGTACTGGGCAGGGATGTCTGCTACACCCCATAGGAGTGTTTAACATCACTATTAATCAGAGAAATGACAATGAAAACCACATGAGACAGCATTTCACTCCTTCTAATGTAGTGACCATCAAAAAATTTGCAGGTGAGAAATTGTGGCAAAGATGTGGAGAAAAGGGAATGCTTATGCACTGTTGGTGAAAAAACAATTTGATATAGTCATTATGGAAAACATTGTGGAGGTTTCTAAAAAAAAAGTAAAACCACCTCATGATCTAGCAAACCAACTGCTGGAAATTGTATTTCCAATACAATTGAAATTGGGACCCTGCTGCACTCCCTAGGTTCTGTGCAGCAGTCTTGACATTCTGCACAACAATTCTTCACAATTCCAAGATATGGAATTAGCCAAAATATTTATTGATGGATAAAGATTAAGAATTGTGAACCTTACCTGTGTGCTTGTATTTAAGAGTGAGCAAGTAGAAGATGATTGATTGGACAAGTGCAGAAGGAAGTAACATGCCCAGTTCCCAGGTTAATTTTGACCTTCTTGTTGGTTTTGTTGTTTTGTTTTGTTTTGTTTTTGTGGTGCTGGAGATTTATACGTGCTAGGCAAGTGTTCTCTCAATGAACGACATCTCTAAGCCACGTCAGGTTAATTTATAATCAAAGAAAAAGAAAAATTTCACTTGGTCATGCCCCAAAAATAGATTGTGGAAAATTTTTCTTCAGAACTAGTCAGCTTCTTTAATGATAGATTTCTTTGTCTGGGAGAGTGGGAACAGGGAAGGGTTGGACTTGTATCCAGCGGCCACTTCTTTGGGTGTAGAGATGTGATTAAGGTGAGGGGTATATGAGTGCGGCTAAGGGTCCAGAATTGTATTCCTTGCAACTTCTCCAAAAACAAAAGCATTTTCTTCTCTCTGTGAGTGAGAACAACAGAATGACTGTCCCACAGAACACAGGTCTCATGACCCCATCTGATTGGGAGCCAGCCACTTTTCTTAATTCTCTACCTAGAGCTCTAATTCTCTGTGAACCTGCTACCATTCCCTAAATAACATCCTACTGTTGTAATTATGTTATTGTTGGTTGTACCATGTGTTGTTTCTCAAAACAACTCCAGAAAAAAATTATTCCAATTTCTCCATTCAATCATTTTACCTCTTCTTCCTTCATTGGTTTATTTCAGGTGTCATCTTTTGTAAGTCTGGGTGACAAATAGCTTTCATGATAAATGCCAGTTGTGATGGGCTCTAGTGGCTGCTTGAAGGGCTGCATAAAGAGGGGTGGTAAAAGCAAATCTAGATTAGTAGAAACTAGCTCTGTGGTTTATTAGTGATGTCTGCAGTGGTAGAGAGAATGGGAAGTCTGGTGCTCATACTGACCTTTTACTCTAGACCACAAATTCTTCTCAATCTAAACTTTTCTTGCTTTGATCCCCCAATTCTGATGGTGATTCACCTAACTAACAATAATTTTCTTTGTCACTGTTTGGAAATTCATGATGCTATCTTATCTTTAAGACACAATTACATAATCTATAAAATGTGGGGGAATACATCTACATATTCCATAGGTTATTTGTGAAAATCAAATGAGAAAATAGGTAAAAACAAGGCCCTTTTATATCCACCATCCTAAATTATTTATACTTTTATTTTTTAATACTGAGGATTGAACTCAGGGCATTTGCACTGACCTACATACATCCCTAACACTTTTTGGTTTTTATTTTTTATTTTTTAATTTTGAGACAGGGTCTCACTAAGTTGCTAAATTGTTCATCCTGGGCTCCAACTTGCAATCCTCTTGCCTGGTCTCCCAGAGTTCTGGGATTACAGACATATACCTCCACATCTGACCTATTCATACTTTTAAAGGGGAAAAAAAAAAGAAATATTCTCACAAGGCAGAGTGAAAGACAAAGATTTGTATATAGTAGATTTATGATGTTTCTGTTGAACTGAATTGTTGTCATTCAATTTCTCTACAAAGCCTTTCCTGATATTGACCTGGGGAGTCTGTATGTGTGTGTGTGTGTGTGTGAGTGTGTGTGTGTGTGTGTGTGTGTGTGTGTGTTGGGACAGTGACTATAACTCCATTAGGCATTGTTTGACAAATTATCATGTTTTTTTAAAGTCACACACAATTGAAAAGTCACACACAATTGGCAATGGGTTTGGAATTTTCCTTGCAAGATAGCCACATTGTTGGAAAGAAATTGTGTCTGTTCCTATTTGGCAAATTACATAATAAAATGTGCTCCACCAAGGACATGTGATAAATAATAATTATGTTGATGAACTAATCTGATGAAATATTCCTTAAGTGGCACTGCATATGATCATGAAATATGACTTGTCTGAAGTGAAAAGTAAGGGCTGATAGTTCATTAATCCCCCAACATTTTTTTCATGTTGGGGCAAAAGCTTTCAGGACCATTAAACTATTTGGCAGGAATCTACTTTACCATTTGCCAGCTTCCGTACCTAGATATTTTAAAGCCAAGTTTACCCTATCAAATTTGTAACATTCACACCAAACGCTCTCCTTAGGAACTTATGATACAATATATGAATAATAAAAGCAACTAGGGTGAGTGTCTCACTGCAGAGCACTGTCACTTGTACATTTCAACTAAGACGGCTCTTTTTCCTGATCCTCCTCGCATCAATTCCACTTCACTTTCTGCATTTGCGAATCACTCATAATGAATCACACTTTATTCACTCATTCATGCAAGAAAGTTTCTAATCATACTCATATTTTGCTTCTCCCTCACTGCCACATCCAATTAAGGGGCAAGAGTGCTCAATTCCCCCCACCGCATGCGTCAGACTCTATTCTCCTGCTCGGCCGCACTCTGCCTGATTATTACTGAGTTTTAGGAGACAACAGCCATAACATCTCAACTGCTCTTTTCCTCCCTCTCTTCTCTTCAAAGTATCGTCAGTGCTGCACAGAACACTTCTCAGAATTATAGGCATAATATGTTACATTCCTATTTTACAACCTCCGACATAAGATCACTGCTCTGAACGCAAAGAAAAAATAGGGCATATTTTGGCTCTAATCAGTTTCCCCAACAACACTAGACTCTTTGTCCCTTGCGCAAAACCCAATATTTCTGCCATACCAAATGCATCAGCACCTGTGTGTTTTATTTACACTGTTGTTCCTTGGCACAGTGTCTTTCTTTCTGCTCACTGTAGAACGTTTCCTCAGAATTGAACCCCTTTGAAGCTTCAAATTGGGAGCTGTTTAACAGAAACAGATGCTAGTTGTTTGTTCACAAAGCACAATTAATACTAAATATGGATGCCTTTAGATATGACTTAATTCCTTGATGATCTTAATCCCCACTGTTCCTGAGGATATTATTCTGTCCTGACTCATACATATATATTCCCAGATATGCTTCTGTCTCTGTTTCTTCAGTTGTATGAAGAGGATACTAGTAGGCTAACTAATCCCTTTTATCATTGGTAGCCACATAAATTCCCTTAGAATAGTGTCTGGTACACAATACAATTCATGCATGTTAGAAATAATAAAATTGTTGTCCTTATTATTAAACATTTGTCCCAAGATGTATCTGCTGAGTAATCTTACCCTTTTGCGGTGACCAGCCTTCACTGTTCACCCAGCACTGTCCTGATTTTAGCTCTGAAAATCAACATGCGGGGAAATCCCCCAGTTCCAAGCAAAACAGGAAGGTGTTCACTCTGCTAATATGCTCACAGTGAAGCAATCATTTCCATCTCTGACCCCCTTAGTTCAGTATTTGCACTCCTTTTAAAGAAACTTTATACACTTGTATTGCTTATCACTTGTCTTTGTTTCCTTAAGAATCAATTATTTATTTATTGTTGTGTGACTGCACCCCCAATTTTTGAATGTAGCTTTTCACTATCACTAAATGAACTCTACAGAATTTAAATACCAAATTATAATCTATTCCATATATCTATCCCATATATATATATATATATATATATATATATATACCTTATTTTTGATGGGATGATTTTGATCAATAATATGTCATCAAATGGAGTAAATACTGGAAAACTATTTGAATACATGTCCCAGTGTATATGTAGATTAGTAAACCCGAATATTCCAAATCTCAGTGCAGCTTTTGCCTAAAATTTAGACTCTAGGCCCTAAAATATTAAGCCATACGGGCCATAGATTATTCCTTCATTCCTCTGTATTATCTATTAATCAAATTTTTGTTTTCACTGTGAAAGAAATTGTCCATCCTAACTCTTCAAAAGATCTATCCAAACTGTCAAATGCTTTTCCATTGCTGATGACAAAATTTTATTAGTTGCACAGTTGAAAATAAAACTTAAGGGGAAAAATATATATACATTATATATAATGGGAATGTATCTTAGTAATTATAATAGACTAATCTGTAAAGCTCAAGCTGCCAAAACCTTGTGATATCAAAGAAATACAGTGATTCTGAAGTGAGAGGGAGACACAACAGTCATCTTTTTCTGCCAACCTAGTCCAAAAGTGGAGTACATTTTATTATAAACCAGAAGCCATACTTTTTCTGAGGCAAGAGAGCACAATAGTCAACAGAGACAGACAATTGGGACATGAATGCAGCTCAAACTTATGTAATTTTAAGGTTGTAAATCCTGAGAAAAGTTGCCTATTATCTCTGGGGCTGTTTACTTACCAGTGAAATATGAATAATATCAACCTGTTTGGATTTCTGTGAATTAAAAAAATATTACTAACTAAGCATATAGGAACATAAATATCATGTAGCACACCCTTAATATGTCTCAGTAGTTGTCATTGTTATTATTTCAGTTTAATTTTGTATTGTCAATGGCTTCATAGTTGTATATATATATATTGATATGTGATATATATGTATATATAAAACGCATATATATGGAGTGTCACAAAATGTGCACTATTTTTCTTTTTCTATATCTGTTTCAAATATGTAATCATTAAAATATTACTTACATATTTAAAGACCCCAAATAACCAATCTAAATCAGATTAAACTGTTAATAGCTTCCAATTTTACTCAACAGAATAAATTATTACTTAAAAAGAGTGGGGATTGGAAGCAATAAAGACTAAACACATGTCTAAGGGCCTTCAATCAACTTTGACTTTATTGTTGAATTTGTTCCATGCAAGTTAAGTTAGGTATTTCAAACTTTATTCATTAGAAGTTTGAAAACTAATGGTGATTGTGATAACATGGATCTTTTTGCAGATTAAAAGTTGTGTTTATAAATCCTGTGGCTTTAGAGTTTCAATAAATACCACTTTTTCTGTCTCTCCTATATTTGCAACTAATGGAAAATATACATGAATGAGACAGGTGAAGATCAAGATAGAGCTTTCATCCTGATAAAAATTGGACTGCTGTATATAGTTTCTGTGTATTGCTATGATGTGTTTTCTAATCTTTCATTCCAGAATTAAGTTACTCTTCCAAACTGGAGGATTCATCCTCACAGGGATAAAACCCATCCCAGCGTGGTTTTCACAGGATAAGAAAAGCAGCTCACATCAGCTCAGTACCCACAGGGTATTAAGCTAATAACTTATTGCTAGTCTCTTGGTAAGACAGAGTGAGAGCATATAGAATACATAAAGGAGTCCCATCCAAGATGTCCCCTCTTGGAAGCAGAGGGAAACTCTCTTGTCTATTCCTAATAATCTCCATGGTAACATTTGTACATCTGTTGATTCCAAAAAAGATTTTTTTTTTTAGTAATACCAATATGATATTACCTACTATACAAATAGGAATACAATCAATGTTTTACATTAACAGTGATAAAATATTAAATCATGAAATAAAGTAGAAGACAAGGAAGTTCAGATAAATGATGTGAGACATCCAGAATAAAATACTCTGTGCTGACTATAACTTTAAAATCCACACATCTTTTAGACTGATTGAAAAGTAACAGTATTTGATAGCTCATAAACATAATTTTACTCTCAGACAAACATATATATAAACCCAGAGAGTGGTGTGTGAGAGATTTGAAGAAGCAGCTTGAAAACTTCAGAAGGTTGAATCCTGCCAAAGAGAGTTAGGACATGAGGTGGAGTAGGTGTCAGGTGCAGGAATGGGATAGGAGAGGGGCAGATAGATTTTTCTTAAAGAGGGCTAATGAACAGGTTACTGAGTGCAGTGTGGGTTTCTCCTAAGTGCCGACATAGGCAAACACTCCCGGGAAGGAGGAAATTGGTGATCTAGTAAAATATGGTCTTTAACTAAAGGTCAAATGAAATTGTGCTGGAAACCTTGGGGATACTTTAGAGTAGGAGCTAAAGACAGAGGTCTGCTCATTACAGCTTGTGCTTAAGTACAAGTTTCACTTTATCAGGGAAATTGTTCATTTGTGTGAAAATTTGACCTCTGTCAGTTTGCCAAGAAGGGTAGGCCCCTGAATGATCTCTGGCTCACGTGAGCTTGCAGAACTTAGAGCTACCTGGGGACTACTTTCAAAGGACACTGCCAAGGTTAGCAGACCCAAAATCTGACCTTCATCTTCTTTCTTTCCATTTATATCTGTTTGTAAAGTTCAAACGGTTCTCTTTTCTCCCCCTACCCCAGGAAAGAAACCACTTCAAATGCAATAAAATGATAAAAGATTCCAAAGGGATGCAGCTATAAAAAGAGAAGGTGAAATAAAAATGTTTCACCTAGGAAGGCTGGTTATTTAGGGAAATATAATTCAGATGGCTAGGTTACAATTATATTTCTTAACTGATATTACAGATAGCCTTACAATTTTATGATACTATGACATTTTAAAGAGAGCCAAGCATTGTTGCTGGAGAATAATGAAAGAAAAGAGGAGAAAAGCTTTTTTACAGAATATTTATTATCCAGAGAACCTAAGAATTAGAAATTCTTTAAATCACCCCAATATTTGGAATTTATCAAACACCACAATTGTCAAAGGAAAAAAAAATGATAGTTTATAATCAAATGGTGTCTTAGTTACTTTCTCAGTGCGGAAGCAAAATACCTGACACACACAAATTAAAGGAGGAAAGATTTATTTTGGCTCAAGTTTATAGCTGGCTCCAAAGTAGGGTGCCATGGCAGAGGGGCATGGTAGAGGAGAAATAGTCCATGTCAGAGCACAGAGGAGCAAGCAGCATCGAGCCTGCCTTCTTTCTATCTCTTTATATTCCATCCAGACTAAAGCCTGTTGATTGGTGCCACCCATATCCAGGATGAGGCTTCCATTATCCACACCCAGAACTATGCTAAACCAGGGAATTAACTGAATTATTTATCAGAAAACCTTAATCCCAGCGTCACACACCCCTGATCCAGCCACCTCCAGAAAGCTCCATCTGTGAGCATATGAGGCTTTGAGGCTACATCTAGATACAAGCCATGACAAATGGCCTAGATAATGTAATGAAAGAAAAGAGTTAACTTTTATTTTTTATTCAAATTGGGTTATTTTAAATGCTACAAACATCCTCAAAATTATCCATATTAATGCATGTGACATTTTAGTACACCTATACATTGTGTAATCAGTTAAAAAATATCTATCATCTCACTTATCACTTCTTTATGAGGAAAAAATTAAAAATTCTTTCTTCTAGCTTTTTAAACTATGCAGTTGGAATCTAGTCATCCTACCTCAAACACTAGAAATTCTTGTTTCTGACTGCAATTTGGTATCATTGGTCAATTTTACCTGTCCCTCACTCTCCTCTACCTTTGCTAACCTCTAGTAACCACTTTTCACCATCAACTTCTGTGAAATCAACTTTTAGATTTTACAAATAATTGATATCATGGCATGTTTTGTGTCTGGGTTATCTCATTTAACATAATGATTTCTAGTTTCATCTATATTATCCTGGGTGACAAGATGTCATCATTTTTATGGCTGAGTGGTATTCCATTGTATATATCACATTTTTTTATCCATTATCAATTAATGATCATTGAGGTACTTTCCCTTCTTTATTATTGTGAATAGTATACCACAATAAATGTAGTAGTACAGACGTTTTCATTTCCTTTGGATATACACACAAAAGTGGGATTTTGGATCATGTGATAACAATACTTTTATATTCTGGGGAACCTGCATGCTATTTTCCATGAGAGCTGAACTAATTGACATTCCCACCAACAGTGTAATTTTCTGTTTTCCACATCCTTTCCAGCAAATGTTATCTTCCGTCTTATTGACAATAGCCATTCTAACTGGGGTGAGAATACCTCATCGTGTTTTTATGTTTTTGGTTTGTGTGTGTGTGTGTGTGTGTGTGTGTGTGTGTGTGTGTGCATGTGTGCATGTGTGGTTGTAGGAATCAAACTCAGAGGTTTGCATGTGTTGGGTCTGTGCTCTACCAACTAAACTGTACCTCCAGCACTGTCATTGTGGATTTGATTTGCATTTCCCTGATGGTTAGCAATGTAGGGCATCTTTCTATATCCCTATTGGCTATGTGTGTCTTCTTTTCTGAAATGTCTATTTAGATGTATTGCCCAGTTTAAGTGGGCCTTTTTTTTGACATTTTGCTATTGAAATTATATAATTACACATTCTGGATATGAACTCCTTGTTAGAGGTACAGTTCATAAATATTGTCTCCATTTTTTAGATTGTCTTTTCAATCTGATGACTTTTATTTTGCTGTACCAAAGCTTTTTAGTTTGATGAAATCACATGTGTCAATGCTTGCCATCATTGCTTGTGTTTTTAGATGTATTTTCCAAAAACTACTTTCCCATTCCAAAATCTTGAAGGCTTTTTCCTGTTTTCTTTTAATAGTTTCACTGTTTGGGGGCTTACATTTAAAGCTAAATCCATTTTGACCTGATTGTTTTGACTACTGAGAGAAAAAGCTCTAGTTTCATTTTGCTGCTTATGAATCCCAAATATTTATGAACAAGACTATTCTTTCTCTGATGAGATTTCTTAGCACCTTTGTCAAAAATCAGTTGATTGTAGATATGTTGTTCATTTCTAGACTCTATTCTATTCCATCTGCCTGCATTTTATGCCAATATCATGCTCTTTTGATGATTGTAGTCTAGTAGCTCATTTTGAAGTCAAGTAATGCAATGCCTTCTGCTTTGTTCTTTTTGCTCAAGACTGCATTGCTATTTGTTTCTTATTTGTTTGTTTTGTTTTTGCTCTTTGGTGTTGTAGTAGATCCACACAAATTTTAGGACTGTTTTATCAAGATTTATGAAGAATGTCTCTGGTATGTTTCAGGGACTGCATTTGATCTGTAGATAGTTTTGAGTTGTAGGGACATTTTGACAGTATTGTTTCTTCCAATCCATGAACACAATCTATGTGTGATATCTTTCTATTTTTGAATGTTCATCTTCAATTTCTTTTATCAATATTTTAGTTTTCATTGTAGAGATCATTTCACCTTGTCAGGAATTTTTTTCTAGGATTTCTATTGTTTTGTGTGTTCATCTGTTTGTTTTGCAGCTACTGTAGCTGCTATTGCTTTCTTGATTTATGTGTCAGATAATTCACTATTGGTGTATAGCAACACTACTTATTTTTGACGTGGATTTTTATTCTGAAACCACTGGATTTCTTTAGGAGTTCTAAGCCTAAGGGATATTAAGTTCTAAGAGATATATATCCATAATCACGTTATCCAAAAACTGAAAATTTCACTTCTTCCTTTCCTATCTGTATGGTTTTTATTTCTTTGTCTTGCCTAATTGTTCTGACTGGGACTTCCAATACTATGTGTATTTATTCATAGTAATTCATATTACTATGGGCTTTCATGGCTTTTTGGTAAATAATAGAAAATTTTCATCTTTCCCCCAGTCAGTATGTTAGCTAGTCTAACCCAATTAGATATGTTTCTGCTATACCTGACTTGTGAGTGTTTTTATCATGAGGATACATTGAATTTTATCAAATGCATCTATTTTGAATATCATAGGATTTTTATCCTTAAGTCTGTTGTTGTGGTGTACCACATTTAGTGATTTGTGAATGTTGAACCAAAAAGTTACATTCTAGAAATCTATGTTAAACATTTAGTACATGCTAAGATTTTTGGTTCTTATTTCATGCCTTTGTATGAAATCATTTTTATTGTGAATATACCTACTTGCTCATTATCAGTTTCTTCCTTCTACCATATATACCACAACAGGAAATGGCCTTTGTATTAACAAGGTCCAGAACAGTTCTTGACATGGCACTTTTTTGTAATGTTTCTAGGTGACAACTATTTGTACTATTTTATTATTTAATGAGTAAATACACATAGCAGACATACTCATGCATTATTTCATTCGATCCTTTTTAAAACACATGAACTAGTTAGTCAGTAAGAAAGTAAGAATGCTAAAATTAATTCTCACAGCTATGAGTGATAAAGAGGTAACTGTGATTTCCAATTCTCTAGACTTCTCAATATTGCAACAGAGAGCACTTCTATCTTTAATACAACACATTTTTATTTATAATGATAGCATAGAACCCTCAACCACTTTTTCAGCATAATTAAAATTACCATGAGTCAAGCACTTCTTTGGCAGCTAGACACACATTAATTTGTACGTACATGGGGAAGTTTAGGCTACTATGAACTTGAAACAAGAAGTGTTCAGAACTCAATTCAATTAGTCAGCTTTACATCACTGGGCAAAATTGCTGAGCAAAACAACTTATAAGGAGAAAAGATTTATTTTGGCTCATGGATTCAGAAGTTTCAGTCCTTGGTCTGAAAGCTGTGGCTCCACTGCTTTAGGCCAGTGACAGGGCAGAACATCACGGTGAGAGTGGGAAGCAAAGGGAGAAGAAAGGGCCAAAGTTTCAAAATGGCCTCCAAGGCACAACCCTACTGACCTTTTCCTCACAGGTCCCACATCCTAAAGTTTCCATATCTCCCAATAGCGCCACAGGGTGGTGACAAAATCTTTGGTACATTGGCGTTTGGGGGACATTTAAGATCCAAACCACAACATCCGTTTTCTTAAACTTCCATCAATAGTGATTTCACACTGTTCACTTTAATATCAACTCTGTTTTACAGGGAGTAACTTAAGTTTAGAGAAACCAGTTATGCAATGTCTAATACCAACAAACAGTAAATTTAAGATTTGAACCCCAGTATTTTATACTTTCATTTGCTTCTCATATATATGATTTTGGCTCTGGAATTTTGGGAGTAATAAATTCAAAGACAAACTGAATTCAGAGGAAAAAAACTTTCTTAAAAGAAATTTAAGCAACCATGGTGAAAGGAACTGTACTGCAGTTTACCTTGTGTCAAATCTGTGTCTAGTATGACTGTAACCTTTTTGTTAAAGAAAACATGGATTTGTACACAGTAAAATGTTAAAGACACGACTGCATAAGACTACGAGAGGTTCAAAACCATTTCGCAGTGTAAGGTAACTTTGCCGTCTAGAGCACAATAACTCATTTCTGGATCCTCCCTCCCCCACAACCTTCCTGGAGTAAATGCACACACTGATTAGCCATTAGTTGATACATTTGTATAATCTACAAGAAATTGGTTCTTCTAAGGAAAAATATTTACTCCATATGTCCTAAATATGCGATAATTTACTTCAGATACAGCAGTATTAAAATAAGTATTACTAACACATTCGTTAATGCTTGAGAAATGAATACAAATGAAGTGGTATATAATTAAGTAAAATGTATTTTTGAGGAAATTGAGAAAGATACTTTCAATGGTTTTCTATGTACATTACTTTCTTTTCTCCTTTCAAACTATTTTTAAATGTCAAAAATGATAATTTCTGCATTTCTATTACATCATACATGATTTAAATGAAAACCCATACTTCTGGAACACTTTTATTTATCTAAGAAGCAGTATTTAATTTTTGACCACACAATTTAGACACTTGTGAAATCTCCAAATGCCTTTTGATTTTTCATTTGAATAGTAAATAAAAAACTTTAGAAGCACAAATATGCAAAGGCAACACTGCCACAAATAGGATAGTGACATAGGTATCATTTATTAAAGTATAATCTCAGTTGATTTTCAGTGAAAGCATTTCTTTTCCATTAGAATTTTCAGTGGTATCATATAAATTCTTTAACAAACTATCAACATTATAGTCATCACATACACCTTTCTGAGCAGCTTTACTTTCCTAAAGTAACACGTATTCTCTACATACATATAAGAAACGGCTGATTCTGACCTTCAGAGCATTTTGTTTTCTTTTGCCTACAATTGTCATGGGGTATGTTGAAGAAAATTAAATCTGGGTGTGATTTTATGTTGTGCTGATTTCCATACTACTACTCAAGTATCCACTTAACCTCTAATTAAAGCAATTATTTTAAAAAGGTGCATGCAGAAGTAACACTTTATACTAGCACTTCATTCACTTTCCAGGAAGATTTAACAGGAAGTAACAAGACAGGCAGAAATGGTATTGATTTTCAGTATATAATGTGATGGGAGATATTTTCTATAATCCTCAAAAGGGATAGACAAAGAGGCTTTGGGTTTCTTTTTTTCTCCCCCTTAGAGACAGAAACGTTGAAGTCATACTGGAAACTAAGACTGGAAGTGAGGTGAACAGCAGTAACAGACTCAGTCCCTTTGCCGCAGCCTTCTGGAGCTAATTGTATTAGTTATGGTAACAGTGCCCTCCAGAGGAATTCTGCAGCAAGGGAAAATTGGAGGTTGTGGAAATGAATTGAAATACAAGCTTTCAAAAATAAATTAAAATTGTAATCTTACATAGATAATTAATGCACCCTTCCATTTAAATTTGGTGCTGAAAGCCAACATGGTAGCCATGACAATAAATATCAAATACCATGCACTTGAATATTTGAAGCCACTTGTGAGTGTGTATTATACTTAGTATAATGTAAATTTGTTATACATTCAAATATAAATTTAACTAAGGGAAACAATAACAGGATAAGATTAAGAATTCAAAACCATAGCTGTGTATGGTGACTCATGCCTCTACTTTTACTGATCTGAGAGCTGAGGTAGGCAGGTCTCAAGTGCTAGCCCAGGTGAGGCACTATGGAAGACCTGTCTCAAAATTTTTTAAAAATGCAAAAAGTTGAGGATGGGATGTAGCTCAGTGAAAGACCCTGGACTCAAATTTACTACTGAAAAAAAATTTTAAATCATGATCTTGTTTCTCATTCTTTAGAATTCAGTATGAATAAATTGTGATATAATAGCAGTGTCACTGAAATGAATCTAAAGAGCCATCATCAATTATTGGAAGTAAATTGCAATGGAGAAACCCAAAGCCATAGATTTTGGATTATAAACCAAAATCAGCATCACCAAGTATCAACAACTAAAAATAGATCAGGAGTATATGAAAGGAAATACAAGGCTGCTTTGTCTTTGTCACTTAAGTATTTAAACTTTCTTAATTTGGGAAAGTATATAATGATTATTTCACATGGCAATTTATTGCAATTATCATCAAAATTACTCTTACTGTTTTATTATACTATGCACTGAACCCAAAGCTAGGGAAAGAGAATTCATATTTAATGATTTGGTGCCTTTTTACTTTACACACTACAGTGATTTTCTACATTTGAATTCTTGGAACAAGAAACAAATTAGCAGAAAGCAATTTCCTCTCAATAACTTACTAAAGTAATTATAAGGAGCTGAAATGTTTCTTATAAAATATTACACCAGAGTTTCTTTTAGAGAGAGACTATCTGAGCATGGAAAAAATATTTTGATAAGCTGCTTGGCTTAGGGATAAGGACAGGCATCAAAACTAACCATATTTATGACGTTCTCATTAGGAAAAGGGACAACATATCTCAATTTGCTCCTGAGAGGAAAGGAAATAGAAATGATTGAAAAAGAAGAGGACCAGAAAAGTACATTGGTACTGGTCAAAGAAAATAGCAAAAATTATCAAGGGGAGAAGTGGCCAAAAGGCCATAGGGATATTGTACTATGAATCCTTCTTCTTATACTAAAATAGCCTTAGCTCAAGAAATTATCTAACATTCTAAAGATGAGGATAATAGAAACTTTATATAACATGTGCCAGTATACATACTCTCCATACTATCATTTAAAAACTAAGATATTAATGATACAGTTAAAATAAAGCACATTCTCATATTTTTCTCTCATCCTTTTTCTCTGTGGAAATTGTAAACAGAAGCAATGAGGTCCTCCTTGGTGAATGCAAAGACAATAAGCACAAACAGGAGATTAAAGAATAGAAAGAGGTTTTTTGCTTGCAGCAAGTAAAGAGAGCACTGGAAATACTTCTCCAAGTGGAATTCTTCCTGAACAAAGAAAGCAAGGGCCTTCTACTGGTAAACTTACACATATTCACATAGGAAAGGCTCATCCTCACATGCAGAGAGAAATATCTTCCCGAGCATGCTCAGTTCAAGGTCATATATTACAATGTTCAAAATAATGGCAGAGGCAGTGGAAAATTTAGTACTACAGTGAGCTAAGTTTATTGTAGGTCATCTAAAAAGAATGAGTCAGTGACTCAGTAATTTTAGGTGTTTCCTGGTAAGTTTCTCCAAAAAAGCCTTACCTTAAATGAAAAAACAACTTGTAGATATATTAATAACATTAGAAGAGACAGCATTTTTTTCCTCCTAAAAATATAGAAACTAGCTCCTAATCCTGCCTGCCTAGTGATTAACATATTCAGTATTCTGAAATCAATGTGCTGTGCATATGCCTATAAATATTTGCATATATGACTTTTTATGTGATATATCACTATATCACATAACTTTATATGGCCATATCCATACATATATATATGGATATATATATGTTCTTGTGTTTATACAGTTCAATAAATAATTGTGCAAATTGATTAGAATTTATATACTTATGGATATTTTATAACTTTACATAAGAATATATTTTATTTCTTATTTTGATATATAAAGACATAGTTTATTTGTAGCTACAGTCTAGTGCTCCATTTTATTAATAACCCACAATATATCTATCCTTATTGGTGTACAAGTACCATTTTTATTTTATTAATGCTACAAACAAATTGCAATGAATCCTTCAATATGTCTAATTAAGTATCCTAGAGAAATTTGGCAGGGTAGGTATTTAAAAATTAAATTACTGTCTTAGGGTAGGTCCATCATTAGCAATGCTTACTAAAATCAAGTTTCTGTCTGTTGAAATTTTGACAGTTCATACTTTTACCTGAAATGTATGAGTTTCCAGTTCTACCAATGTCAATAATTCTCACCAGAGTTTTATACAATTGTTAATTTTATGGTTGGAGCATGGTATTGCATTTTGGAAAACTGGATCAATCTTATTACAAGGTAGTTGAATTATATTCTGTAAAATATTAGGTTTTTGTTGTTGTTGTTGTTTTTGGTACCGGGGATTGAACTCGGGTCCTTGCTCTTGCGCAGCAGGCGACAAAACCACTGAGCTAAATCCCTGGCCCTGTAAGATATTAGTTGATCAGAACTTTCTATTGTGATTTCCCTATTCATATATTTTGTTTATTTTCATTTTGGTTGTCTTTTTATAGTTTTAACTCTAATCTTTTGTTAATTACATAACTGAAAAACTCTTCCTAGCATTTTATTTTGTTTTTGGTATCCTAACATAGTCAAATGTAGATAATTTGTATTATTCTTCTTTATGTACATGTACCAACTTTCCATGATAAATGTAGTTATTATATGCTGCAAATATATACTAGTAAAAATAAAAATTTTAAAAAGGTTCCTACCCTGATTTCATAATGTATTTGTCCTAAAAGCCTTCTAAAATTTTTACGGAATTCTGCATACTTCATAATCATTACGTAGCTATTTCTTCATTTATGACATGTAGGAGTGATACAAATTCATCGAATCTGCAAAGATGGCAAATTATTAGTCACCATTAATTGAAGAGTTAGTTTTCAACCACTGATTTGTAATAACACTGCATTATATATGCATATACATACAAATTCCTGTCCATATTATTGTTTCTATGTTATTATAAATATTATCTGATAATTACATTTTAAAATTATTAATTACAAATATTGGAGCACTACTCACTTTTAAATTTTTATTCTGTAATCAAAAATCTTACTTAATTATCTTATTTGTTCTAGTACTTTGCCTGTGTGATCATTCGGCTTTTCCATATAAATTGTCATACCATCAGAGTACAATGACAAATATTTTTCTAGTTATTTTTTTCATACCATGTTATGCTGACTAAGACCTCCAATGTAATGTTAGATAAAAGTGGTGTTAGTAGCTTACACAACTACTCATAAAAATACAACAATTTTAAATAGTTTACCTTTGACTAAAAATCATGTTATTTATTTCTACTGGGTATTTTTTATTGTGGTTAGGATATTCACATCCATTCTAAATTTGCTAAGACTTTTCATCTTGAATTAGCGTACAATTCAATTTTTAAAAAATTTCTCTTCATACTAAGATAATCACAAGATTTCTCGCTACTTGATTGCTAATATGTAAATAATTCTTGACACATTTTCAACATAAAACACTCCTGGGTTAAAATCCACTTGATTATAACACAACAGCAGATAATGTTTGTTTGATTCGATGTTGTATTGAAAATATCTACGACAAAGCTTGTCATATCTTAGTTATTCAAAGTTATTTGTTGAGTTTTTCATGATGTGTTTCATAAATTATATTGAACTGAATGTCTTTATATTTTACTTTAAACTCACTGTCTTTTTCTTTTAACATGAAAGTTTCTTTCTTTGCTCTTTTTCTATAATGACCAACATATTTGGATTTATTTCATCTTATTTTCTGCTTTCAATTTTTTATCATAATTATTAAAATAGTTTCTTTTTTGTGATCCACTCCTTTTCTCTGTTCCTTTATTTTACATGAATTTCTTATTCTTTTTACTAGTTTGGAAATAAATATATATATATTCTTTTATCTAATAGTTACACTTAAACATTTTTACATGTATACATGACTTAAAAAACTCTATGATAAATCAATTGCTTCACCTAAATATCCAATTTAATTCTAGTTCCTCTTCAAACTTTCATGTAATTTTTATCTACTGTGTTGCTTTATCTGTGAACCTTCAAATATTGCTCAATTATCATGACAGCCACTTCTTACTCATTTAGATGTGCTTATTACTGCTTTCTTTTTTACTCTTGTTAACTACATGCTACTTCTTTCTCTCCTTCCTGCAAAACTTAACTTAGCTCTTCTTTTACTGTATTTTGTTGAAAATGCACAGGGTTTTATTCCCCATTTCTGGAAAGCTACTTTAATTTGATAAAAATATTAGGTATCTATGATTGTCCTTTGGCAATTTGACAGCATTATTTCATTAATTAAATGACTTTCTTTTACTTTTAAAAATCTTTTTCAGTTGCTGGCTAACTCCAGATTAGAATAACTGCTTTTTGCTTTTTGGTTTTTGTGGGTTTTTTCTAATTCCCCGTTCAATTTTATTCATCTTTTTTTTTAATTAAATTTTTTTATTGGTATATTGTAGGTATACAACACAATTACATTTCTCATTGGGAATTGTACCTTTACATGATGCATCTTACTTCTTATTTTTTCCCCATTCCTAGCCCTCCCTTCACCACCTCCACCCTTCCCTATTTGCAAAGACTTTATTTACATTTTTTCCATTTCTCATCATTTTTCCTTTCCCTTCTTTCCTTTCCCCTGCCCCTCCCACTACCCCTACCCCTTTGGACCTCTTCTTCCTATTTTGCCTTATCGATTATTCATTCTAATCATTGGTACATTTTAGATATACAATACAATGACATTCATCATCGGAAATTTGCACCTTTACATAGTCTCTCTTGGTTCTTATTTTTCACCCTTGCCCAGCCCTCCCTTCAACCCCTCCAGTCT
The DNA here is from genome assembly GCF_053883595.1 of Heterocephalus glaber. Lineage (NCBI taxonomy): Eukaryota > Metazoa > Chordata > Mammalia > Rodentia > Bathyergidae > Heterocephalus > Heterocephalus glaber. The sequence goes on along the minus strand of NW_028258297.1, from coordinate 19,980,082 downwards.
TCCCTACTTACAAAGATTTTGTTCCTATTTTTCCATTCTCTCATATTAATCCCATTCCCTTCTATCCTTTCCCCTAGCCCTCCAACTTCCTTCCTCTTTGCCCCTTTTCTTCCTATTTCACATTATCTATTATACATTTAACCCTTATTTACACTTTCAGTTTCTCACACCAGAGAAACTATTCGGTATTTATACATGTGTGTCCTATTTATTTCACTTCAGAGTATCACCTCAATGTGCATCCACTTAGCTATAAATGTCTCTAATTTCTCATTTTTTATGGCTGAGTAGTACTCCATTTTATTAAAAAACCACATTTTCTTTATCCAGTCTCCAGTTGATGGGCATTTGGGCTATTTCCAAGTTTTATCTATTACAAACTGTGCTGCTATGAACATGGGTGCACATATATCACTGTGGTATGATTCTTTTAATTCTTTGGGGAAGATCCCCAGCAGTGGAATAGCGGGGTCAAATGGGACTTCCAGTCCTAGTTCTTTGAGGTATCTCCATACTGATTTCCACAGTGGTTGCACCAGTGTACACTCCCACCAGCAGTGGAGCAGGGTTCCTATTTCCTCACAGCCCTGCCAGCATTTGTTATTGGTGGATTTCATGAGAGCAACCATTCTTTCTGGAGTGAAGTGAAATCTCAGCATTGTTTTCATTTGCATCTCTCGAATGACCAGTGATGTTGAACATTTTTTCATGTATTTATTTGCTATTTCTACTTCCTTGTCTGAGAAATGTCTGTTCATTTCAGATGCCCATTTTCGGATTGGGTCTTTAAATTTGGGAGGTCTGATCTTTTTAAGTTCTTTATAGATTCGAGATAGTAGACCTTTGTCTGAGGAAGAGCAGGTGAAGATTTTTTCCCACATTGTGGGTTGTCTCTTCACACTGCTGGTGGTTTCCCTTGCTGTGCAGAAGCCTTTTACTAAGAAGAGATCCCACTTGTTGATTGTGCTAGTTCATGGGCAACTGAGGTTTTGTTCATAAAATCTTTTCCTACACCGATGTCTTCAAAGGTTCTACCTAACCTCTGTTCCAACTGGGTCAGAGTTTCTATTTTAATATTTAGATTTTTAATCCATTTTGATTTTAGTTTAGTACATGGTGAGAGATATAGATCTAGTTTTAATCACTGGCAAGTTGAAACCCAATTTTTCCAGCACCATTTATTAAAGAGGCTATCTTTCCTCCAGTGAGGGTGTTTGGCTCCTTTATCGAAGATGAGATGGCTGAGTGTGTCTGGTGTTGTTTCTGCATCTTCTAATCTGTTTCACTGGTCCTCAGGTCTGTTTCTTTGTCAGTACCATGCTGTTTTTATCACAGTAGCTTTGTAGTATAGTTGCAGGTTGGGGATTGTGATACCCCCTGCCATGTCTCTGTTACCCAGAATTGCTTTTGTTATTCTGGGTCTCTTCTTGTTCCAAATGAATTTTTGGATTGTTTTCTCAAGGTCCATGAAGTATGCTGATGGAATCTCAATTGGAATTGCATTAACTCCATATAGCAGTTTTGGAAGTATGGCTATTTTCACTCTATTAATCCTTCCTACACAGGAGCAGGGGATATCTGTCCATTTTCTGATATCATCTTCAATCTCTCTTTTCAGAGTGCCATAGTTTTCAGAGAAGAGGTCTTTGATTTCTTTCGTTAGGATGATTCCTAAGTATATCAGGTTTTTGGATGCTATTGTGAAAGGAATTATTTGCCCTATTTCTCTCTCAATGAGTTTGTTATTCATGTGGAGGAAAGCTATTGATTTTTGTGTGTTGATCTTGTAACCAGCTACTTGACTGAATTTGGTTATTAAGTCTGGAAGACTTTTGGTGGAGTTCTTGGGGTCTTCTATATACAGTATCATGTCACCTGCAAATAATGACAATTTGACTTCTTCATTTCCTATCTTTATTCCTTTTATTTCTTTCTCTTGTCTGATTGCCGTGGCTAATATTTCCAGAACTATATTGAACAAGAGTGGTGATAGTGGACATCCTTGTCTTGTTCCTGATTTTAGTATGAAGGATTTCAGTTTTCAACCATTTAGTATGATATTGGCTGTTGGTTTTTCACAGATGGCTTCTATCAGTTTGAGGTAGAGACCATCTATTCCAATTTTTTGTAAGGTTTTTTATCATAAATGCATGTTGGATTTTGTCAAATGCTTTTTCTGCATCTATGGAGATAATCATATGGTTTTTGTCCTTGGCTCTATTGATGTAGTGTATTACATTGATTGATTTGCATATATTGAACCATCCCTGCATCCCTGGGATGAATCCCACTTGATCAGGGTGTATGATCTTCTTGATGATCTTCTGCATTCTGTTTGCCAGTATCTTATTAAGAATTTTTGCATCTATGTTCATTAGCGAGATTGGCCTATAGTTCTCTTTTTCAGTTGGACCCTTCTCTGTGTTGGGGATCAAGGTGATGCTTGCTTCCAGGAATGAAATTGGGAGTATTGCTTCCCTTTCAATTTCATTGAAGAGTTTAAACAGTAGTGGCAGCAATTCCTCTGTAAATGTCTTGTAGAATTCAGCAGTGAGGCCATCAGGGCCCGGGTTTTTCTTAGTTGATAAGGTTTTAATTACATTTTCAATTTCCTTGGTTGATATTGGGTTGTTCAGAATTTTTAGGTCTTCTTCGTACAACTTTGGTAATTCATATGTATCTAGGAATCTGTCCATTTCTTCTGTGTTGTCCATCTTATTGGTGTATAGGTTCTGGAAGTAGGTATTGATGATCCTCTGGATTTCTGCTGGGTCTGTTGTTATTTCACCCTTTTCCTTCCTAATTGCATAGATTTGGGTCTTTTCTTTCCTTTTTCTGATAAGGTTGGCTATGGGTTTATCAATTTTGTTGATTCTTTCAAAGAACCAACTCTTGGATTCATTGATTTTTTTGTACTGTTCTCTTAGTCTCCATTGCATTGATTTCTCCTCTGATCTTTATAATTTCCTCCCTTGTGTGAGCTCTGGGGTTGTCCTGTTCTTCTTTTTCTAGAAGCTTGAGGTGCAGTATCAGATTGTTTAATTGGGCTTATTCTGTTTTCCTAATATGCATATTCACTGCTATAAATTTCCCTAGTAAGACTGCTTTCATTGTGTCCCATAGATTCTGATATGTTGTATTGTCATTGTCATTTAATTGAGGGAACTGTCTGATTTCTTCTTTAATTTCCTCTATGACCCATTGGTTATTCAGAAGTGTGTTGCTCAATTTGCATGTGTTTATGAAATTTTTTGAGTTTCTTTTGCTATAGATCTCCAATTTCATTGCATTATGGTCTGATAATATACAAGGGATAACTTCAATTCCTTTGCACTTACTTAAGCATGTTCTATGTGTGAGTACATGGTCTATTTTGCAGAATGACTCATGTGCAGCTGAGGAGAATGTGTATTCTGATTTTGTGGTGTGGAAGACTCTGTAAACATCTGTTAAGTTCATTTGTTCAAGAGTTCGATTGAGTTCTAGTGTTTCATTACTTATTTTCTGTCTAGTTGATCTATCTGTTTGTGACAGTGGGGTGTTGAGGTCCTCCACTACAACTGTATTAGTGCATATATGGCTTTTCATGTCTGTTAGTATTTGTTTTATATAGTTGGGTGCACTAGTGTTTGGTGCATAGATATTTATGATTGCCATCTCTTCCTCTTGGATTGTTCCTTTTACAAGGATGTAATGTCCTTCTTTGTCTCTCTTAATCAGTGTTGTTTTGAAATCTACTTGATCTGCAAAGAGGATAGCTACTCCTGCTTTTTTTCAGGTTCCTTTCGCATGGAGTATTGTTTTCCACCCTTTAACTTTCAGTCTATGAGTTTCCTTTTGAATTAAGTGTGTTTCTTGTATGCAGCATATTGTTGGATTTTGCTTCTTGACCCATTCTGCCAGTCTATTTCTTTTGATTGGTGAATTGAGACCATTAACATTGACGGTTATAACTGAAATGTATTGACTTGTCATTGCCATGACTTTTTCTTTTTGTTGGGTTCTCCCCCTTTCCATTTAATTTCTTGTCATGCCAGATGGGTTCATTCTGCTTTGCTTCCTGGGGTTGTGATCCTCAATGTCTGTTCCTAGGATAGTGTGTAAAATTCTCTGGAATGCTGGTTTGTTATTCACAAAGTTCCTAAGGTGCTCTTTGTCATGAAAGTATCTTGTTTCTCCATCAAGTTTGAAAGATAGTTTTTCAGGGTACATCAATCTGAGTTGGAGGCTGGTTTTTTTTAGGGCTTGCAGTATGTCACTCCAAGCTCTTCTTGCCTTGAGGCTTTGCATTAAGAAAGTCTGCTGTGATTCTGATGGGCTTTCCTTTGTATGTGATTTGTTTCTTTTCTCTAACTCCTTGTAGAACTTTGTTCTTCTGTTGAGTTTCTGGAATCTTAACAATTATATGCCTATGTGCAGATTTTTTTGATCAAGGCTATTTGCAGTACTATATGCCTCACTTATCTGTATATCAAGCTCTTTTCCCCTCCTTGGGAAGTTTTCTGCCATTATTTCTGTGAAGAGATTTTTTATGTCATCTGCACTCTCTCCTGTTTCTTCATTGACTCCAATCAGTCTTATGTTATTCTTCTTTTCATTGTCTAGCAGCTGCTGGATTGATTTCTCATGTTCCCTTATAATTTTGAAGCAATTTTTCTTTTCCTGGTCACTAATTGCAATCTTCTCTTCTATATCTGAAATTCTGTCCTCACATTGGCTCATTCTGCTCTGTAGACTTTCAGTGGAGTTTTTCATCTCCTGGAAATCTATTTGCTTCTGTTTTATGGATTCCATTTGTTTCCTATGTTGGGATTCCATCATGTTCCTGAGCTCCTCTCTAGATTCATTAATAATGTCTTGCACTAGCGACACAATTTCTCCTGTTATCTGAGAAATTATTTCTGATTTCATTTTTTCCAGATCCCCTTTTGTTGCCAGTTCAGTGGGTCCAGGTGGTTGAGTATCAGAGTGTTCCATCTCATTTCCCTTTGGGGTTGCTGTAGGTGATCTGGAAGTCTGGTTTTGAGACTTATTTATGAGTTTTCTCATTTCAACTGGGGTGGGGGCTGCTGGCGCCTTCACAGATTACCTCCTCTGAGCTGGGAGAGGTGGGACAGGGGTCGGGAGCAGCAGTAGGGATGGTGGCCCAAAAGCCCTGTACTCTGGTCTGGGAGCAGCGGGAGGGATGGTGGCTGGGAAGCCCCTTCCTCTGGACAAGGAGCAGTGGGATCGCAGCTCAGAAGCCCCTACCGGGAACAGCGGGACTCAGTACAGTGGTCTGGTGGTCTGGTGTCCTCTGCGTCCTTGTAGTGTGGAACCAGTGGTTATACAGAGGAGCGGGGGTGAGGGTCCAGTGGATTGTTGCCAGGGCATAGGCTGATTCTGCATGTTCCACGTGACTCAGGACCTTGGTAGGGTGTGCACAGACCTGCCTGTCTCTGGAATAACTGTTTTCACTAATCCCTCAGATTGGGGATTTTTGCAGCAGACAGCTGTGTTCATTTATCTTATCACCTGAGGCACAGACTTTGTCTTGATTTTTCACTGAAAGAAAATTTTTATTCCCTAACCACAGCAAGGGATAGCTTAGATTTTTTTTTTCTTCCATGGCTACTGGTCATGGTATGTCTAATAATATTTTCAATTACTGGGCGGCCTTTTGCACTTTGAAGATTTATGGCAACCAATAGTCTTAAGTTTCACTCACAGCCACAAAGTAACCAGAGGGTCAGCTTCTGCTATGAATCCCAAATTTTATTCCTCTCTTTTTGAGAGACATATTATTCAGTGTATCCAGTTATTTGTAGACTTTAAGGACTGGTAGTTTAGGTTTAAGGATTAAGTGAAGGGAATGTGTGATTCTCATGTTAATCGTGCTCCCTGCAACCTTCCCATAGTATCTTCCTATTGGCTGAGTCTGGCTTCCTTTGTCTTTTCTAATTCCTCAGAATCTAGCTGCCTTTGCCTTTCTAATTACTGGAGTCTGGCTGCAGAGGTCAAAGCTGTCTTATTAATTTTTAATAAAGTCAGTGAGGCCTTCATCTTATCTTTTCCCTCCCTACACTGCCCCCATCCCTAAGCAAGAGGATCATGAATTCATCTCCAACACAGCTCTTAAATTCTAGTCCAGGCCAGGCAACTCAGTGACTTAGTGAGACCCTATCTCAAAATGTAAAACATAGAAAAAAAGGGCTGGGGATATATGTAGCTTAGTGTGAAGACTCTGGGTTCAATCTTCATGACTGAGAAAAAAATAACCACATTTGAATGCAAATAGTTTTAACACTTTGTGTTACTACATAAGATGTACAAAACACTTGTTACAGTGATTGACTCAAGGGGAAGCAAATGATTGAATGGAGAGTCAAAAGGAACATTTCACTTAAAGGAATGAATGATAAATCATGGGTATTCAGACATGAATACTGAATATTCACTTTTCTAGAAACACCAGTGAAGTAAGTTTGTCACTGCAAAGAAAACAGCTGACTATATTTTCTGCTAATAACAAACTTCAATATTTGGAGTGAAAGTTTAAATTTTGTGAATTCTTTGTCTAATACTCTGAGCTTCATGTGTTCTCAGTATTTGCAGAGTTACATCACTAGTGTTATAGATCAGTAGTATTATAGACAGCTAAATTAGGCAGTGAGACAAGGCTAGGCCCTCAAGGGAGTCAGTTCAGAGGATAAGATGTCAAAACTGTGGCTGGAGGCATATTTGTAGAAGATTAAATTACAATGGGCAGATTGTCACACTTCCTTAGGAATAAATGGTAGTTTGAGATTATTGATACCACCCTTTTCAGATTTCCTGTATAAATAAATCATTATCTCATCAGGGTTAGGTTGTCCTCTTCCACCCACTAAGACTAAGACCACTAAGACTAAGACTAAAGACTAGACTAAAACTATAGATTATCAACCAAGGTTAATGATGTCAACCATATGCCTTTGCTACTATTGAATTAATGTTAGCCAAGTGGCTCTGCCTGTAATCTCATTGGTTGATTATAGTTTTTTAAACATTTTTTTTTTTGGTACTGGCGATCGAACTCAGGACCTTGCACTTTTCAAGCAGGCGGCGGAACCACTGAGCTAAATCCCCAGCCCATGGTTGATTATAGTTTTGACCAGTGTTGTATACATGAGTGTGATTTTGCTGTATAAAACTTTCTCAGAGAAATGGGCTTCTTGACAACACATTTGGGGCCCCTTCTGTCTCCCCAGAGCTATTCCTATTCCTTACTTACCGATATAAATTTTCCCACTCTTTTTTTTTCTTTCTAGTACCCAGGATCAAACTCAGGACCTTGTGCTTAAATTTTCCTACTCTTAGCCTTTGCTGTTCCTTAGAATTCATTCTTCAACTTCAGGGAAACATGAACTCGGCATATCTGACATCTAGGAGGTTGAGGTTACATTTTTTCCTATATCAATAGTAACAAAAGTGATTGTTTTTTGATATTGTATAATGAATGTATCAACATTTGGAACATTATATAACTTAATAAATGTGAATTTTTTCAAATAATGCTTAATGTTCCCAAATCATACTTGAGTCAAAAGTCCATTGCAAGAATAACTAATAAATTTTAATGTAATACTGTCTAAAAAATGTACTAATAGGGTTATATAGTCAGGTTATAACTAACTTTTAGGAAATTGCCACTAGATGAGTTTTGGTGTAATATCAAGTAACAATGTCCTCATACACTGAAAAAGCTGGTAAAATATTTGTCTCTTTTTAACTACATGCCTAAATGAAGCTAGACTCAAAAAATATTGTATTTTGTAACAATGAATTCAGAAGCAGACACTTGAATCCATACATCTATTATGCTAACAAGTTTCACAAAATGCAAAAAATACCAATGTTCTCATTTTTGTTGTTTTTGGAAAATATAGGGGTTTTTTTTCATTAAAATGTTTTGTTTATTTCACCATCCAAATATTGATCATTGTTACTTTAAAATAAAGTAATAAAAGAAAATTTAAAAAATAAAATAAAATAATAAATACATATTTAAATTTTTCTCAATTTAATTTTCTACCACAGTAAATCTTAATAGGTTAAAACCCATACGCAGTGTCTTCAGGGTGTTTATGTTTACGAGTATAAAATATTCGTGAAATTCAAAAGTCTGGAGGACTGCAGGACAGACTGAATTCCATACCTCAAAGAAAAATGAACCCAATAAATCTCCTTATAGAGAAATGTATGACAAAGCTACCTCTCCTAAATCACCAATGTGACATCTACTTAGGCAATGACAGCTAAAGAGAGTGAGGATCTGAAAGAACAATAAATGAATCTGATGCTGGAAAAATAAAAAGGGAGCGGAAGGAAGGGGAAATAAGATGTACAAATTCCCTACAGTGAATGCAATCATTAGGTACTGCAAACATGTACTAATAAAAATTTTAAAAACTAAAAATAGATCTACAAAAATAAAATAAAATAATGAAGATATTATTACATACAAAAAAGAAATTATTAAAAGTTCATTTATAGCCTTAATCTCTCTCTTGGGTCTTAGGAATTAGTGAAAAAGAAAGTTTTAAACAACTAACTTATTATTACTAGCAGTTTGGTTATATAAAATGTGTCATATTAAGGGTTAATGGAAGAGATTAGAGAAAATGATTTTGATTGGTGAAACACTAATCAGAGTGCTCAAACAAATCACTGAAACATGTCATTTTATTTGTGCAACAACTGATAAGATAAAACAAACAGTGAACAAAATTCCTTTCCTAGTGTTATAGTGAATCATTAAACATGAAATGAGGTTCTAAGCTCATGAATGAGTTTATTTCTAATGGTGAGAGAATTAAGCTTAAAGAAGAAAATATAAGGTGAGTAATATCATGTATTGTAGTACCATGTGTTGTAAAATATTCTCTGTAGTAAAGTTGTCAAGATCAGTTGTGTTTGGTTTTTATAATCATATAAATGACTGAATAACTTAAAATTATTAATTCTTATTTAGAATTTCATAAGTGAAATTTTCTTTGGCTTGTGTATGTGTGCTAATTCAAAGACTGTTTTCCTAGAAAATGACTGAGGGAATAGGATAAAACAAGAATAATCAGTATAATACTTTAATTTTAAGTATCTTAGTTCTAAACTCTTTCTTAAGGGATGGCACTATAAACCCAGAAAAGTTAAATTATATGGTTATAGTTGGTATCTGACTTTCACCTCATCCAAACTATAATTTAAAGTCAAAGAAAGAAGAGGGTACAATACAAATATTAACAATACAGAAAATTATAGACATTTTAATCATAATTAGCAGGTGTAGTTGAAGAATAGTAATCACTGAGTGAATGCTGAACCCTCAGGAGACTAATAAGTCCTTATTACAGAGCCATCTATCCAGTATTTTCATGTACTAGATGTGAATCTGGCTTTCATCTTTGCCACACACTTCCATTTCCTATGATTCCTCCACTTTTAAATAGAATTTCAAATTCAGAAACTCTACGTAGGACACTGAGTTTCACAGTGAATCTTTCATTTTAGTGCTGTGGATTAGGGTTATAGGAAGAAAAACAAAAACTCTAAAAAATCTAAAACATATAGAAAATCTAACTTAGTCAGTGCTCTGGGAATGTTTATGAGCTAGGTACTGCAGTAGAGAAAAGAAAGACCGAGCAAAGTATGACTGAATCCCTGCTTATGTTCAGTAGGAAAGAAAGATGGCAATGATAGAACAAAGTATAAAATGTGATAGTAACTGAGACAGAAAAACTGTTACATGAGTTTACTATGAAGTAATGATAGAAGAATATTAGCTGTCCTAATGATCTTAGCAAATGGAGAATAATGAAATCAAGGAAAATACTTTGGTCTGCTGAAGAAAATCTCTAAAAATGTCTTCATAATGATAAATATTAATTTGTAAACAACTCAGAAACATTGCATGGCAATATGTATTTATATACAAAATATGTAACACAGATTAATGATGTCTTAGAAGAAAGTACAGTATATAATTTATGTAATTCATGTGTGAGAGCATGTCTCACTCCAAAACCACAGGGTTTCATGCTTTATATTTTATAACCACTTATTGCCTATTAATTCACATTTAACTCAAAGTTAGTGCCTTAGTTTTACACATTTTGAGGGCAATGTGATATAACTAATCACTGGAGAGAAACCTGTCTCATGCTGAAAGGTTTATTTACATTTATATATATACATGTATGCTGTATATACATATGGTATGTATGTGTATGTGTCTACTCAGCTGTGTGTGTGTGTGTATGTGTGTGTGTGTGTGTGTGTGTGCGCATGCGTGTATGGCTATAGTTTGGTTCTGGAATGTCCCGCTAAGGCTCATGTGCTAAAGGTTTGGTCATCACCTTATAATGATATCGGTAGGTGACAAAATCTTCAGGAGGCGGGCCTAGTGGGAGGTCTTAGGTCACTGGGGACAGGCCCTCGCAGGGATTGTGGGATGTTGGCTTCTTCCTCATTCAATTCCCTGCTATAACTCCTGCCACAGTGTGCTGCCTAACCAGAGTCCAAAGCCAAGGGGCCAGGCATGAGCTAGAACCTTTGGAACCAGGTGTCAAAATGAACCCCTTTTCACTTACAAGTTGATTTATTGCAGGTATTTGTTACAATAGCAGAAAGCACACACACATGCATGCACACATTGTAGGTTATTATCAAAAATTCCTTTTGAATTCAATGATCTTAGAGTCTCATCTTTACAGTATTTTCTTTGAAACCCCAGCCAAATCTGGTATTTCTTTCTTGCTACCATCTTTCAACTATAAAAAGGATGTACTTTCATTTGCCTAGCCTGTTTCATGGAATTTGTGACAAAATCAAATATAAAACATGTGAACTGAGAAGTAGTATTAGAGACTAAGTGGACATATGTATTTTAAGGTCTTTGAGGAGATACTGTGATTAAAAAAATAATGAAAAAATTCTTAGTGAAAAAGTAAACAAGTATTATTCTAATATATACAAAATTATGTTTGGGAGAATTCTAGTCAAAAACCATAGGATTTTATGTTTATCTTTTATAATCACTTATTTTAATGAACTCACATTTTACCTCAAAGATCGCACCTCCATTTTATACACTTTGTTGTCAGTGTGACATAATTAACAGGGGAGAGAGAAACCTACTTCCTAGTGAGAGCTTACATTTTATCATATAATCGTTACATATATTTTATCATAAAATTGCCAGGCCCTCTGGAATATTTTTGCAGCATTAAATTTTTTTTGTGTTTTTCTTCAAATTTTCAAGAATGATTTAAGAGAAAAAATATCTACTATCTTCTATCAGTAAAATATAAATGACTGCCATTTTCAATGTTTCCTTAAAACTTTATCACAGTCACACATATTTTATTACTTATCATTATTACACTCATTGTCTGATTTTCTATTTAATTTGCAATTTTTCATGTTGCTACATAGTCTTGATACCTATAAATTTAGCAATAAACTAAGATTTCAATTATCTGATACACCATTCTTTGCTCAACCAAGTCTCTGTGCTGGGTGGTAAAATTGTTCTAAATTTTTCACTAATATAAATCATTCTTTCATATCTTTCCATTTAATTAGTTTATTTCCTTATTATAAATGCCTAACTAACTTGGATTTAGAGAATTAAAGCATATAGGCATTTCATGGAATTCCTACAGTAATTGTACTACTGCTAAATCCTAATACTACATAATTGTCCTCAAAATCTCATTATTATTGACTTTTATGGTTATAAAAATTTGATAACAGTAAAACCAAACTATATTTTGGTATCTTTTACTGTCATCAAACTGAATATTTGCTCTATTCTTAATTATTATTTTCTGTTTACATCCTTTTCTTGTTTTAAAATATCAGTTGAAGCACTGAATATTTTACTCATCTTAAATGATATCTGTTTGCTTTCCTTCCTGTCTTCATTCTTTCCTTCCTTTTTGGGAGGAAGTCACTTTTCACAGTTTTTTCTTTTTTTTCTTCCACCATCTTCCCTTCTTACCTTACTTGCTGGGGGTGGGTATCTAATTTTAACTTTTAAAAAAACAATAATTGAAATTTGAATTTTAGAATACATGTGGTCTTTAAAATAGTCAATAGGCATCTCCCTGTGATTACTATCCATATATCTAGGAAGAAACTAGAGAATTGAAGCAACAAATAATTACTTAAAACCTCTAAGAGAAAATAACTGAGAGAGACACAGTGATAGGGAAAAAAATAAATTTTGATGATGTAAAAATCCATTCTTTGGAATAATTCACTACAATATTTACTTTTAAGAAATTAAAAAGAGTTCTCTAGAAAAATGATACCCAGATCTCAATTAAAAGAAGCTAAGCTTTTATCTGAGAAGTAAATTTTAATTTATTAAAATAAATTATATGAATACCATATGCATATTTAAAATTTGAGCCTTTTCTATTGTTCATTGAGCTGATAAGAAATCTACCTTCATTTCCCCCCTTGCATAATCTAAACATAGACTGCAAAATTGAATGCCAGGGCCAGTTCTCAAATGGGCTTTCGTACTCCCACACACTGTAGCTGGCTATCCTCCTAGTGGCAAAAGCCACAGAAAGGCATAGGAGGTTGAAAATAGCAAGGTTCAAGGTTAAATTTTACTACAAATTTAGACTTAGCAACCTGTTGTTTTCAGCCCAAATTATTTCCTCTCCCATGACAAAACACACAGTGTTCCTAATTGTAAGTCTGATGTATCGAACAGAGTCCATTATAGGAATTTTTACCATTAGCAATAAGACTTCCAGGCAGGCTGGGATTCTCTAATGGACAGACAGACAGACTTACATGGAAACTCAAATTATAATCAAACATTTGCTTGACAGACTCTGAGATGCCGATGTATAAAAACAGGAATACTATGATTTGACTATTTAATAGCAATAGATAAGAGAAAGAAGCATCATTTGTTTCTACATTGGAAAAAGTTTATCTAAAAACTCCCCAGAACATATCACAAAGCCTGATAAAGGAAGATGATATATTATGTATGACCTAATGAATGTTCAATAAATTCTAGAAATTTGCCTCCTTCCTGGAAGACAGTTCAAGGCTTTTTAAATCCAGTGTTCATTATTGATATCCAAGGGGAAATAATCTCATAAGCCTGCTTTTCATTAGATTTCTTTGAGGGAAGAGGGGAGCATGTACTCATATTTAGTAATCGTAGAGAACTAGGAAACCCAGGATTAGATTATGAAATTAAAATACTTCAGAAACCTCAATTTCTTCTCTCACAATAGTTAAGGAGGCATTTCCATTGTGGCATCCCCACCATTGAGTGGGAAGGAAGCTGGGACAGTGAGTATCTGTCACTGAGACTCACATTAGTGAACCTTGCTGGGAGGCAGAAATTAAATACATGGATTACAAACTAAGGAAATGAAGGCGAGATCTGCCAAGACCCTCTGGGAATGGAGCAGACATAGAAAAAAGCAGAAAGAAAGACCAAGTCCTTCCTGGTAGCGGTACTGAATTCTTAGGTCAAGCAGGGTCTGAAGTCAATTACACCCCTGGATTTTTAGGTGTATACTCCTCTAAATCTGTAAATTGTCTCCCCTTCCCCATCTTTCCTAAAACTATCTTGTAACTAAAATAAAGTTTACTAGTACCATTGGCAATATTTGGTAAATTTCCTCAACTTTCTTCTATGATTGATTTGTATGTTTCTGTTACTAATCAAGGGAAACTTACTGAGCAAGGGGACCCTAAGATCATCATATTCTGTATATGTTCATGTCATATTATATTATACTATGTTATATTTAGAGACATCACTTTGGGACTTGTTTGGCTATACTCATATATCTCTCTAGGTAATTTATTTTATACATTATTTTTACATTTATTTCTCAACATAATTTTTTTCATTTGTAAGTTGCCAACTTTTATCTCTGTGCTACATTGGGTATAATAATGAATTAATAGAAGAGTTCCAGTCACCTCTACCTGTGTCCCTCTCTCTGATCCACTGAGGTGCTTTTATTATCGGTACTCCAGCATACATTCTCTGTACCCTAAGCACACGGAGCCATATCTGGCACCTAACAGGTACAAATGCTGCTGGATTTCTTCTTAGGTGAAGTCATCCATTTTCTCTTCCTACAGCACTCGCCCTGTTGATGATGATGTGTGCTTGAAACTTCTGCCTGCTTCAGTCCCCCTCCCCCAATCTTATAACAGACATTCTTAAAATGATTGATGTTTTTAGGAAATAAAGATGATAATGACTGCAGTAGTTATTATGTTTTAACCTTTCGAAGGTGTTTACTGTTAAATAAGAACTGCTTTCAAAAGAATGCATGTAGAATTTAATGGTGGACTGTAATTGAAAATACTGAGATAATAAACCTTATTGACCAACTGAAATTATATCAATACAACTACCTTTCCCTTTCCCAGAAAAGTATGCTTGCTCTTGCTCTTCTTTTTCCCCTACTTCTATTACAAGTATTTTTCTTATTCGTCCTTCTCAAGGTCTCTTTAGACCCTAGATAAGCAGTCAGCTTTATCACACTAATGACCAATATTCTATTGGGAATAGTGTGGCTTGAAGTAAAGTACTATGTAAATCACTTCCTGGCTTAATGAGAAATAGATCAGTTAGTAACCTCTGCCATGGGTTCAGTTTGCTCTTCCAGACATGGGAAAAGAAAGGAATGGCTCCTTTCCTTACCCCTTGTAGGGGGCACAAATGATACTTCTACAACAAAAGCTAAATTAACGAAAGGCAGTAACAATACATTTACTTAATAAAATTTTCTTGTGTGACATGGAAGCCTTCAGAATGAACTGCCAAAAAGGAATTGTCCCTTTTAAGTTCAGATTTTAGGGAGGTTCCTCTTACGCGGAGATTTCAGGGTGAATGGACCACTCTTCAGTTACAGGCTTGGAAGGAAAGTGTGATACTGTAACAGACTCAAGGGGGCACTCAGCAAAGCCTGACTCTTCGGATTCCTTGGGGCCTCACCAGGCACCAACCCAGATCCAGCAGGTCCAGGCCAGGGTTTCTTCTGGAAGGAGCTCTCGGCTCTACTATCAGATAACATGGCACAGAGAATTTTTTTCTTACACAGTGTGATCCAATGACCTCCCACTAAACTTCATCCACCAAAGGTTCTACCATGTCCCCGAGAGCCAACCTGGGGACAAAACCTCCAATACAGGGACTCTTAGAGGACACTGGTCCAATCCATGGCACACAGAAAGGGAGAAGCTTTGAGTAATAGTGTTAGGCTATCTGACTTTCTTTGAGATAAGGAGATTCTAGTTTCTAACCTACTGAGAGAAGAGAAATTCTGGTTTCTAGGACTTGCTTCAGCAAAGGACACCAGAAGGGCAGAGGACTGGCTTCGGGACTCTTTTTGAGACCTTCCAATGTCCTTCCTTTCAAAGTACTCAACATGCCAAAGCGCCACAATTGGGGAAATTATTTTTTGATTCTTAACACAGACATTTAGCCAAATGTTTCCATGACGTTATTTGACTAACAAACATCTAGGTAGTTTTCAAGGAACCAAAATTACAAACTAAACAGGATATAGAAATTTAAAATTTTTCTACTGACTTTTAATTACAAAAGTGAAATTTTAGGACCACCTTACCTTTTGCAAAGTTGAAATTTCAGAAGAACTCTCATTTCTTGAGCTTTCCATCACATACTCATTTTAACCCCAATAATTTTTCAACAAGAAAATATCAATAGCTCCTTTAAAAATTTTTTCATTAATATCAGTGAAAATAATGTTTAATTGAAGATCATAAATGTGAGATCTCCTGTACTCAAGTCTTAATTTTTATTATAAATTTAATTAACTCATTGTAGTTAGAATTAGAAAAAGCCTGTCTTCTTAGGAAAAAAAAAAGTTAATCCATAAGTTTAAAATACATTAAGTAGAACTGCTAGAGTTGAGCTTGTCCTTAATGATGTTAACAATGATTTTACATATTTCTATGTATTATTACTAGACATAAAATTACACGATTTTTTTTATTCAGTTCTAACCAAGGAAAATAGTGAAATTGATAGAATTTTATTCCTAATATAGCAGTCAAAAAATCTTTCACTTGTTCTGAACTTGACATTTATCAATGTCTTCTTTAACTCTACTTACCCAAAGAGGGTGAGGTTCTCATGAGGCATTTTTCTCAGTATTAAATTCCACTCCTACCCAAAAGGGAAACAAGCTCCTTCCTTTTAGATAAGCACATCGGTTTCCAGAAGGTGGCGCTCTAGAATAGTTTAACACCCAGGTTTGCTTCCGTCTGAGACAAAGCAAATGGCATTCATTAGCTTTCAAGTTAACTGAAATTCTGAAAGCAGAGTGTGGGTATTCAAATCACATAAACGCCCTTCTGTCCTTTTAGTCAGCATTTAAGACCCTATTTCCCTATATCTTGTGTCCTGTCTGAGAAAACTACACCACAACAGTCTAGATATTGCACCACTAAAACAAAGCAGACAAAAGTACAATGAGATATGTTCGAAAAGTAGGTCAGTTTAATATGATAAAATACTAACTCTTATTCTCTAATATAAATATATTACATGTATTTAAATAATATTTTATGTCACACAATTGAATGTAGGTAAAATTTATGTAAAATCAGAATATGAAAAATTTGATAATTACAGAAATTTGTGATTTTTCCAGTGATTATTAAAAAATATATGGGATTACCAAAACATCAGCTTTAATAAAAATATATGAATAAATAAATAAATAAATAAAAATAAATAAAATAAAAATAAAAATATATGAAAGACCTAAAAAATTAAGTCAAAAAATTAGAGAATTTCTTCAGGGAAGAAATTAGAATTCTATTACTTTGTGAATTTTTATATAAGGTTGTTAGAAATCCTTGCCTAGTGATAGATACGTGGCATTTGGGAAGTGATAAAATTTGAATTTAATGAATTATCTATTTTCTATGCAAAGACAGATTGAGAATATTTGTGATGTCTCAGCTTGTAAATACTTATAGCACATTTATTTATTTATCACAGTGATAAGAACTTATTCAATAGTAAAATGAAAACTACTGTGTTTAAAATTGAAAACTCCAAAATTGAAAAAACTAATTGTTTTTTAGAAGACTTGAAAATGTTAGTCATGATCATTTAAATCTGAGCGCTATTTTGAGTATTGTTGTTTATCAATTGCTATACAAACCATAATAAGTGCATCTTTAATACAACAGTAGACATGTGATATTAGAGGATGGATAAAAACATATTGGAAACTCATCATATACAATGTATTTAGTACCACTTTTGCTATCATATGCATATGAGTGAATCCACTGTTACTTTTATGGTGCATCATAGTTTAAAATATATGTTAATGTTGAAAGCAGAGATCCCTCACCTAAATATTTAAAGAGTTCTGCTGTTATATACAATCTGTTTTTCTTACAATAGGTAGCAACAATATTTGGATTGTTCAAAATTAATCATTACTTGGTCTTGGATAAAATAAAACTTTTCTATAGACTCAGTTATCAATACATAGAGGAATACCCATACCATATTCTTTAGAGTCAGGAGGATATCTGAATACTAAACCAGCAATTCATCTTAAAAGGAAAGGAATTACATGCGACATTACATATGTACTCTGATGATATTCATGTTTCCTATAATGCATCACTGAATGCAATAAACTCTACTCAATTATTTAAAAATGCGGAAGTTATATTTATTCTTTGAACCATTCTACAATTAATTATTTTTAGAAAAGGGATATTTCAGGAAAGGAACATTCTGTCAAAAAAAACCCATAAGATACAATTTTTCAAATTTTAATATTTGGAATTAAGTAGGCCAAATAATGAAAGCAAATTAATATTTAATTCTTAGGCCAATACAGGTATTGATTAGTACAATTCTCTCAACACAGTACAACAATTTATGTACAGGATTTAACTGCAGCTATAGAACTACTAAAGTGCATATTATTGACTCAATTTTGCTCAAAAAGCAGAGATAATCTATCCCTCTCTATTGTAATTAAGCTTAAAATGATCACATTGGGACATCAGTATATTCACTGTCTGATAGAGCAAATTAAAGACTCTGCACACAAAGCAGCATAATCTAGAAGATCTATCAAGGTGGAAATAATATGTGATAACATAAAGGAGAATATAACATACTATAGGTGGTTAAGGCACCTATAATAAAAGACAGATTAACAAGGGAAAGGCATATACATTTATTTAATAAAATTTTATGTGGCACAAGAGTCTTCATAAGTGAAGATCCAAAGAAATGGGGACCCTTGTGTGTTTTTATCCTAAGTTTGATGAAGTGGATTGGAGGACAAGACACACCAACCTAATGGCAATACGCTGGGAGAAGCGGGATTCAGCAAGTTGTTTGTTCAGATCCTACTCTGCGTCACTGTCTGTAGAGAAAAGGACACTTTCATTTCTTCCTGGGATGTGAAGGGTACCTCTGGAATGAAAGTTTTATGAGCTACTTTAGAGGAAGGATGAAGAAGAACTCATTTATGATCTGCTTCAGGGGAGGACTGTGGAAGGTCAAAGTGTCTTTGCTGCTTCTACTGTTTCCTCCAATGCCATACTTTGGGTAGCCTGTCCTGAGCTTCATTCATAGAACGTGAACAGTGATTGCCTGAGAGGAGAGGGGGGACTTGTTTTGGAAGATGTATAAGGAAGCTTTCCTTGGGGTGATTGAAGAGTTTTGTATCTTACAAGTACCTTGCCAAACACAGCAAGCCTTGCAATTAGCATCTATGTGTCTCACTATAAATAAACTATATCTCAAGGGAAAAGATAGTATTCAAAACATTTATCAGAAACATTGAACACTTAAAAAAGATTTGCTAAAATGTTGAATACAGCAGAAGAGAAATTTCTTTCTTTGTTATAACATCTTTGTCTCCAATGAGCAACAAAAATAAAGGAATAAATGAGTTAAGAAGTAAGAAAAATGTTTTTTTCTTTTTGAGTCTACATGATCAAAGTAGAAGGAATACAGTAAAAATATGGAAGTTCAAAGAGCCCAGAAGTGTGGTGAAGAACTATTAAATATTAACTGTTAAAATTACTTATTGGTGCTTATTATATTCCAAAAGCAGAATTAAATAAGATATTAGGATTCTGTAATACAGGATACATATACACATATGCATTATAGTACAAGTTGGAAGGTTATACATACCACAAGATTTGTTTAGACAAAGAGCATGGCAATTTCATAACAAGAAAATATTTTAGAAGGGTTTATCTCAGAATCTAGACCCTTAAAAAGGTGAAACAGACTTACAAAAGAAATTAGATCTACTGAGTTCCATGACCACTGTGCCTGGCACTTGTAGCACAATGACATCCTTGATGGAGTAAACATATGCATATGACCATATTTATAACAAATTATGTGGGAAGTTACAGTAGTCTGAGGTGATTAGTAGCACCAATATTCAATAGACTAATTATTTCAATATTTTCTGAAAGTACTGATAAATTATTTATGAATAAATATATTTCATTATATAACTTCAAAATACTGATATTTAATTATTATTTTGGATGAGCACCTGAAAATGGTTTGGATTTTGTAAGCAGTAGAGCAGACAGGAGGTTGCATGTGTAATTTTTAAAGAGTACAACTGAAAGAATCACTCATTACTTTTATTCATATTTTGTTGGCTAGAACTAGTAACCTCTGCACATCTGGTTAAAAGGAGAACTCGACATAAATCCCAACTAGTTTGCCAGAGCTATGGAAAGAGAGTGTATAGAATACTGGAAAGCAGCTTGCAGTCTATTACCTAAATATCCAGTATATATATCCCCACTCACCTGCCTTTTTACACCCACATACACCTAATATTAACAACTCCCATTCAGAAAATGAAAGAATAGGAAGAAATGGAAGAATAGACAATTTGATCACTGCAATTTTTCAAGGTTATGATCAAATTCTACTGACAAGAATTTCAAATATTCTCTGATTTGCCAGTGAAGTAATTTCCTTGATTAAACCCCAGGTATGTTATCTAGAAGGAATTCCTTTATCCATTATCACTTATGGTTCTTATTGTCTTTATCTTGAAGATTCTTTGTCCATTACTCCTATGGGGACCATAAGAACTGTTTCCCCTATGACCAACTTGATTTGCACTCATTATTTTGGTGCAATATCAATATTCAATGAATGAATTCTTTATTCTAATGTATCCATTTCACTTGCAAGACACTCGATTACCCTATAATCAATTTAAGAGAGAATTAGAAAATATTCCCCCTTGAGAGATGAAAACATTTTGTGGTCTATACTCTGTAAAGCAGGTTAGGAAGCTAGGGTGTAGCTTTAAAGGTCAAACACACACTGGCTTCCACAGATCAATGTAAGTCCCTCAAAAATGTACGCATTGTGTTTGATCTAGTTGCTTACAGTGAGCTCCATGGACAAATAACCATAACCAAAGATTTAATATAGGCAGTGTTCCTATGCTTGCAGCCTATCTTCTTTTATTTACTGGTTTCTTTGCTCCGCATGTTTTGTTCTTCTGCAACTTAAGAGTCTACTTGAAACTCTCTGAAAATATCCTTTTAGGTAGAAAAGCACCTTTAATTTGACCTTTGAAAGCAGAATGGGCCTTAAGTAACTGACAAGTTTTAATGTGGACACTTGAAGAGGCTAGAGTACTTCTTATTGTTCAGGCTGCTTCTCCGAAATCATTTCTTATAACTAGCCTGAGTGTGGGCTGGGGATTTTGCTCAGCGGTTCCGGCACCCGCCACGCAAGTGCAAGGTCCTGAGTTCGATCCCTGGTACCAAAACCAAACAAACAAATAACTAGCCTGAGTGCATCTCATCACAGAACTTGGCTAAAGAAAATGCCAATACACATCAGTGTTCTGTACTTTTTCAATGTTCTGAATTTTCCCAAACAACTCTCAGAGGTTACATGTTCTTTTAGCGATTGATCTGCCTGTTTAAGGACTGAAAGTGACATTTCACTTTCACAATGCTTTTTTTTTCATAACATAATTAGGATTACTAATGTGCCAGACTACAATATCTGTTCCTGTCACCTAATCCCAACTTTCATCCAGAACTTAATTTAAAAATAAAAATTGAGGGAGAGTCCACTTCTGGTAACCAAGTTATGTTTTATTCAAGATTAATAGGCTCTAAAGTGAGAGGAGCAGGAACTCCAATTCCAACACCTTAAAAAAGATGCAAATTTATGTCTCATTAAATACCGAGTGGGAGGTGGCTCACTCTTTTCCAGGCAGCACTACTGTTTTCAGAATGTCCCTTCTGTATCTAAATTCAGAGACTCTACTCAACCTTTGCCAACAGGTTAACCAGAAAGAGCAGGAGATGTCAGAATACTGCATACTCTGTCCCCTGAAGGATGAAAGCCAAAAGTACCAAATACAGTTTGTTTAAATTCCATTGTTGGTTCTAACCCCAAGGGAGCCCAAGTAAAGCAGTCTTCAATTGAGTTGGCGTGTGACCAGTTGAAGCTCTATTATGGAAAGAGGTGAAGAACAGACATTGGCTGGCAACTCAGTATGACACACTACTGTGTTTCTCAGAAACAAATCTAAATATTTAAAGCAGGAAAGATGGATTGAACCTAGAGAATAAAATACTTTTCAATAATAATGACAGGAAGAGCCAGAGATATGAGCTCCTAGCTGGAATAAAGTACAGCAAAACTGACAAAGCCAGGGACACGGTGACCACTGGAATACTGATTGCCAACATTCCACTTTAGAAGCAATCCCAGGATTAGAAAGCTGGGAATTAGCTATCACCACTGCTTTTGCCACGGCTGCCTTACAACATCAAGGGGAGTGACATACAGACACTGAAATCTTGCTTTAAAAACCAAGAAACTAAGATTGGACTTGAAGTGGGGGGAAAAAATCAACAACAACAACAGAAGAAGCCAAAAAACAATACAAACTCTTCTTGTTTCTACCCGTCAAAATTTGTGCAAAAACACCTTACAGTAGTGGACCCTTATTCTCATACTGACTCAGCTGCAATTTGCACATGGAAAGTGATTTTCTTGGCTTTTCAGAATTTGCACTGAGGCTTGTAGCCTAGGCACAGGGCTGGGATGGGGGTCATGGTGTCTCCACTGCTGCTCCTTGGCAGAGCATACGGTATTAACATATTATTTCATTCTGACTGAGTAAGGAAAACCAACAAATGATTGCCTCATCTCTTTTTATTGTGCACATTTTTGGTGCACAACAGTATATTTTGATATATGTATTCATTGTGGAATAGTTAAATCAAACTAATGAACATGTACATTATTCCACATACTATTTTTGAGATAAGATCAGTCAAAATATACTCTCTCAGGAGTTTTCAAGTCTAAATTATAGTTATTAACCTTAGTCAGCATATTGTACAATATATTGCTTAATTTGTTCCTCCTGTCTACTTGAAATTTTGAATGCTTTAACCAAGATCACCCTAACCTCCCCAATCCCAGCCTCTGCTAACTACAGTTTTCCTTTCTGCCTTTATCATTTGAACAATATTTTTAGTCTTTTAGGTCTAGCTTATTTCACTTAATGTAACATACTCTATCACCATTCATTTTACCATGTATGACAGGCTTTCCCTCTTTTACAAAGTTGAATAGTATTCCATCCTGTATATGTACTCAAATTTATGCTTTAATGAACCTTTCATGTGTGTTTATCTTTCAGTAATTAACCTTTTAAAATAAAATGATTGGGTTAATTTCATAAGAAATTATCCACTAGTAATTTATAACTATTAGTTCAGATATGTCAACTTCACTGGATTAAGAAATACCTAGCAGATCAGTAAAGCACATTGTTGGATGTGTGTCTGTGTGTGTCACGGAAGTGTGACCTTGGTTATTTTATGTGGTCCCTCACCAGTTCCTCCCTCTCTGGTACTGTTCCCCTGCCCTGCCCCTTGGCTGATCTGAACTAAGCAGCTTACACCACAGTTTTATGCCATTTTGTACCTACTTTGCAGCCAGCAGCCATGTACTGAATCCCCAAACTGTGAGCCAAACCAAACCTTCCTTTAAATTGGGTGTCAGTTATTATGTCTCAGGGGTGGGAAAGCTGACCAATATGCTATACTAGATCTAAATAAATGGTACTTTGACAGTCTAAAAGGTCTATTTTTATAAAGACTTCATATTGTATTTATTTTTCCATCATTTCAAGCTACAGTGAATGAAAGGAAAAGCAGTTTATTTTAATATAGCAGCAATGCAACTAACACTTTCCAAATAGCTTGACCAAGATATTTTCCTTTCTTTTTCACTCTCATATTTTGAAATAGCAATATACAACCAGCTGCATCATGTCTGCAACTGTCTTGATTTGTTTTTCTACATGATACTAAGCAGTTAAAATCACTCTGCTATGCCATAAAGCTGGGAGTGGGAAGTAGTATTTGTAAGCTTCAAGAAGAAAGGGAACTTACCTATCTTATTCAAAATACTATATCCAGTCCTAGATGACCACTAAACTCCAGGTAGATACTCTTTGAAATTTTTTTTTATTATTGAGGTTCTTCTTTAAAAAAGAAAAAATGAGTAACATTAGGAAGAGAATGAGGGAGAAAATGCTAAGCATAAATGAAACATATATGTAAACAGTCTCAAGGTGTGGATCACTATTTTTCATATTAAATTTCAAAGAAAATTGCCAAACTCTTATCTCTCCACCAAGGTCAGTGTTGAAGAATCTTTGCCAGTTGTACAGCAAGAGTAGAGGGTGATTAGCAAGGAGACTGATAGAATTCATTTGGAATATTTGCTCTGAAGAAGACATTTTGAACAAAGAAATTTAATTCATTATAGACTGTGGAAAATAACCATATTTGAAAAAATATTAAAAGGCTACTTGTACTTGAACATTAATTTATTAATGCAAAGAGCAGGAACATTCTAGGAAGCTATCCACCAAGATAATTAAAATTCTTGTCTCTAACACTTTCTAACTTTGTCTGTGGCAATAAAATACATAGACAAGATAACCTAAAGTAATACTAACAACAGCACAACACAGAGAAGCGAATGATTTGGCAGTGTAAAGGATGCCTTTTCATTTTGTTGACATGTTTGGATTCTGTTTGTTTCTTTGTTACTGTTGTTAGTTTTGGTAATAGCAATGTTGAAGGTTGTTCATTTTATCTTAAATGATTTACCTAAAAACTAAGTAGATGCAACCAGCTGAAAGAGAAGACATTTCTTCTTGTTTAAATTTAGGTATAGGACATAACAATGATAAAGTGTAGAAATAGTATAATTGCCCACTTGACTTTATTTTTAATTAAAAGTTCTACTAAAATGGGCAAGCAAATCAATGATGCTGAAGGTCATATTTTCAAAGGAAACATTGTGACGTACATTTTGGTACACTTTCTTGATAATGAATAATTGCTATCACATTGTTCTAACCCTAATCTTTCAGTTTTACCAAGATTAGATTGCTTCTTTTCACTTAATCCAACTTTCTTAGGTACTCCTCCAAATTGTACATATGACTATCTTAATATATGATAAGGAATTTGGAAGAACAAAAATTTCCAGCTTTTCAAGAGACTATATTTTTTAAATAGTGGCTCATTTTAGGCACTAATCCAAAGACATTTTAAGTGTTTAGCATACACATAATGAGGAAAAATCACTACAAGCAAAATTATTTTAAAGCCCTTTACTTTCCCAGACTTCTGAGATTAAGAACTGAAATCCAAATTATTATTTAAAATGTATGGGTGCTATCATTTTCCTGTGTGGCACCACTTTTCATTTTCTAGGTTGAGTTTCTAGTCTGAAATAACTTCTCATGCTACTATAGTCTGGTTTGGAAATGCTCCCCGAGACCCATGTGTTCAAGGATTGGTCCCTGGTTCGTGGCCCTACCGGGAGATGCCAGAACCTTTAGGAGATGAGGCCCAGTGGAAGGAAGTTAGGTGTTCAGGGGCGTGACCGGAAAAAGATAGAAGAAGCCTGGCTGTTTTTCTCCGTCTTTGAGTCCCAGCCACCATGCAGGGAGGAGCTCTGCTTTACTGTATGCTCTATGATATTCTGCCTGAAGCAGCAAGGCAAACTGACCATGAACTGAAATGAAACCTTTCTCCTTAGGAGTTAATTTATCTCACGCATTTTGTCACAGTAACTAATACACCTTCATAACTCAGGAGATGGGCTACACAAAAGGATGCATAATTTTTAATATGAACATTTTAAAATTGCTTAATAAGCAGCAGTGAAAGTGAAAGTAATTATGAATTTTCTAGTTTCTACATTCTACCCATGAAATCAGTCTTAGGGGGAAAAAAAAGCTATTATGAAACTTGAAGGCAAAAATAGAAAAAGAACAAGAAGAAACTATGATATTTTCATAATGAAAATGACCCAATTAATTTCCCTTAATAAGTCAAACTTGCTTCTGCTTGAATGTAGTTTATTCAGATCCAATTATACAATTTCTTGTGTTGCTTCAAAGTTTCTACACATCGCTCAACAGCCGAAAACCAAATCAAAGGTAAACTAACCACATCTGCTTCGTGCTAATCTTGTAAATGTCTTTCTTGTTTTCTTTCCCTTTTTTTTCCAATTTCTTTTGAAATTTACTAAGGGTTGTGAGGCTGAGAAAAGAACTTTTGACCTTTTCCTTTAAAAACTCAATTTATGAAATTAATTAAATAAAAGAAATACCTTGACATTCCAAACTCCTGAGCCCACCTCTGCTTTTGGGAAGGGAGAACACTGCCCCTCCATCCTCAACCACCCTGCTTTCCAATGCAGTTTGAGAAGAAATATGCCCACTTGCCACAGTTTTTTCAAAAGTATATTTTTGTTTGTAGATTGATGCTCAGTATCTTTTGGCATGAATTACGCTCAACAGGAAGAAACTAATTTATCTTAAATCTTATATTCACTATGCCAATGCAAACCCTCCCCCCCATACAACCCTCCAGTGTTTGATGAAAAATAGATTCCTAAGCATTCCAAACCTGCTAAACAGGAATAATAGTTTCCAGTGGAAGCACTGTGTTTCCTTGAAGTAGAAGTGTTTTAGCTTGTTCGAGCATATTTGTCTCTTGGAGAGAAGTGACATCATATGTCATTTCAGGAAGATGCATGCTTCACGTAAGAGATTCAAACGAAACACTTCCTGTATTTAACTAAATAGAGATGGGGATAAATCCATTTAAATGTATTACTGAGGTAAAGAAACTCTTTATATTGTGAAACTTAAATGGTGGATGCACTTAAAAGCTGAGTGTGTGCCATGTTTTGAAACACAGCTATCTAGTTGGTACATATCCTCAGTCTACAACCAGAAGATAGATCTGTCCTGAGGAACTGATTATGCATTCTCTCTGCCTTCGTCCTTCTGTCCCTATCTCTCTGATTTCATCCCTCCCCTCCCTCCTCTCTGATGCTGGCTGATCCCATAGATTGTTTGGAAGTCACATTGTTTACATGATCTCCTAATTGTTCTCTTTCATGTCCATCAGAGGTTTGAGTTAATTTCATTCTTACGTGCACATAGATGTTTCTTTGTAGACACTCTTTCCTGCTGTGAAGCTTGTGCCACCAGTCTATACACAGCTTTTCCATAACTCCAAACTGGAATTCTTGTTCAATAGGAACAGAATATGCTTAACATCTGGGCCCAAAACTGCCAACAGTTCCTGCTAGGGAGGAACAGTTGTTCTCATTTCTGTTTCTGTGCTCCATGCTGGGCTTCTGCTCTGTCCTGTCTGCCTACCTCTTCATTAGAAACTCAGTGTAGATCTAGAATGTGATCCAGTTGACCCTTGACTTTCTTATCTGCCAAACAATTATATTTCTGATGCTTGGGATTGAAGAGAGGAAGAAGGTATGCTTCATTCTTTAAAACTAATTCTAACATGCAACTTCTGTAAGTTGGCCTCACAATCGCTAGTCCTAATTAAAATGTAAATATCTATAAATTAACTCTGAAGCAATAAATATATGTCTACATCTCTCTGTCATATACATGTGTGTGTGTTTATGCATTTTTTTAAAATCCAAGCAGCTACTAGGCTTCTTACCAAAACCTAATTTTTAATGTACTATTTTATGTAAAAATGTATATCAGGTGACAGTCTCAGAGAGAGAGGTTAAAGAACACATGCCATTCATGTCATTAATAACACCATTAAAGGCACCAATTTGGACCAAGGTTTTCTTTTTCCAGTGCAAGGGCTCTATCTTTGACATGCTCCTCATCTTCTGTACATGTCCACTTGGCATTTGGGACAGGTGGGAAGCAAGTCTATAAATGGAGCATCAGGAAACAGTACAATTGAGCTGGCAAAAAATGAGACAGTTCCTTCCAGCTGCTATGGAAAAGCATCATATTGAGTAGATGAGTCTTCACTGACTCACTGAATAAACAAGCTCCTATATTCCCATCACGAGTCCCCAGGTAATGATTTCATGACATTTAACAGAGGCACAATCACTTTGGTCACGAAGAAGCCCTCTTCAAGTAAGCAAAAACCTCTATAATTATCTTGGGCTTTAGCAAAAGTGACTGAATAGCTATTTCCTGTCTACAGAAGTACTGCATGTATTTCTAACTAAATTATTACAATTTTTCCAAATTTATGAACTGATGAAACAGTAATACAGATCATCATAGAAAAAATGAATCACTGAAATTTTTAGGCATAATTCCATTTTAACTATCAGCTCTTAACAATAGTTCTTTCATGACACAATTTGTGCACTTTTAAATTATTAATTATGATTTCTTTTTCTGTTGGCTGGAATATTTTAAAGAATTATTTTCAACTGCAGAATGAGGGTGAAATGTATTTTTGAACTTAGACAAAAATGTTTTATTCTTAGAAACTATATCTAAGTTTTTTTCAATTTTATTGTGATTTTTGGTGAGTTAATTATAAATGTTTCTAAAATTTGAGAGCATGTGTTTTAACTACATTGGAGTCAGAGAGAAGAGTCTGTATACTGATTTTGAGTTATATTGAAAGTCAAATACATAGTCAAGTTTTCATAAGCAATAGTTGTCTTTGAAAAAATGTGTAATTTCTATTATTTGATGCATTTTTCTACATATGTTCATCATTATGTCAAACTTGTTTTATTGAATTTTCAAAGTCTCCTATATGGTTAATGAAGTGAGATTTCTATAAAAATCTTCTTAAGAAAATAGACAGTTTGGTGTCTTTTTTGTAGCACCATAACGTGTTGTTGGGCAAATTCTGAAGGAATTATTTTTAAGTACATATCTGAAATATCCACCTGGTGAATTCAATCTTTACCTCTATAAATACTTTCTGAATTTTTGTTGTTGTTTTGTCTGTTTTTGATATAATCATACCAGCTTATTGTTATTACTATTGTTACTAACTGCCTGGGAGAGCTTTCTCTGTCTTCTGAATTTTAAAAGACCTATCCTTTTATTTCTGGGACCTCTGCAGTCAGTTCTACTTAGATTTTTTCTGATACACGTTTTCTTTTCTTTATGTTAGAGAAAATTTATGCTTGTATTTCAGTCGGTTGAAGTCATGACAGGTCCCTGAAATCACCATCAGGATTTGATCATCCTCTCATTTTAATTTTGGACTCTTTGCAACTTGATTGAGTTTCTTTCTTTTTCTCTTACTGCAGATAGAAAGAGATATCTTCTAATAATAGTTACATATAAAACATTATCATGCATTCCTCAGAGATCTAAAGCTACCTATACCTTTACTTCTTCCTCAAAAATGTTAACTTTTAAAATTGGGATATCTGAACCTCAACTTGTATAGTCTGATTGTCGGTTTAATTATGTCTAATGAATTTTGCTCGCCAAGTTAGAAATTATTATTATTGTTGTTTGTACAGCCAATGGTAATTTAGAATTATTTTCATATCTATTGTAATTTTACCCACCCTTCCTTCTGATATCCTCAGACCTTCTCCTGAAATCATTTTCCTTACTTTCCAATTACATTCTTTAAAAATTGCCCTTAATGATGATCTTGTGGAGATGAATTCTCAATTGTGTTAATGAGGATATATTTTTAGTTTGTTCTATCTCCTGAAAGATAGTTTTGCTGATTATTGGCTTATGATCTTTATTTAATTTGCTCCCTGGTCACATAGATTTTCTTCTTTTGTGCATCTTTAATTGCACATCTTTAAATAGGGGTAGTTTATTTTTTTGAGCCAGTTACTTTTTTTGAGGATTGTGTATGGGTGAAATCAGGAAGTTAGTTGTGTGAGCAGGTAGCCTTGATTCAGATATGCTGTCCCTGAACACTTCCTGTTCTATACACCTTTTGAGGAAATCCTCTCTGAGAGAGAAAGACATCTACCTGGCTCATGGTGAAGGACAGAGTGTCATGGTCACTTGGGCCATCACAAGGCATTTGTCTTCACCTGTCTGAGATCAATGTTCCCCCTTCTTTCATCTCTCTCTTTTTTTTTTTTTTTTTTTGCCAGATTAGCCTTTTCTCTAAAGCATGCATGAGACATCTGAACACTTGCTTACTAAACTACCCTTATCTCAATTATTTCCAGAATTATCTTTTGTAGGATCTACATAATGACATTCTCCTTCCAAAGTACTGAAATAACTTTATAAGCATTAGCTTAGTTTGTTGTATGTGTGCATGTATGTACTTCTATATGTTTGAGTGTATGCATAGATGAATGACTATATATTCAGCTTCCAAGGTGAAGAGCCTTCTCCAGAAAAGTTAGTGGACATTTTCCTTTGTCTATACTCTAACTATTTAGGCTCCAGTTTAAATTCTCCCTGGAATATGCCCTGGCTATGTTCTCATAAGCTTATGTTCTCATAAGCTTCCAAGTTTGCAAAATTAAAATGGAATCGTTTCGTATACACTCACCTATCTGATCAGACTACATTAACACACATACACACACAACCTTAGTGGAAATATCATCAGGAGGGTCTTAGCCTTTGTTTCTAACATAGTGATTTTATAAAGGAATATCGAACCTTCATAGATACTACTTGGTAGCTCATTATTTTCACTTATGGAAGTCTTAGAATTGCTGAAGAAGGGAAAAAGCTTCTTTTTCTTTCTTTTTTTTTTTTTTTTTGGTACTGGGGATCTAACTCGGGACCTTGTGCTTGTGAGGCAGGTGCCGGAACTACTGAGCTAAATCCCCGGCAAAGCTTCTTTTTCTAACACATGTGTAATATTATAAATTACTTGCTTACTACCTTTATCATCTTCAAGACATTCGGCACCATAAAAGAAGGACCATGGCTGTATTATTTGCTATCTAGCACAAGGTCTGGCACAGAATGATGTTCAATTAATATTTATCATTTAGTAAGAAGACACAAGTTCTTATTGCCTTACACCATAGAACACACACACACACATATGTGCATGCATACACACATACAAACACACACACACACAAACACATTTTTTTCCTGATCTTTAAGATAGAGAAGAGAATATGATACAGACAACAATTTTGTGTCTTTCATGTGATTTGCTTTTATCTCCCCTTTAACTAGATGTCAACATACTTGACCTTTTTGATAGCAAAACCAGTCCACAGTAGGAAATTGTGCTTTCCTTATTTACATTAATTTTTATTAATTCATATCAATGTCTAATAACTTTGCTGACTAATTATCTTTCTTATTTCAAATTATTTTAAACTTCTACTTAAGATTTATCAGAGTTCTCTATGGCCAATGGTAACAAGTCAATATATATTGGATATACTGTTTCTTAAGATTATAAAATTATGAGTGATGTTTAAAACAAAATCAAGACTTAACTGATATATATATATATATGTTATATCATATATATATGTTGAAAGTGCAGTGCAGTAGTTGGTTTACTAATGTATTGGACAGAAAAATATGATATATTTAATTGCTCAACCTGTACTTTGTTTATACATCACTATGAATCAGAAATTTCTTATAACACTAGTTTTCCAAAAGATTATACCATAAACCTTTAGCATCAGGAGTGTTTCACTGAGTTGGTCTTTTAAAATATAATTTTTATAATAAATTAATCCCAACTCTTCCACTTCTTGACTAGATGGAGTCTGTAAAATGCTTACATTTGATAGATCTCAATTTGCTCTAAAATAAGGATATTAGGGGCTGGGGACTTAGCTCAGTGGTTCTGCCACCTGCCTCGCAAACACAAGGACCTGAGTTCAATCTCTGGTACCAAAAAATAAAATAAATAAGGATATTAATAATACCTACTTATAAAATTGTCAAAAGGATTAAATTTTGTATGACAATTAACTAAATTAAACATATAAAACACTTAGAATCATGCCTGGCATTTTGGGTTCGCACTCAATATACGTTAATAATTATAATTATTAAATAACATTTTGAGTTCTAATACATTTTCTGATGAACAATCTTTCAGAAAGTAATCAGAATTCTGGATGGAAAGGCTGTATCCCTGCCTGGGCTTTCGCTCACTTGGTAACAAGATACAGGATTAGGATTAGGCTCACAATCCAGTGAAGGCTAATCCTAACAGCCTCTGTTTTCATGTAACACCTGTGGTTTATCCAAAACTGCACATGATCCAAGCCAAGTTGGTCAGACTCCTTTGTCCAGTTTCCAACCAACATGATTTGCTCTACATAAGGGCATGTTTCCCAGAATTCTCTGTTTTTCCCATCAATGGAGAAAAAGCTCATTTTGTTTTAGAAAGTAAAGGAGCCAGTATACTTACAGAAGAGCAAAGTGAAGAGAGAGAAAAAGGGCTCAGCTGTGTTGGTGTCTCTAGTTCACATCATATGTCCTTGTGCATTGACATTTACCATTTGTGACCAAGAGTTCTGATGGAAACAAAAGCATTTCAAAAAGTATCCTAAGCAAATTAGTTTTTAAAGCACTACATACTACATACCTTTCTTCATATTTTACTAAGCATACTCTGCATTCACAAAGCATAAACCTCTATGTACTTCTGTCATTTAAAAAGAAAAGCATGCTTACCTTCCTATGACTTAGCATTTCTATATCATATTTGAGCATTTTTCTGATAATTTCTTATGACAATTTTATGTCTCACAGAACACTAACTTGTATTTAACAGTGGTTTAGGAACCATTGATAAAGGTGTTTTTAGGTCTGAAACCTCTATGTATTTATTTTACAAATTTAATCAGTATGTAATGGCATTTAGTAAAGATTTGTCTTTAAGTTAAATGAGTAAGCATGAGTACAGAGTACTAATGTCTAGGATATATAAAGAACTTTTAAAAAACCAGACTCCCAAAATAAAAATCCCAATCAAAAACTGGGCAACTGAAATGAATACACTTATTAGAAGAATTACAAATAGCCAATAATACATAAAAAAGTGTTGCACATTTCCAGCTATTAAAGAACTGCAAATTACACCAACACTGAGATTCCATCAGAAGGAATGGCTGTCATCAAGAAACCAAATAATAACAAATGCTGGGGAGGCTGTGGAGGAAAAAGGAAACCTTCTATTCTGTCAGTAGTAATCTTAACTAGTAAAATAACTAAGAAAAGCAGTACAGAGACCTGTCATATACTAAAAGTAGAAATTCCATTGGACCCAGATATTCCCTGTTAAGAATCTTCCCAAAGTGAGTTAAATACATCATATTACAATTTATAATAGCTAAATCTTGGATGCAGCCTATATATCCATCAACAGATAAATGAATACGAAAATGTGGTATTTATACACAAAATAGTACTACCCTGCAATATGAAAAGATAAATTTGAGTCAGTTTTAGGAAAATGGATACATTTTGAGACAATAATGTTAAATGAAATAAATCAGACACAAAAGAGATTCAATCTATGTGCTAAAGCTATCGCTTTGACTTCAGATTCATATTATAGTTCACCAAAGAAGCAAGTGCACAAATGTACTGAATTATTGTGTTCCCTCTACTTCCATTCTCAGGTAAATATTTACAAAGATAAGGGTAACCTTTTACATGGATGGAAAATTTTACTAAGCTATATTAATGTTTAACAATGATGTTTAAGTAGCTGGAAATAAAGCTGAATATATATATATCCATTTGCATTAAGTTAAAAAATACATAGAATCACTTGAAAAGCAAAATAGATTTTAAAATTGTATGTATTTGAGGGGACAATGGAATAGCTATTACAAACTAATGAGCATCTACTATTTGTCAGACACTGACAAGTTGCTACCGCATGGTACTTTTAGCTCTTATGAAAGATGGTTATTAGTATCTGTATTTTTATTAATAATGAATTTGATATTTTGGATGATAATTACTTTATCCAATGTAGAATTTTGCTTTAGTTTCACAGAATTATGTAGAAACTGGAAAGTAACATTAAATATGGCCCAGGGACTATTATTATTTTCTAAAACAATATTTAAGGGTTTAATTTTTAGATCTAGTAAAACTTAACTATGAAATTTGGCCTACTTTTGCAACTGTTTGTGGTTTTACTGTAACTATAGGCAATTTAAAATGATAGACAACAATCTATAGCTAGTAGTTTATAGTGGAAAATATAAAATGTTTTGTAAATATTCTTTTACAAAATGGTTTTGTTTTCTAGAAATTCTTTTTACTTGCCTGAGGCTGCTTACTCAAAATATACTTTTTCTATTATCTTAAAATGTTTTAAATACTTAAATTAAATTTAAGATATAATTTTAAAGACTATGACTGAATGGATTAATATTTTTTACCCCATTTATCCTTTAAGCAAGAAGAGTGACAGAAATCCCAACTTGTAAAAAATATAGGAGGCATTTTCTTATAGTTAAGATGAATCTATGCAAGATGTTTGCGACTTCTTTAGCTCTCCCTCATTTCCTTCTCCTAAAGGGAAACTGGCTTTCCTCCAAGACTGTTTCTTTGCCATGATCCACTGGAAGCTGCATGTTCTCCCTGCCCCACAAACCATGAAACAAGCAACAATTCACACTCATTTAGACCAATATTGCCATCCAGGACATTCTTGTTTCCAATACAGTATGAAACTCCACTTTCTAGAGTACTGTAGCATTTTGTTCTATTACCATGTCCTTTGCTCTTAATGGCAACCAGAGACCTAGCTTCTCCAAATCCGTCAGAGATGTTTAGTCTTCATTGCCCCTGGTTCAGTATCTTCATTTCACATTTTAACTCCAGCTTTTGGAGAAATTTCAAAACCATCTGTGTTAATCTACCAACTATGACTAAATGCCTAATATAAATAACTTGAAATGGGGAAAGCTTTAGTTTGACTCACAGCTTCAGAGGGTCAGTCCATGATCAGCTGGTGCCATTATGTGTGTAAGATGAGGCAGAGCATCATGGCTGAAGGGCATGGTAGAGCAAAGCTACTCATTTCATAGCAGTGGGGAAGCACACATAGAGAGAAAAAGGCAAAGAGGAAGGGTGAGGAACAAGATGTAATCCCCAAGATCATACCCTCATGATTCACTCCAACTTTTCCTATTTCCATCAAATTTGAGCCCTTATGATATTACTGCTTCTCAGAATCCCATCAACAACCACGCTTTGAACATAATGAGCTTTTGGGGTGACATTTTATTTCACAACCATGACACTCAGGACCATCATGAATGTACTAAATTAAGTAATTTCTTCTTTTAAATAACAACTACTCACGTTTTTCCCTGAGTCCAAGGCAACATGGTAAGAGATTACATTTCCCAGCCTTCCCTGTGGTGATATATTCAAGCCAGCAGGATCTGAATGGAAGCTATATGGGCAACTTTTCCATGATGTACTTAAAGGAAACAGTTTGTCTTTTACTTTTGCCCTCTTATCAGGACCAGAAGTGGGCATAGTAAGGTGACAGTAACATAGTTTTCTTCCTTCTCAGATTATACCGTTCTTTTCCTTTTGGGTCTATCTGTTAAACATTGGTTGTCTTCCACATTGGAATTTTATTTTCAGAATGATTATGTCTCTAAGTTAGTCTGCAAACCTTCTTTAAACAAAGTTCATATGTTCAACTACAAGATATATCTCCTGAATTCAAGGAACTATGTGTACAACTACTTATTTAGCATCTTTACTTAGATTTTGTACAAATCCTCAAGTTCCGTATGCCCAATAAATCCAGTAGCCATTCCTTTTATAATTTATGATCTTAGCAACAACATAAGGCAAATGTACAGCTTAATGTACTATTACAGACTGATAGATCTAAAACCACTCCCCCACTGAAAAATGAACCTTTCTTGCCAACCACAAACCCTCTTGTCTCATCTTACCTCAATGCTCCTCTCTCCCTCCAAGAGTAAATTTTTTTCCAACATCATTTTTGTATTTTCTGTATAGTTTCTTCAACCAGATATATATCCTTAAAGCTTTGTTTTGCCTTCTTCATTTATAGAGCTGGAAGAGGTTGGTGAGTAGGACATTTTTAGGTCTTTTTCAATTAATATAGTTCTTCTATATTTCCTTTTTGTTGAAGAAATCAGATTATTTTTCCTGTTCTGATTTACTTTTACCATATTCCTCTGCCCTCTGTATGTCCTATGCATTAGTAATGGGATCTAAAAGCTTAATCAAATAGATTTAGTTTAGATTTTTTGGCAAGGCTTTTCATGAAAGTTTTTAATTCTTTATCAGAAAGCAAAAAGTTCCTGGCTACCTCAATTTTTGTGATGTTAGCGGCCATCAATGATTGATGTCTAGATTTTATAATTCATTTGTGATTGTAAAATATTGATAATCCAATTTCTTAACTTTTTCTTGCTTTATTTGACATTTATTTCTCTTCCAAAAAGAGAAACTTTACCTCAACTGTTGCTTAGTTATCTAGTGGTCATTTCATATAAAAGTACAAATGTTTATGTACTTTATTAACCCTATATTATATAAAGACAATTAATTGTGTACATATGTAATTATGAATTCAATCTCATGAATTCATCATGATACTCTTAGTTCTAATTCTTTGCTACAGAGAAAGCTACTTCTCAAGGGCACTAAACTTTTTGAGGATAACAATTATAATGTAATCAATATGATTAACAAAACTAATTTTTTTTAAATGTGTATTTTTCTTCGTTTCTCCAGCTGTGGGTTGACTTGTACCTGCATTGTCAATACAGAATAGCCACACTGAATTGTCTTTGATAAATTCCTCAACCATGAGTTATCTAAGAAAATATAAATGCATTTAATGCTCATGGCTATGGTTTGGATATAATTTGCGAGTCCCCTAAGAATTCATATGTTGAAATTTAATCCCCATTCTGAGGGTTTAAGAGAAAAGAAATATAATCTGACTGAGGTGCTGACAACAGAGGCCTTTGGAACTGATTGAGGTTATTTATGAGGTCATTAGAGTGGAGGCTCCATAATTGAATCCTTCTTGCTCTACAAGAAGCAAGGGACACACACACACACACACACACACACACATACACATGCTCCCTGTCTCCTGCCAGGTGATGCCTTGCCCCGCTGCAGGACTCTTTCACAGAGTTCCATCACCAGATGCGGACCCCGGACCTTGAACTTCCAGAGCCACAAGGCAAAATAAATCCTTCTATTTTTTAACCACTTACCTGGTCTGTGTTATTGTCTTATTAGCCCCACATAAAATGGATTAACAATCTCACCAGCAGTCCTTATGCTGTCATTTTAATTGACTGAAGCTTAATTTCTGGTAGCTTATTGATGAAGAGTCCATAAAAACAATAGTCCCTAATTTCTAGCATAGTTATGGCAGTTTGAAGAATTTTAATTTTAGATCTTTACTTAGTTTTCTTGCCTTGAGTATCTTAAATAAATCACTCCATTTTCTTCTGGCATGAAATATTGCTGCCAAAATGATGAAAATATATTTCCCATTGGTTTATAAGGATGCATTGGCCTTTTTCTCTGGTATGATTCAGTGCCTACGACTTAGTTTGGAAGAATATTTTGTGTCTTTATCTTTTTTCCATTTACTTCATCTTCTTTCTTCTATATTCCAAATATTGTTACCTCCTCTTTTCTCTATTTTTATTTTTTCTTCTTATTTTTATGAGTATTACAATATTAATATCCTCTGTCTGAAAATTCAATGACTTTCTCTTCTACTTCTTAATCCTACCTGTAAACTACTTTTTCTTCAATTAAACTGAAACGTATTCTAGGCTTGAAGCCTTACCCAATTTATCTTGTTAAGTTGCAATTTCTTTTCCTAATGCTATTCTTATAGCTTTAATATAAAAGATTTCTCAGAGTACTGAGTAAATTACTGAAAATAATCCTCTAATTCACTCACCCATTATTAAGAGAACACCTGAGGGGAGACATAAATAGGGGAACGGACCTATATTTTGGTAGCAGTAGATCAAACAATGGTCTCAGATGCTTCTAGTCATTTAAAAGTTCTCATTGTCCGGGAATCCTCTGCAAGATAGATCCACCTGAAAATAGGTGAAACATTATTGGTTCTTCCTAAAGTACTATGCGGTTGTATTTATGCAGCCCCAGCAAGTACTGGGTGGGAAGTTAACAATACTTAGGAAACAAAATCATTCTTGAAACCAGGCTTGCATGACATGTACAAAATTATCTCAGAAATATTGTACATTCAGAACAGAAACATATCCAATATATAAGCTGCTGATAAATTCTTAATGAATTTTACTTCTTTTTCTTAGGCAAAATAAGCTTAACAATATACTATAAGAAATTCCCCCAAGCAAAATGAGCACTGTGTCTACAAACACACAACTTGCATATTGTACTGAATTTTAAATTTCTGTCTATATAACTACCTGAAGGCAAAAACTTGTATTATCATTTATCATCTTTATATTCCCAGTGCTTTGCAAGTGTTTGACATAATATACATAAAAATAGCTACTGAATAAATACATGTAAAAATTAGTAAGTAGGTGTGTGATTAAATGAATGCATTTATGGGGCTGGGGATTCAGTTCAGTGGTGCTGCCACCTGCCTCGCAAGTGCAAAGTCTTGAGTTCGATCCCCAGTACCACACGCAAAAAAATGGATTTATTCAAGTCAGTATCTCTCCAACCTGAGAATAAATAATAGCTTCAAGTTGTCCAGTTCCAAGGAACTTTAGGCAGTCTAAGGGGAAGTGTTTATCAGATAAAACTTGATTCTGAAAATGTCCATTATTCCCTTAAAATGACAACTGATAGAGAATGTTGGAAAATTATTTTTTCCAAGAACCTTTTATCTTCACTTAGATAAAAATAATATCAGAGCCTGAAAAAAATGTGAAAATGTTTATCTTAGCACTCAGTTCCAAACTAGGAAAGAAAAAGTGAGGTAATGTATTTTCTTTCTTTTGTTTTTTTCTTTTTGGGTACCAGGGATCGAACTTGGGGCCTTGCTCTTGCAAGGCAGGCAGCGGAAAAGTGAGGTAATATAAATAATTAAATTGTAAAACCTGAGGATGATCAGAGCTGTGGCTGGCTAAACTTTTGAGTGTCTTTGTCTGTGTCAGTTAATCTGCACACTTGGTTCAATAGACGAAGAGACTTAAGAATTTCGGATCAATCTTGGACCTCAGATTCCTCTCAGAAATTAGGTTAGTTGCCGTAGATATAAATTTTCCTTTCATCATACTGAAAATACAGATGGTTCAGCTTGATTGGTCCTTGACACGTCCTGCATCAGCACAACCTTTAAAGCCATGACACTTACATAAACACTAAAACTGGTAAATTTTCTATGCCTAAAATATATCAGAATTAAAGGGCAATATTTTTAAGCCCATAATTTGTTCCTATCGCCCTCTTTTCATCTCTGTCATGCAGATATACTTACATAGTCCTGTAGCCAGAGCTTTTTGGATCAAGAAGAGATATTTTTAGAAAGGTTCTTTTTATACTTTGTTCTTTCTTCAAGAAAACATTTGTATTCCTATTCTAAACACTGGAGCTATTTAGATAATATTTATATCTTTGTAAATTCAAAAATAGAAGCAGCTGCCAAAGACTGCCCTTTTCCCTGATAGATGCCTACTTAGGTCTGTACTTTGTCTTTGAGATCATGGAAGTAACTAAACCTCAATAAAAACTGGTCGCCTGCATGTTGAATTAAAAAGTATAAGCAATTGTGGTGCACTGAGGACTCACATACAGTAATGTTCTAAACTTATATGAATTTTTCCAACAAAGAATAGAGGCTGTGTGTGTGTGTGTGTGTGTGTGTGTGCGTGCAGTTCTCTTAACATCTTCTAGTCCCTGCTTGTCCAACCTCTAATTTTACTGCTGCTATAAGAAATTAGCACAACCTTATTTGCTTAGAGCGACACAAATGGATTATGTTACACTATTCTCAGTCAGAACTCAGACATGGGTGTCATCGTGCCAAATGCAAGCTGTGACAAGAGCTGCAGGCTCTTTCTGGAGACCCTAGGGGGAAATCTGGTCCAGAATCTGGAGATTACTTACAGTCTCTGGCACAAGATCTTTCATCCTCAAAGGCAGGAAAAACTGCTCCAGTTCCTCTCCCATCATAAGAAACGTGAATCAAAATTGCTGCAAAAGTTCACATTTTAAAAAATTTATTACAATCAAAGGCATATTAATCTCCCTCAGAAAATTCCCCTTCATTTTGAACACACTTTTCCCAGCATTCTTGCCATTTTCTATTTGCTTATTTACTGAGTTGGTTGGTTTGTTTGTGACAGGGGCTCTCCTCATGTAGTTCAGGCTGGCCTTGAACTTACTGTGTAGCCCAGACTGCTCTCGAACTTGTGGTGCTGGGATTACGGGCATGTGCTACCACACTGGCTCTGAAGCAGTTCTGGAAGTCCTCTTCTGTGGGTCTCTACAGGCACTGTCATAACTGCTTTGATGTCTGAATTGATTTAAAACATTTACCTTTCACGGTCATTTTGACTTGAGGGAGGACCCAGTGGTTGCACGGTGCCAGATCCAGTGAATAAGAAGGGTGAGAACACACTACTATAATGTTTTACAGATCTGCCTTTCCCTGGGATGGCACTTGACAGAAGCCTTCACTGTATTTTTTTAGTCCAGCTGCTAAGGACACTCATAAAAGAGGACTTCCATAAATGTTTCAAAAAGTGGCAAGAACGTGGAATGAGTGTCTTCAAAGTGAGGGGAAGAATTTTGAGGGAGGTTAATGGCAATGTGTCTTTCACTGTATGCATTTTAAAAATTTAAACATCCAGTATTTTTGGAACACTCCATCTGTTTGATGATTTCTGCTGCTTACCTACCCTTACATTGGCTCAGCCAGAAAACTTCTCTATTTCTTAAGATTAAATGATTGAAAAATTCCACCTGTAGCCTTAAATTCTCTTTGCCATGTAACTTTTGAAATTCAGTATCCAGAGATTAAAACATGAAAATATTTGGCA
Source organism: Heterocephalus glaber (assembly GCF_053883595.1). Classification (NCBI taxonomy): domain Eukaryota; kingdom Metazoa; phylum Chordata; class Mammalia; order Rodentia; family Bathyergidae; genus Heterocephalus; species Heterocephalus glaber. The sequence continues at coordinate 19,939,680 of NW_028258297.1, read as the reverse complement.
AGGCATAATTTTGCCTACTGCACACATGTTCTATAGTTCTGCAGTCTTACTTAAATTGGAGACTGACAGCCATGCCCTTTCGATTATGACACGATTGCTACTAAACTACATATGTGTTTCTGAATCAGAACAAAGGTATATGACTTAATTATTTAATACATTCCTTCATAATGCAGAATAAAAATATTTACCAGATGGCCTTAAGTAATATTTTTGTTTATAAACTTAAAAAGATTCCAGCTTCTAGATTCTGATGGTTAAGAGGAAATTTTAAGTTACAAGAAAGGCCTTAAAATCATCAAATTTGATATTAAAAATGGTTTGTGGAAGAGGTTTTGTTTTTATTACATCTTCACTTTTTTTTTGTACCAGGGATCAAACTCAGGACCTTGCAGTTGTGAGGCAGGAGTGGCACCACTGAGCTAAATCCCTGGCCCTTTTTAAATTACATTTGCAATATGAAAAAGTTTCTTACTCTCCTTTATTTTGTATAGGTTTCGAACTCATTTTGAACTTGAATAAGTAGTCCTGGAAAAGACACCATTATTAAAAAACTTTTAAGTTTTTTGCTGTATGCTGTAGAAACAGTTTAGGTGAGTCCATGTTGTACTGCATTCCTAAATCCAGGCATGCACTGGATAGCATTTTGATATGGCATGTTCATCATTGTGTCTTTTTAAAAATCTCCACTTAGGATAAATCTGTGAAATACAAACTCTGACATCTTAGATAAGTTGGGTCAGCATTTTGCACCTCAGGTTTTTCATTTGTTTAGTAATGGTAATATTACTATGTTTAGTAATGGTAATATTATTATGGATTACATGAGGTTGATGTGAAGAATAATACATGCAAATATGTGGGTGTATATACAGAGTATTAGCATAGAGTAGGAGCTCAAAACTATTAGTCATCATTATCATGACCATTATTAACAACACAGGTGATCCAGCTGAGGGAAATCTTTAATTTCAGTATTACACTACTCATTTCTTATTTAAAAATTTCCCTTGTGGCTCTGCAAAATTAAAAAAAAATAAACTCACAAAAATCAAGATTTAGAAACTATCAAAAGTGGTGAAAGTTTTCCGATAGCTACATTCACCATCATAACACAAAGATGAACAGTTCAGACTAAGGAACATCAGAATAGGATATTGACTCTGGATGTCAAAATTAAAATCTTCCCTCTTAAAAGTTCTGAGTTACATGAGAGAAAAATGAAGAAATATAATTTGTTTTAAGGAAATACAACTTCCATCACAAACAAAGAGATTTAAAAAAAAGTTCCTGAAAAAGTGATTTATGCTATATAATAATAATTCTATGTCACTTAATTATTAGAATAGTTTCAAATAATATTTTAAGATTCACTTTTCTGGTTAATCCTTCATTCTGTCACTTTCTACACACATCTTTTAAAAATTTTTCCCAATTCAGTTCAGTTTCTCAACTAAATATTTATAATAAATCCAACCAGGCATGGTGGCATCTGTCTGTTATCCCAGCACTCTAAAAATCTGAGGCAGGAGAATTCCAAGTTTGAGCCCAGCCCAACCAACATAGTGGCTTAGCAGTAGTCTGTCTCTGAATTCTAAGATAGGCTGGAAATGTAGCTGAATGTGAAGGCCCTGAATTCAATCCCCAGTACCGCAAAATGATAATAATAATAAATCCAATTCATTTAATCCATAAATGACTATGCATTTTTAAAAAATCATGGATGCCAATACAATAACATGAATTTTCATTGCAAAAAAAAAAAAAAAGATTGACAGAAATTTGTATTTTATAGTCATGGTCAAAATATCCTTTAAAAATTTTGTCTTTAACATACGCACTCAAATCAGAAATGCTACTAGCCGTATTTGTATGCACTTATTTTAGAAAGAAATAAAAGCCAAATACATTTTCTGACGTTGCAAAAAAAAAAAAAAACAAATCAAATCAAAACATACGCACTCATTCTTGGTAAGAATTTTAATAAATCCAAGAAAGTGATATACGCATTTTTAAACTTCATTTTCTCATAATTCAATTTTAATTATTGAAACATTTAACAAATACAAATAAGCATCTACTCTAAATGAAAAGAACCAGTAGGTATTCAGATCCAAGTAAGAAAAACAAACACAGTAGAATGATCTAATGGAGAAAAGAAATGTCACATGTGTAATTACAAGTGTGATGATTAGCATCAATGCGAAGTACAAAGTGTAGAAAATATCTTGTAGAACAATTCTAACCTAGTGAGGGCATTTCAAAGAAGCTTCCTTGCAGAAGTCATATTCCAAGTAAATCTTAAATAGTGGGAAAGAATTATTCAGGAAGAAGTAAGATGAGCACCTAGGATAAGACCCTGGGCATATGCTGGCCAGTATGAAAGAACGTCTTTCTGAGCAGCCAGGGAAGGTCAGGAGATTCCACAGAGAATGAGGCTAAGCAGCACACACCAAGCAGAGAGAGTGTGGCTGGGTCATCAAGGAGCTCCCAAGTCACCCGAGAATTATAAATGTTTTCCTAAGACACTGCAGAACCACTGAAAAGCCATAACTAGAAAAGATATTTGGTTATGTCTTAAATATAACATTATAGTGTGAAAATGCATAGTAGAGTACAAAAAAAATGGATTGCAACAAATATAGAACCAGATTCAGAAACAATCCAGCATCCAAATTTTAAAACTAAAAGATTTAAAGTAGGATTGGGCTCTGGTAGGGGAGGACAGAGGCCAGGCGTATTTCTGTGATACACTCTAAACAGACTGCTGGGTTCATGGATACAGAACAACAAAAGTGAGGAAGGGTCTAAAGATGAAATCTTGGTTGCGGGTTGGAGGAACTGAGTGGAAGGTCAGACCATTTTCTGCTACGGAGAACACTGGTATAGGGTGAATTATGGGTGAATTATGATTTAAATTTTAAACTTTCAGTTAGAGATTTAAAAGAAAAAAGTGGATGTAGTTACTAGGTAATAAAAGCAACCTAGGATGGAGTAATTGACAAATATATGGTAATTTAAACCACAGAAGGTATAAGAATAATTTAGAAGAAAATAAACTCTGACGGGGATCATGTAGAACATAATTAGTAAGCAAAGGGCTGTTTGAGAAAGAACAAAGAGAAATTTAGAGAATGCAATATCCCAACAACTCAACATAAGAAATCAAGGAACTTTAAGAAGTGTCATGAAAAGAATCCAATAGTTTACAGCAATAAATATTTTAAAGGACTAAAAATATCACTTGAATTTAATGATAGAAATCTCACTGACAAACTTAGTGGAAATAGTTCTAAAGATGTAAATAAAAGACTTTGCAATTATTTAAAGTCTTTTGGGGAGGGAGGGGTTCGGCCAACCATTTTTAGATGATTGGGTATAGAGGGGGAAAGAGAGTTAAGATTATGTCTATTGCTGGGGTAGTTTTTAATTGAGGAGATTTTAGCTTACTAAGACAGAGACATTCCCATGCAAATACATTTACAGATGATGGACTGCAGAAGGAATTACTGATGTCATAGGCAAGTGGATATTCAGTGGAAAAGAAAGTTCAAAGGGGAATATTGATTTTGGATAGATTTAAGAACCACTCATGATAATTGCAGTGGTCTTATTTTTCTATCACAGAAGTTTCCATGAGTTCTTCCAAAGTCAGTATTCTCCCTCCAATTTGTAACATTATGAGACTTTATGTAATTTTACAGTATTCAAGAAATGATTCTATTTGCCAGAGAAAAACTTCAAAATACACAAATATATGTATATATATTCAGTATATTTCTTTCTTGCAAGTTTTTTTATTGCTGAAGTTTTTTGTTTCCTTTTATGTCGTTTTTCTAGGAAAAGGTCTATCCTGTTATGCTATAAAAGAATACATAAAGAATGGCGTACAGTTGGCAGTCAGATGCAAATCCCAATGAAACACATGAAGAACAGTATGAACACCGAGACTTTCACTCTGTAAACCAATCTCATTCTTCTAGCCAAGTCAGTCTGGGTTTTGATCAGCTAGTGAATGAAATCAGTAATAAAATTCCACTTTATCAGAGAAATATTCCAGAAAACACCCTTTATGTGCCCCATGCACTACACTGGGACTCAAAAAGGCATTCGTTGGCTGGAACACACCAAATGCCCTTGAATGAATTTCCTTCTAAAAGCCCAGAACTTTCTTGGAATCAAAGTGGGAAAACTGTAGCTGTTGGTTTTAATCCCTCTGTGCTACAAAAACCAGAAGTGATGAATAAACAAAGCTCTTGGGGAAACTCCATAAGAAAATATCATGGCGGTGATGGTTCCAGTATTGTGCATCCATCATGCACTGATTTGGATAAAATTAATCCACAAAGAGAATTGAAAAATGAAAATCATAACTACAATATAGGATTTGAAAGCATTTCTCATGTATACTCATCCTTCTCAACTGACTTCATGCCAAAAGACGAGAATAAAAGAAGTAGAAATGTCAACACTGTAGATCCTTCTCCAATGCTCTTTAAAGATTCTTTTTTGCCCAGAACACGGGAAAATACACGGCCAGAAAACATAGAGGTATGTGCAACATGATTAATTCATATTCAAATATGAAACTGAAAAAATCATGCAATCACTTATTTGATTAATTGCCAATGAGGGTAACTAGATTGAGAAATCTACTAAAATTATTTTTTTAATTTTTCATTTATTTTCAAATTCCATGTTATTGTACTAATGGTTATTTCTGAGAAAAAAAGAAATATTTTTTAAAGATATAATTTATAAAGTCCAGTTTCATCAAACTAAATAAAATGCTAGAGTACTTATATTTTATTGAATAAAAATATGATAGTTTGAAGATTAACTGATAATGTTTTCTATTCTTATTGTGTTAGGCAGATATATAAACACACACACACACACACACGCACACACACATATATATAATTTCTATTTCAGTCACACTGTGATGACCTAAAATGCCATTATCATTAAAGGTGGGGAAAAAAAAGTCCTTTTATGCAGAGACTTCTCAATTGTATTATTAGCAGGCAATTTCGACTGAGTTCATACCAATAGAAGAAAATTTAGCAATATTGTGTGAGTCATTTTAATAGTTTCATCAGTAGTTTTCCAATCATGTCAGTAACCGTAGAATTTCCAGTACAATTGTTGAAGATGTCTCTGCTTATACTGTTTAAAAAGAAGTAAATGGTAGAAAAGAAGAAATGTTATTACAACTGTAATTTTAGAGAATGCCAGAAGAAGTCAACAACTATCTATCACATCTTTGAAATATATTGTTGTAAGCTAGGCAAAAAGGATGCAAAGAAGACATGGTAATGTGAGTTTATGAATATCTTACAATTCCAATTAGCTTGTAAATAATGTCAACACCATAAAACAACAGATGGGGGGAGTACAAGTAGAAGAAACACCAAATTCTACCTGATGTGCTTGCAGTGGAGCAGAACCTCAAACAACCCAAATTAAAAGTCAAATCCTAGAGATAACTGGTTCATATGATAGTATATCCAGTACTAAACTTCCCTACTGCTAAATATAAAGTCACTGAGCTACAGTTAATTGCAGGCTGTAGAAGCAGCTATATAGCTTACAGATCAGAAGAGGGAGCTATGTATTGAGTGGGGGTCTGAAGTCTACAAGGAATTTGTTGCACATTCCTGCCCAGTAATGGGATGTACTTGCAGAGCTGGATAGAGATTGTCAACCTTGGGGTTATGGAAAAAGTAGAAAAGAGACCGAGCAGAGCACTTCTGGCATTCGAATGAAATTCCACAAAATCAAATTTTAAGAGTAAAAGTCACTCTCTAAGATGAATACTATACCAACCAAAATAGATGTGACTCAACAAAATATTTAAACAAGGATGACATGACTAAGTGGATGTTATCACTCTGCCAAAGAAAAAGTCAACATTCTATTTTTTAAAAACTACAATTCACAAAATGTGCCATCTACAATATTCAGTATACACCAACAAAGGCATAGATATGTAAAGGAGAAAAGAATTTTTTGAATCAAGAAAATTACCCAGGCAGTAGAATCTTTGAGCTAAGCCTAAAGTCAGTGCTAAGTACACATGACGTAAAAAGATGTTCAGAGTGGGTAATCAATGAGATCTCAACAAGAAATTACAAGCTATAGAGGGTTGAGGATTTAGCTCAGTGGCACCACGTCTGCCTCACAAGCGCAAGGTCCTGAGTTTGATCCCCAGTACCAAAAAAAAAAAAAGAAAGAAATTACAAGTTATGGAAAAATAAAGAAAAACAAATGCCCATTCAGGTACTGAAAAGAGTGTCTGTAATGAAAAAGTCACTGGGTGTGCCTAACAACACATTAGGAGGAATGACAGGATGAATGGAATAAACTTGAAAGCAAAGCAATATAAACGATCCACATTGAAGAGAAAAGTCAAAGAAACAGAGTGATGAGTCAAGGAGCATGACATACAGACACCTGAAATGCTAGCAGGAAACAAAAAAAAATAGAGGAAATTTAATTTGAAGAAATAATGGTCAGAAAATTTCTCTAATTTGGTTGAAAATATAAATACAAAGTCAACCACAGGTAGACACATTATACTCAAACACCTAAAAATGGGGGTAAAGAAAAATCTTAAAAGGAAGCAGACAGGAGGAAAAGGTTTCAAATATTGGAATTATAATCTGAATAAAAGCAACTTCTTATCAGAAGCAATAGAAAAAAGACAATGGAATGACATTTTTAAGTTCTCTTAAAGAAGAACTAAGCTTGACTTTTTATAACTTTGGAAAGACTTTGGAAGGAGCAGAAAAGAAAAATCATTTGTCTAACTTTCACCTTTTAAATGAAAACTATGAGTAAAATACATAATTTCAAAAGGGTTAGGTTTGATAAGTATTCCTTACAAATACTAGATTGCCAGTCAAGAAGGACTTGTCTGTGGGTTAACTAAGATCTGTCTTACCTTTTGGAAGTGTAATTGTAATTGTGATTACAGAATACGAAGTGAGGAAACACTCCCAGCAGTGATTGCTACTTGAGGTAGTTTTTTATAACTACCCCACCATGAGATTACATGTACTTTCTTAAAAAGATTCAGAGGACAGTAAAAGAATTGGAAATTTAATCTTAGAGAAAAATATGTTATGTGAAAAGCAATAAATATTTTGTTCACTTTGCTGCCAAGATGGTCACTATTAGATATCCATTGTGCAGCAGCAATTTATATTTTAATCATTGCCCATTAAGAAATCTAGTAAAATATTTTTGAATCTGATTTTTGGGGTCTGTATGTGTATTAAAATTGTCTTCAGTACAGTACTGTAAATTACTGTATAATTTGAATATTTTATCAGAACTGTCCCCCTGTGCCTTTATAATAGAAAATTGTTTTTACAACTTTTAATGACCTTAATAAGGAATACTTTAAGAATCATAAAGGATACTTTTATAGCCTTTGAGTATATGTTTCAAAACTGAAAATGAAATAAAGACATACAAAGAGTATTGAAAAAAATTTGCTGACACGGCCACGAAGAAACAATACCAAAGGAAATGTTTCAGGTATGAGGAAAATGACACCAGAGGGACTCTATCAGAGGAATTAAATAGGAAAAATTAAAATGAACTGAAAAAATCAGGAAAATAGAATAAAAAGAGACAAATAGAAGCAAATATAAATATGGTAGTCTCAAATCCAACAACCTCCATAAAATGACTATGAAGTCTAACCTTTCCAAATCAGAAATAGAAAGTGACTAGGTTAAAAAAAAAAATCCTCCTAAGAAACAAACACAAAGACTGAAAGCAAAAGAAACAAAAGGATTTAGCATTCAACCAGAAAAAGAAAACTTGTGTGGTAATAAATATCAGGTCAGGAAACGTGCAGTTTAAAATAGAGTATTATTAGAGAAAAAAAAATTTTGTAATGATGAAAAGGGTAACCAAGCAGACATAATAAATTTACATCCATATGCACCTAATAACACAGCTTCAAAAATACCAAAACTTATTTCTTTTAATACCAAACATTTATTTACTCTCTGACTGAACCATTATGCATAACTTCCCCCCAAAATGAAGCAAATGTCCACATAGTGACTTATTATAACAATTAATCATTTTCTTTGCAATACCCCACAGCTGAAAATAATCCAAATATTCATCAATAGGAACATGTCTAAACAAATCATGGATTAGAAAAAGAGAATGCTACTAACTCTCAATAAAAATGATAAAATACTTATATATGTGACGATATCAGTAAACTTTGGAAGTATATTTTATTTAAGTGACAGAACCCAAACCAAAAGGGTATATACCCCTAAACTATGGTGATAGAAATCTGAATACATTACCAAATAGGTTGCAAATTTACTAGAATGAAATGTGGGGGAAATTTTCTAAAGTGACACAATGTTTTATATTTTCATTGTGGTGTTGGTTTCACAGTTGCATGCATTCCTCAAATACAAACTTTACACTTAAGTTATATTCATTTTCCATATGTATTACTTGAATAATAAATCACAAAATCTTTAAAACAGTATAAACATTGTAGAATTGTATTAATCTTTTCTCTATAGTGAACCATATTAATTTACCCATTTTTATTTTAAGCCAATAGGCTGTTCCATTCAGATCATTGAAGTATTGCAAGGCAGTAATATGACTCTGGCCTCCTTTTGTGACAAAGTGAAAAAGTGAGTTATTGCTATTTCATTAAAGGTCAAAATTTGTTTAAAAATCAACTTCTGTTATTGTTTTTTCTTTCTTTCTTTCTTTTTGGAGGAATGGGGTACCAGGGATCGAACTTGGGACCTTGTGCTTGCCAGGCAGGTGGCAGAACCACAGAGCTAAATCCCCGGGCCCCATTATTGGTTTTGATGTTTATAGTCAAGTAGATATTTTCCTCTTAAAATTTGATTAAAGTTGAATGTTTCATAATTTCAGAACTGCCCTTACTGTTTGTTGGTAATTCGGTTGGCAGTAAATTAATTTTTCATTTAATACCATAAATATCTGACTTTTCTGGCTCAGTCCCAATTTAATACAGATTATCCTTTCTACCTAGGACATTCTATTTAGAATTCTATGAATGCCTCCTTCTTACTAGTTAAGTCTTATCTTTAATGGTTTTTCAGAATATTAAATTACATGTGCATCCATTAAAAACAAATTTCATCACTAGAGGATGTTACAAAAAATTTATCTTTTTGCTAACCTAAACATAAATCTATGATATAAAAATAGATGCTTTCTACAATACGAATTTCTTATTAGCAATTAAAATTTAAATAATGCCATCTATTTCTAGACGTAAAAGTTTTGAAAATTTAATGCATTTATCTTTTGTCCTCTTGGCTTTCATCCATTTATGGTTATTATTCTGAATATAATATTTTATATATTTATTTATTTATAAGGCTTAACTTACTAAATGATCGTTTGGCAAAATTTGAGTAAATTATTCAATCATTAATTTAAAGGGTATTTCGGTGTCTAATAACTACTTTGTTAATGATTTAGAGATACCAAGATTTAAAACAACCAAACAAAAAAGCAAAAAACTTGTAACTACGATTTGAAGAATGAAGACAAGCATACAAAAATACAAAACAAATCATCTCAAATCCATAAAAATACTCTTTAATGTCTTGCTTAGGTTTACAGAAGAAAATTTTAAATGGTACTTTGAATTTCTAAATCAGGATCTTCAATGTTATCAACATCAACTCTTTTAGGAATAAGCTACTGGGCTGGGGATTTAGCTCAGTGGTTTTGCCGCCTGCCTCGCAAGCGTAAGATCCCGAGTTCGATCCCCAGTACCAAAAAAAAAAAAAAAGGAATAAGCTACTCACTGTAATAAAATGACAAGCATTGCTAAAAATTTACCACTTTATTGTATATTTTTTACCTGTTAGACATAACAGGTAAAAACATAACAACTCTCTTAATGCTGTGAGATATCACTCCTTGGTATAACCCTACTTATTCTGATTATGAGCTCCTCCAGCAACTTTGTTTTTCAAAACATAATTTATATTCTTAAGTGAAACATTGTAGATGCAATAGGGACATGAAAATATTTTATGTTATGTTTTGTTACTAGATTACGGTGCATTCCCAAACTCTTAAATGTATCTTTTCTCAATGGTTTCCTTTCAAATAACCATGAGCACTAAAACAACCAAACAGTAACTTTAAAGTACAAAAAGGAACTGAAGATTATATTCACATGCACTTTCCTTGATTTTCAGTAAATTTTCATCCATAAGATGATTGAATGTATATAGTCACGATTATTTTACACATAAACTATTTGCACAATAAATATTTCTGAGGACCCATTGTATACTTGGCACTTCTTAGTTTGAGAACCACTGCTCAGGACAAAGAAATGGACCACTCTCCTTTGTTACACCCTACCACAAAAATTTAAATGGCACTCTTGGCTAGAGATAGAAGAGCTTTATGAGTTAGCATTCACCATGCTATAAGATATTATTCAATGCATACATGATTTCAGCTTTTACCCTTCTGGGGACTGCTAAGGATGCAAAAGAAGATCAAATTGAATTTCAAAGCCAAGTTTCACATGAGGTTCTCCAAAACTTCTGAAATGCCAATGATAAAGTAGATTTATATTTCTAACTGCATGTATTTTTATAATATTTAAATAATAAATATTTAAATAAGCACACTTCCATATGTTATTAGTATCTATTATACCTCTGTTAAAGAGCTTTTCTAGCTAATAGGGTTTGGTTTCTTGCTGTGACATACTTTAAAGTTGCATCTTTCAAGAAATATGTCACTTTCTAATAAAAAATATAGTGATGGGCCGAGGATTTAGCTCAGTGGCACTGTGCCTGTCTCAGAAGCATAAGGTCCTGAGTTCGATCCCTGGTACCCCCCTCAAAAAAAAAACAGCACAGAAATACATGGTTTGGGGCCGGGGATTTAGCTCAGTGGCCTCACAAGCACAAGGACCCGAGTTCAATTCTTGGTACCAAAATATATATATATATACTTATATATATACGTATACATATATATAGTGAGATGCCAAAGCACATGGAAGAAATTCCTGATCTGTATTAGATGTCAGTATAGGTTTAGGAAAAAGTCATGAATTTGCATATTAAAATTTAATCCTCAGAAGGGTAAAACCTGAAATCATGTATGCATTGAATAGTATCTTATCGTATGGTGAATGCTAAGTCACAAAGCGCATCTATCTCTATCCAAGACTGCCTTCTAACCTTTGTGGTAGGGTGTGACAGAGAGAGCGGTCCATACCTTTGTCCTAGCAGTTGTTCTCAAACTGCAGTGTCAGAGCAGCAGTAGCAGCAGATTACTTGAGAAACTGTGATAAAGGCAAATCTGGGGGCCCTCCACAGATATCTTGAATTAGAAACTACGGGGATGGGACCCAGAACAAAAGGTGACACTGATGGATGTCAGATCCACTTGTCGAGCTCTTCATAGGATGTTTCCATGGAATCTAAAGAGGATAGTTATTTGAGCAACTTCAAGGGCTGGCACTACTTTCACACTGCACGATATGAATAAGGTGGATGCTAAGGATGCAACGTATCAATATAGAAAGTATAATTTTCAAGTTAGGGAAAATTTAGATGTCAACATAATTAATGCTAAAAGAACTCAAGATTCCATTTTCATCTTCAAAAGCATTTTAAATATCTACTTGTAAATATTCTACATGTCGGCAATAAAACATGAGTCTCCAGGGATCAAGCTATGGTGAGAGATAATGATAATTATGACACTTCACATTGTTTAACATTCTGCATATCTTTTATATGCCTTTTCTCATCTCAAGAAACCTTTGAAGCAGATAGTAATACCCTCTTTTGTGCAAACAAAGAAACTAGTCAAATAACTTGCCTCTGGTCATAACTACTAAGTGGAAGCACAAGGATTCACACTCAAGGCTTCAGACTGTTTTGCAATTCTTTGACCCATTTATGCAATAAGTAAGTGTTCAGAATGTACTCCTGACTTCCATGCTTACCTATTTGTATAAAATACAAAAATTTAAAAATACAGAGAACCAAAAATAGTGTTTATAAATCCAACCCAAACAAGAGAATTTATTTACCAGTATTTCTAAATCAAAATGAGTGAACTTGCAACTTGAGAAGCATACCCATGAGAGAAATCTGAGAGGAGAGATTCAGGCATCAAAAGCAAAGGCTATGAAGCACGTGATAATGTTCAGAGTGAATTCTTGTGTTTTATTGAGGCAGGAAGATAGGGTATGAGTAAAACTGGTTGGGAAAGGAAGTTTCTGTGCAGAACCATTCCCAAAGCCCTGCATGTTAACTTCTTGCGAGAACTCGGGCAGGTTTCTGATAGGATGACCTGGATGTGACGCCAGCATGGGAGATACAAAAAAGGGACCATAGCCATTAAGTCCTGGCTGCGGTGTCTTCACAGTAGCCCACTGTGAAGACCCTGAGGGTATGTTATTTTTTCTCTTTTTTCTTTTTTCCTCTTTTCTCCTTTTTCCTACTTTTACTTAGTCCAAACTCGCTCTCCAGAGCCTGTTTTTTTCCCTACCTTCCTAAGGTAAGACTTTGCCACCATTTATGCTTGTTTCCCTCAATTCTTTGTGCTGGACCTAAAGAAACTAAAAATTACCTCTAAAGGAGACTCTAGCACCCTTGAGCCTGGTAACATTATGTTTATGACAATGTCCTCTTAATTACTTCAAATGAGGTGTTTCTGAGAAAGTCTAGAGAACAACCCTTTACATTTGTTCTTGGTCTAAATATAATACCTACCAATCTGGCCTAAGTAAATGGACTGTTCTTTAAGTCAGTAATTGGTTGTTTTCATGTTTTAAATCTTCTGAAGCTAAACACTGCAGAATTCTCTTGCAATTATATTGTGGATGATATTTTTCAGATTAAATTATGCAGCTCTTATCCTAAACATTTTTTCCCATATACTTTTCAGAATAAGAGAAACATATCATGCAGCTGACATTAATTCCAATTCTGGAAAGATCTGGAGCCCCATTACTGCATTTCCATTCCAGCTGTTTTCTAATAGCAAGTTCAACCTCAGTATTTTTATTGATGATTCAGGACAACTACTTCATCTTACACCATATGGTAAGCAAACTTTTAAGTAAATATAAAAATCTTTATGAAGCTGATGTTGATACATAACCTTGAAACGAGACTGAAATCATTTGAAGGAGCACTGTTCTATATTATTTCGCTCCAAGTGAAATAAAAGGAAAACAGTTGGGAGCCATTTGCTAACATTTGAGGTACATTAGGGGGAGAAGTTGTCTTCAGTAACTCTCTCCACATAGCTAACCACAAAATTCTCTATATTTCTGCTACCAATTTTTACTAGTAAGTGTAGCAAGTTTTCCACATATTTTTAAAAAGTAAATTTTGAAAAGATTCTAGATAAAGATGAAGTGTGATAAATGACTATTCCTATCCATTAGGAGCAACTATTTCATTCAAATATGAATAAATTATCATACAGAATAGGCACTGTCACACAAATCTCTATTGTCATAGTAAGAATGCCACTAGCTCTGTGCAGCCCACTCGTCAGTAGCAGATCTATTGGCTAAGAGTTTCTAGGGATGGATCCCAGAAATTTACATTTTATCAAACTCACTAGATGATTTTTCCTTTTCTATAGTCTTAAAATATCTTTATAGTAATTTGGTATCTTATTGCACTATTATAGTCTGCTATCTTGCAAAATAATGTTAGTCCTTTAAACAACATTTAATCATTATTAAGTTTTTATATAACAACGGGAAAGTGTTTCCTGACAGGTGATCCGATAGTTTCTTGTATTCATTGATTATTATTTATTATTTATTATTATGCTTTCCTCTTTCTTACTGTAGTCAAGGCTCTGAATAAGTACAGATGATTATAAACAACAATACTGTGTTCGTAAATTAGTAAGGACCATCTTGTTTGAAGCTAACAGAAACCAACTCCTGAGATGCCTTAAGCAGAAATAAAACATTTCTCAAAATATATACATGGATTTCTTACAGAATGTGAGAGCAGGAATTCATCAAAGAATTAGGAATGTTCTAAAAATACAAATTATAAAGCAGTCCCAAGGTTCTTTATGACCTTGAGTTCATCTCTTTGTGCAATTGCTTACCATATCTTTCTTGCTTGCTCTCTGCTAATTTGTTCTCTTGCTTCTCCAAAATGAGTACCCAGGGTCACAAGCATATGTGTTGTTTGGCCAGCCAACTAAAGATAGTTAAGTCTGTCTGGATCCAAATCCTAATTTCTAAAAGCAGGGTTCCAATTGCTCAGCCAAAATTGATAATGCTACACCCTGACTTAACCAGAATGATCATGGGTCCGAGTCATGTTGGCTTCAGCTGCCAGAGAGGGAATAACTATGAACCAAGGAGATTACTTCTACTAGAGCCGTTTTTTACTTTTATGAGTGGTTTCAGTAAAGTGATTAGGGCACTGTGTTTAGTGTTAGATTTGCAAAGTGATGAAGAAGATATCCATGCCCTAAAGATGTTAAATACAAAGAAGAAGAAGAGAAAGCAAAATGGAAGTAGATGATATAAAGAAGGACAAAAGGGGCCGGGGATTTAGCTCAGTGGTTTAGCAGCCTGCCTCACAAGCACAAGGTCCTGAGTTCGATCTCCAGTACCAAAAAAAAAAAAAAGGACAAAAGACATTCATGAAAACATGCAAGGTAGTATTTGCTATGGTTTTCAGAAAAACTTTTCCTTTACTCACTTAGATATGAATGACTGAGGGTGAGAAAAGGGTTTTTTAATTAACTAACAATAGACAGATTAAGGGGGGGAGAATATTTATGCATGTATAAGGAGGTCATTCAATAATGAATAACTGAAATCCAGAGATAAATGTTTATATACTAGTAGAAAAAAATGGGGAGTTTTAGGATTTCAGTAGGAAATATAAATGGTTGCACTGAATATTTTATTGCTAATGGAATGGGCAATCTATCTCCTTCCTGGAAGATCCAGATAATTCCCTCAGAAGGGAGTTGATAGCAGCTTTATTTTGGAGACTCGTGGCTTTAGTCAAATAAGGATATTACAGATAATATTGCAAATATTTTCACTTTAGTCTTTACACCCAAATTGTGATGCT
The DNA here is from genome assembly GCF_053883595.1 of Heterocephalus glaber. Classification (NCBI taxonomy): domain Eukaryota; kingdom Metazoa; phylum Chordata; class Mammalia; order Rodentia; family Bathyergidae; genus Heterocephalus; species Heterocephalus glaber. Next base: position 19,924,537 of record NW_028258297.1, on the reverse strand, counting down.
TTTGTGAATTTACATTAGTGATTAGTATTGCAAATGTTCACAAAAGAGGAAAAGTGTGGAGGAAGGATTAAGAATGACTTCAGTGAATGATAGAAGCTGTTGCTAGGAAGTAAGAAACAATGAAATCTTGGTAAAAGGAAGACACAGGTGAAGGGATTCCATTCACAGAAAATTCTACAAGACTTACAAACTGGAATACTTTGAGGAAAACAGGTTTGTTTTTAAAAACCAAGAAACATTCTGCTTCGTAACCTTCACCTACCATTTCAATGAAGATAAAGTCCTTAATTTCAATCACAAAGTTACACTAGATCCAGTGTCTTTACTTTCATCTATCTTCTAGACATAGATGACCCACAGTTGGACTTTATTTAGACCTGAACTCTATTTGCGACCTGAAAAGGTTTGGAAGTAGAAGTCAACTCACAAGAATTTAAAAGTAATTGAGACATGTTAGCAGAAGTCTTTTCTTTAAGCAAGTTTAGAGACAAAGAAAATGTAAAAGAAGGAATACTATCAAGGAGTTGAAAGGTTAAGGGGAGATTTTTGGGGAAGTATAAACAGAAATGGATGATACTTAAAATATCTTTAAAGCACAGGATATTCAAAATGTAATACAAAAGGAGTTTGATTGATGGAATTAGAACCCAGTGTAAGAATAAAGAATGTAGATGAAGGAGTAAGATTTAGCAAAAAAGTAGAGAAATATATATCCTAAGAGTATGAAGGAATAGAAGATGAGTGAAAAACTAGATGTAAGGCCCAAAATAGTATAATGGAAGATTCTCTAGTTGGTCTTAGCCTTTCAATATGTTAGGCAATGTGGTTAACAGCAAGGACTATATGGAGTGGAAGACTACAAGAAACTGGAAAAAAGATTATATCAGTGATCAAAATAGAAGTAAAGGTACAAAGTCTATTTCAAAGAAACCCCAGTACTTGTTGGCTCACAATGTGGTTGAAAGTTTTACTCACAAACTTAATGGTTGCCTTCAAGGAGAAAGACAGTGATTTCATATTGAGACAGGCTGAATTTGCAGTAGTAATAAGCAAACATCCAAAGAATATCATGGAACAGGTAGTAGGAGATATCAAACTGCTGGAGTTCAGAAAACAGTTCTCCGAAGGACAGCACTTTAGCATGATCTGGATGGCACTAGAAAGGCCTCAGGAGCCAAGTCTCTTCCTGAACTTCTCCACCCCTTCTTTCTCCTGCTGTATTTTTCTCTCCCACGGTAGACTGCTTACCCCCACCACCACCAAATTCAGTCATAAAACCTAGAAATATTACTCTAAACTTCCTCTTCCTTTCTGTGTATAGCTGTCCATAAAGAAATTCTATGACCTACTTTGGTGGATAGGAAATCTAGAACCTTCATTCAGAAGAGATCTTTGCCCATCCCAAGGAGAAGGGAATGCTACACAGAGAAGCCAAGAAGCCAGACAGGCCCTGCTGCATTTCTTCATCCAGTCTGTTAGTTAGCTCAGACCCTTTCTATCCGGTCACAACCTCCACCTAGGTGCCATTCTTTATCTAAGCATAAGAAGCTGCATGGATTTTCTTGGCTTTTCTTAGGTTCTTCATTTCTGAAGGGTCTTGTGTCATATAAAATCTTGTTTAAATAGATGTTATTTTTTTTCTTGCCATCTTGTCTTTTGTTATAGGAGTGTCAATTATGAAATTTATGATAGAGAAGAAAGGGATCCTGCCCCTTCACCCTATAAAACCAAAGCACGGGAGAGGAGAAATAGGAATTTCACATAAAACAGAAAAATAATTGTAACAAAGGAATAATTAATTCATGCATGCCCCCATATAGTACAGGGAATGTCCCATGTAGGATGGTACTAGTACTAGAGATAGGAGAGTCAAAATAATTCACTAAGTCACCAATTCAGGTATATTTGCTATCATATTCTGGAAATCCTCTCCTTTGCTAGTTAAAGACCTCATAGTCATGATTTTGCCTGTGGTCCTATTTTCATATAGCTTCAATTCATACAATTTCAGTCAGTATTTCCAAGATGTAATAGGTTTAAGAAACTCTCTCTGTCATGTCAAAGCATTTCTACAGTCATTATTCCCTGATATCTTTACCATGTTTCCCCAGCCCCTTATTAGGAGCTATCTTGATCTACTGTAAGACGTGTATCTTAAATCAGCGTGATACACTTCCTCTTCTCTTTGTGGCAGCAATATCACTTGCAGCACTTTTTGTTAGCTAGTTTGACTCAGAATCCTTTCTCTCCCAACAAAAAGTATGTCATTTAAAGAAATCATGGAAAAATGAACACACAGCTGTAGAGAAAATTGAAGACAAAGGCAATTGACCATGTGGAGTGTGCTGCACTAATTTTCTTGTTGGCTACTGATCATCAGTCCAGTCTGTTTCACTTGCTTCCATTGACTGAGACCATAAGATCACACACAAAGTGTGGACATAGCACCTTTTAATAGATTGACTACATTTGTCTACTTCTTATGTTGCCCTTACATCAAATTCCTGAAGGAACAAAGCCATGCTATTACAAACCTTTAAACATATAAAGAAGCTAGGTCTAAAGGGTGAAATAACTCGTCTGTGTACACCAACTAAAGCAGTGTGATATCTATAATTATTTTCAGGTCTTAGAGGCAGAACATTGACAATGAAATGTTAATTGTTGTAAAATTGTCTGAATATCATGGCAGCAGATTATCTTTTATGGAGAGATACAATGTACAAAGGGTTTGAACATGAGGAACACAATACCTAGCTTTATTATATTTTATGGAAACAGAACTAACCAAAAGAATTCCAAATGACATTTTTCAAAAGTATCTTGAACTCTAACCAGACTAATATATGTGGTGTCTCTCATTTTAATCCCCTTTGAAGGAGCTAGACAGTTACAACACTTCACAATGTGCTTATCATTCTTTGTGCTTAGAAAGTTTCCCACCCAGTGTTGGATAAGCCCTTTTATTATTCATGTTTGTTTTCAGGGGATTATCTTGTCAAAGACTTAATTGCAGAAATTCTACACCTATGTACAAGTGACCAGCTCTGTCCCAAAGATCATCTTCTCAGTGTATGTGGCTCTGAAGAATTTTTACAGATGTAAGTATCTTATTAAGGTAATTTTTGATCATTTTTAGAATCTGTCAGTGTTAAGTAGCAAGATTTTTTTTAACAGTCTTTACAGAAACACATTCCCTTACTCTTCTGGGGAGGTGGGAGAATACAGGAACTCAAAGTCAGGGTCTTGTCCACGCTAGAAAAAGGCTCTATCACTGAGCTACATCCCAAGCCCTCAATATTATATTTTTATAAGTTACATTTAGTAAAATCTACTTTACTCCCTTTGTGATGAATTTGACCATCATTTGAGTAGTCTTCCTGGTGTTTTTTTTTTTTTGTACTATGTGCATTTATGGCAATAAGTATTTAAGCAACCTGTGACAAGGGTGCTAACTATCTCCGTTTACCCGGCATGGAGAGGGCTCCCGAAATGGGACAGTATCAGTTCTAAAATCAATATGGATAGGCAAACCAGGTCACTCACCTCATAATAAAATTTACTAGGATAAATCACAGTTAAGAAAGTGAATTGTTTAATATAAGTAACTTTTTGGTTTCACATATTAAAATGCCAATTAAATGCTAATTTTAAAAAATTATACAAGTTTAAAACATGTTAATATTTTTATAAAATAATAAATGATAAAACATCTATTTTATTTCTTTAAGCAATTCAATGAAACAATTTTAAAAATCTGTTTTCATGAGTATCAACTTCAAATACTTAGCTGAGGGCCGGGGATTTAGCTCAGTGGTTTCTCTGCCTGCTACACAAGCACAAGGACCTGAGTTCGATCCCCAGTACCAAAAAAAAAAAAAAAAAATACTTAGTTGATAGAAAATTCATTTTTTAGCTTGCCACAATAAAGTATTTGCCTGAAATTCCAGAGAATCAAGCCACATAAATAAAATACAACCTTCAGAAAATAAATATTCTTCTGTTGATATTTCATAGTTATATTCTGAAGAGTAAAATATTAAATTCAAAAAATGTTCAGTAAAGTGAATTGGCATTTATATTTCTCCTTTGCACTTTTACAAATATCTAAAGATTGACCACAGTCTCTTGGAAGTAAAAACATATTTTTTTGAGATTCCAAGTGTCATTGTCATTATTTTCCCGTAAATATGCTTGGAAATATCTGTGGGAAATTTGGTGAATATAATGATATTTTAAACAGCAAACCTAGTTTCTTATTGTGTAATGTTAGCTGTGAATGACTTTAAAGATTATTTTTCTTCTTGTATTACCAGTTATAAAAAAGAATGATATATTCGGGGATTTAGCTCAGTGATTTCGTCACCTGCTGTGCAAGCTCAAGGACCCAAGTTCGATCCCTGGCACCAAAAATTTTTTTTAAAAGAATGATATATATTTATATGAAATCTCAGAGTTTTTTTGCTCTCAGCTTAAAGATATCCTTCTTTTTCTGTGTACATTTGAGCCCATTAACATACTCAATGACTAGGTTGCTACCTTCCCCCAACATAAAATTTTGAAGAGCAAGGGAAAAATATTTAAGTAAATTTACTCTTATACTGATTATTCATTAAAACTCATCTTTCAGATGTGTAATCTCCCAACTGGACTTTGGTTGATGACAACACATTAGATCCAAATAAGGAGAAACATTGTCAAATACTTGCACTAAGTTTTAGCAGTAAGAAATTTCATCCAGAAAGAAATATTAATTAAGAAGATAGAAATTTAGAATAGTATAATATAGTGAGATCTTACAGTGGATCTTGGTTTTAAATGGGTAAGTCATCCATAAATAGCTTAATTTAATTTGATTAAAAATGTACAGATCATCATCTTACTCTTGTTTCTTATATGATCTCTGTGAAGTATAATGTAGATTTTAAAAAATGTTTTAATCATCACTTAATTCTATTACAACTTCATTTAACTGAGCTTTATTAAGCTCAGAAATTTGATGAGTATTAATATAGGTTAATTATAGTCATTAATTCCCTAATAGGAATTGAAGAATTTGTGTATATGAGGAATTTCTCACTAAGAGTAAAAGCTTATATGAATCAATATGCTTTATTTTAATAAGCGGAATAATATTCCTCTATTTAATATCTAAAGAATTATATATGTTAGTCATTCAGATTTCATTTTCAATTTATTGCTACATAATTTTTCTAAAAATATATATTGAAGAGTTGGATATCTCTCCATGAAGTTCTTAGCTAAGGTTGCAGTGATAATAATGATAGTAATTGCCATTTATTAAGCACTAACTGTCTGCTTACATCATATTGGGTAGAATCTAAATCTCCTAACACACGCATTCGATACATATCATAACTTCTGTTTTAGAGACTGGGAAACTTGAGGCTTCAAGGTTACCTTGAGCCAACTTGAATTCCAAATGAGATTTAACTACCCTGATAGCCAGACAGCCTCGAATAGTTTGTTGCTGTTATATGTAGTACATGATGTTGACCTTCCTTGCAGGGAGTTGGTAAATGTGCATACCCCACCTTCATTCCTTTGTGCATTCCCTTTCCCTCCACTCCCTTTTCCCTCCATCTCTTGATCCCCTACCTATACAAGAAACAACATTGTCCAAAAGTGCTTGAGTAATATATAGGACATAGCAAGTAGCTCCACATGCTGGAGCACTGGGTGAAAATGTGCACAGTTTTGCAGGTGTTAATGAAAGTGGAGGGATAGGAATCAGAATAGTCCAATTCAAAACCTGTGGGTACCACGTATGTGAAAAATGTTTGCTCAACTGAAGAGGATACACAGATGACTTATGTATAATCCTGCCTTCTTCCTTGCCAAATAATCTGTTATTATAATGCCCTATTGTGAGAGTAGTATCCTTTAAATCAAAGGGAGAGATTATAGGTCAGAATAAGAAAATGGTACAAAGAAAAGTCAATGATCAACTTGTATTTAAAGATAAATACTAAGGAAAGAAATCAGTAACACGTGATAAAATTTTATTAGCTTTAGAATAAATAAAATATACTTAAAATTTGGTTTTCAAAGATAATTATCAACAGAAAAAAATATCACTCAAGAATGCGAATAATGGGCTGGGGATTTCGCTCAGTGGTTCTGCTGCCTGCCTCGTAAGCGCAAGGTCCTGAATTCAATCCCCAGTACCAAAAACAAAAAAACAAAAAAAGAATATGAATAGTAACTCAAATGGAAAAGAAGTATTTAGAGTTTAACCTAAAAGCAAACATGCAATTAAAACAATGAGATGTCATTTTTGCTAATCAAACTGTTATTTATGATGAAATTTAGTAGAAAAAAATGGACATAATCCAAACAACTACTGGGAATATAAATTGATATAGCACTCACTAGAGGGAATTTTGTCAGACGTGTAGCAAAAGCCTTTATAATATCTATGATGTCAGTTTTAGTAATTCTACTTCTGGGAACTTTTCTTAAAAAATTACACAGAAAGATTTAGATTTACAAGTATCTGGTATAGCATGATGTCTAGTGGTAAAAGGGTAAACTGAGAAAAGAGCTACATCTCTGGTAATATTCCAAACTAATTGTAATATATATTAAGAAGGATACTTTAATAAAACATGACATAAACTTTACAAATTATTTGTAAATATATCTTGATATAAAACATGTATTGTACTTTGTAAAGGTAAAAAAAGATTTCAAACTATCTCTAAAGATACTAATTTTATTTAAAAATATTTTACATGAAAAATTCAATTGTATACACTAAAATATTAGACTAGATGCACCTTGGAAAGAACTACTTTTTTATTGCATTTATTCTTTTATTTATAAAATTTCTACAATATGCATGAATTTTTGTTATTAGGACATTAACTAAATTATCTCTAGTGAAAATAGCATTTAAATGACAATGTGAATAGCAATTTAGAATTAGAAAGTAGTTAGGAGGCTATTCCTGAGTGTAGGACACATTGACAGGGAAGACCTAAAGCAGGCTACATGGGAGGCATGAAATCCTAGGGGAATAAAAATGATGGAATTAATGGCATTTGGTGACTGAAAGTATGGAATTTTTTGAGAGGCAGAAGTTGATGTTGAAGTCAACAACTAAATGGATTTGAGAAAAACAAATTTTGCATATTCATAGCAATTAAATTTGGGACATTTTGAGTGTTGAAGGGCATCCAATATTGAGAAAGTAAATCAGATTTTCGGAATAGTAGCGTTGGTTAGGAACCATTTTAAATTAATTTTTAAATTGGCTAATATAAGCTGTATATACTTATATGTAATGTAATGCTTTGAAATATGTGTACATTGTGGCATGGCTAAATCAGATTAGCATAGCCAATCTCTCATGCATATTTTGGGTGGTGGTGGTAGGAACACTTAAGACCTATTATTCTATGGCAATCATTGATTTTTAAAAGAAAGATCACACAGATAAAGTGACAAAACAGAATATTGATATTTAAAAGCTAGTATAGAAAAAGGATCAGGAAAAAATGAGAAAAAGCAATTGAAAATGACAAGACGTGATGGAAAATGTTTCTTTCCCAACAAGGAAAAAGAAAGTTTTTAAACTTTTGAACACCAAGTGATATACTATCAAATGCTGAAAATACATAGTAGGTGAAAACTGAAAAATCACAATTATATTTGATAATTAGGAAGTTCTTTGGTGATACAAGTAAAAGTACAGTGGCAGAGAAAAAAGCAAAATTGCAATGAGCTAAGGAGAGTAGAAGGTGATTAATGAAAAGCCACATGAAGACCATTCTCTCAGAAATAATAGGGGTTGTAAAAGCCAGGAAAAAGATGAAGTTTTAGATGCTGAGAGAAATTGTTCTGGAGATTTGGGGATTGTGAATAAGGGAGATTTGAAAATGTTCAGAAACTGAAGGAAAAGTGCCAATTGAAAGGAAAAGATTAGAGACATAAACTAGGTCATTCATGAGACAGATGCCAGGTGAGAGGGATGGGATTCAGAAGTCAGATGAAAAGGTTCACAGTGCTCTGACAAAGGAATTTTCCTTCTCAATGAGGAAACAGTTCAAATTAATATGAATTTTTAACTTAAATAATCACAAATGTAATTATTCTTTTGGAGAACTGGTGCTCCAGTGAAATCAGCAAAGCTGAAGGAAATGTAATGGAAATGTAAATAATAATAACAGTAAAAATAAAGAGAAAAACCCACTTCACTGTGTGTGAAGACAAACATGTCTTACAGCTATAATTTTCACATTGTAATAATATTGAGTCTCATAAAAGAAAAGCATTACTATTTCCCTTATACAGATGAGAAAACTGAGGGTAAGAATAATGACTTGTTAAAAGTCATAACCTAAGGAAGCAGAAAATTCAAGATAGTCCAGGTTTCTTTGGCTCCATTATCTTTCCATTTCATAATAAAGATTCCTACATGGTAAGGACTCGCTTGACAACAAAAAATTACGAGGATAAGTATTATCATTATGCATAATGATCACATATTTGTGCACTGAACATGAGTTTATAATTTTATTTATTTATTTTCTGGTACCGGGGATTGAACTAGGGATCTTGTACTTGCAAGGCAGGCGCCAGAACCACTGAGCTACATTCCTGCCCGTCATGAGTTTATAATTTAACATACAGAATTTAGGTTCAAAATAAGAAAGCAGAAACCATTACTTAGAGAACACTTGTATTCTTATATATTTTAAAAAATAATTTAAATACTCATCAGGAAATATTTAAATATGATTTGACTATAATAAAGCCAAATTATAGTCACTGAAGGTACCCTTTAAATGCCATTTGAAAATTACTGTTTATATAAATCAATTTCCTTTTTTGAAATTTTGAGGCTGTTTAAGCAAATAAGTAACAGTAAAACAAAATTGTCCACTGTGAGTTACATTACTCTCTGTATTTTATTTTGGTAAACTAAGTCAACTTCTTTTGACCTCAATTTTTTTATGTCTTAAAAATATGATTTTTTAAAAGATATTTTCCCAATTTTAAAAGTGTGCTATAGGATTACATTTTAGTCATCTTTAATTCCAACATAAAAATTTATTAAGGCTCTTAAGTCTTTGTATCATGTGAAGATTTCTTTGAGCTTCTGTGATGTGTAGGTCTAAAAAACTGAAGACATTATATGGTTGTAATAACATAACGAACTAAGAGTAAAAATAGTATTTTCAAAAAAATACCGCTGTTATTTTTGTAGAATGATGTAAAATGATTTTTTTTTCATTTTAAGCTCTCATTCTAATATCAGAGCTATGCTTCTTAATCTATTCTGTTTTATAAAAATAGAGACAAATTATCTTTAGTTGCTGCTTTTGCAGTATTTTATCTATTTTGGATTATTTAAAAGATAAATGAATCCTTAACATTTAAGCTACTTCATTATTTCCAGATAGTATATCTTTCTGTTAAAATAGTCACAGCAGGTATTGATGAACCAATCAAGTTTTCAGGAGGTAGATGCATGGGAGAACCAATTTCTTTCTTTGCCTGTTTTAGGTCTAGACTGAGGTACTTGTACCAAAAAACAACTTAGCAAGACAAAAGCCCACAAATTTATTTGACATAAGTTTTACAAGACATGGGATCCTTCAGAAATGAAGCAGGCAGCCCTGTGTGTGTTTATGTCCAGGGTGAATGAAGATGGTCATAGGAATTGACAAGGAGAACATGAGCTCGGGATGACAAACAAAGGGGATGGATGGAGTGAGGCCTGTTTGTTGAGAATCTTCTTGGGTCTGTCTCTTTAAGGGATAAGGATGCTTCTTTCCATGGGGTACAGGATGCCACTTCTGGAATGAAGATTACATGACTTATGTCATGGGAAAAGAATGAGGTAAAGACAAAAGTGGTTTTCCTACTGCCGTTTTCACAAATGCCAAGATGCTATATTTTGGGCTGGTGTGTCTTTCTATCACAGTTAAAAGACCATTGGTCAGTGCTATGATTTGGATTCAAAATATCCCCCAAAGTCTTGTGTTTAGAGATGGTGCTCTCAGCAGGTGACTGAATCATGGAAACATTATCCTTTATCCACTGATAAGTTTGTAGCTGAATGTGCTGTTGGAGGTGGGTCCCTGTGGGTATGACCTGGAAGGGTGTATTCTTGTCCTGGCCCCTTATTCTCACTCTGCTTCCTAGTTGCCATGGGATAAGCAGTTTTCCCCCATCAGGCCCTCCTGCCATGAAGTCACACCCCATCAACTGAACCTGCTAAAACTGAGAAAGAAATTAACCTCATCTCCTTTAAATTGTATGTGCCAGTATTTGGTCCCAGTGAGGTGAAAATGATTAATATGGAAAGTTGTGCAGGTAGAGGGACAGTTGCTGTGGGTATACCTGACCATATGGTTCCAAAGCCATTGGAACTGGTTTTGGGGGGGGGGGGAATTTGAAAAGGTTTGGAGATGCTGCCTAGAGAAGCCTTAGAATATTGTAAACTGAGGTTTATGGGTAATTCTGACAGGTGCTCAGAAAACCAGGAGGCTGATAGAAATGCAGACTGTAAAAGCCAGGCTCATGAAGAATTTTAGCCAGCAGGACAAAAATGAATAGAAATTTTTTCTTTGGGAACAAGTGGCTTCTCCTACCTTTCTCATGCATAGGGCATAGACCCCCATCCCCTCCTCCCCTCAGCCCAGATGAACAAACATAATATCCAGATGCTGGTACCAGGAGGCTGAGGTCCAGTTTGGTTTCTACAGGGAAGGAAGGGCGAGGAAAAGGACCAAAAAGATGAAGCAGATCTGGAGTTGTCTTCTGTCTTACTGTAGTCTTATTCCCCTCTCCCCCTTACTATGAAAGACACCTGAACACCTGGATACAGTGAGGTGATGTCACCTCAGGACTCTCAACCTGAGGCCTCTCAATCTCTTCAGAGCTAGCTTTGAATAAGCCTTTTCCTTTTCATCAAACATGGCCTCCTGTGTTTCTTTGGAGAGTTAGAGAGTGGTGAGCAAGTGGAAACATGCCCTCTAATGAAAACTGGATTAGAGGCCAGATATGTTATATTCTGGCAAAGAACTTCTACACATTTTGTCCATGTATGTTCTAAGACTTTGTGTAAGGTTGAATTTAAAGATGACGAAATAATGGAGGAAGTTTCTAGGCAGTGGCATAAATACTGTTGGTTGCTTTCAGTCAGATTTGCAATGAGAATCAGAAGCAAAAGCTGAGATAAATATTTAGAAAATTTTGCAGGTTGGCCAGAAAGGAAGTAGTATAACATTGAAGGCAAAGAAGAGTGGTTGGCAAAAGTATGAAACCAATTAAAAAGAAGCCAAGCAGTTTATACCAGAACTAAAAGAAAGATACTTTGAGGACGTCTCAGGAATTGGCAGGCACCACCCACTGTAAGCTAAAGGGTGGAAAGAGCAAATTCCTTTGAGAAACCTCACTTTGAGAAGAGAGTTCCAGGGCACCTTGATCACTCAAGGCTGCCTAGGAAATTGTTTCCTCAAGTTTAACCACCTAGGCACTCAGAACTCACTGCAGCCATGGTTCAAGAAGGCCAGGCTACTGCTGGAGCTTGTTTTATAGGCATGCAGAGTACAAAAGTTGTGGGGTCATGGGGGCTTCCATTCAGATTTCAAAGAAAAGCCTGGGACACCAAGTAATGTGTCTCCAAGAGAGACAGTACATGAGGCTGTAAGAATGAAGCCCAAGGTCCAGCAGAGACACCAGGAAGTTCCAGAGCCCAGAAATGCAGTGAGTATAGCAAGTCCAGGAGAGATGTCATATGGACTACAACTGGCGATAAGGGTCAAGTTTCCTAAGCCCTTTGGAGCTCACCTCTTAGCACTACCTGCCATGGGTGTTAGACATACGTCTACAGGATTAATGTTTGCCCTGGTGGTTTTTGGTCTTGATTCCTTTCTATGTCCCATTCCTCCCTTCGGAGTGGTAATGTTTACCCTGTGCCATTGTGTGTTAGAAGTGTTTCACTTTTTTAATTTTTAAAAATTTTCTCAGTGTCTGTCTGTGATATAAAATAGTTATAGTCAATTTTAGGAATTAGTATGAAAAAAATATTTTTTTCTCGATTAATTTCAATTTCTTTACTCTTTCCCTCATCTTAATTACCTTTCCCTTATCCAAAAAATAGGGACTCACAGCTAAGAGATGCCCTTGACTCTTAGAGAAGACTTTGTACTTGGAACTTTTGAGCAATGTTGAAATTGTTAAGATTTTGGTGACTCATAGAGATGGACTAAATGCATTTTGAATGATATGGAATGAGCCTTTTGGGAACCAGGGAAAGAATGTTAAGGTTTTGATCCAAAATGTCCCCCAAAAGTCTCATGTATTTAGTGATGGAGTTTGAGCTGGTGACTGGATCATGGGGTTCCTGTACTTAACAGTGGATTGATCCATTGATGACTTCATAGTTGAATATGCTATTAGAAGATGAAGCCTCCTCAGAAGAGATGGGTCACTGTAGGTGTGACCCTGAAGGGCCTATTCTTGTCCTCGGGTTTCCCTTTTCTCACTGCTTTCTGGCTGCTGGAGGTTAAGCAACTTTTCTCAGTCAAGCTTTTCCACCACGATGTTCTTGCCTTGTACTGAACCCTCTGAAACCATGAGCCAAATAAACTCTTCCTTAAGTTGTATGCATTAGCTTTCACATTCCAGTGATCAGAAAGTGACTATTACAGTCAGGATGCTAATTTCACAGCTTTGCTAAATGGTATATTTGTCATTCTTTATGTTGTATGTGCTCCCTAAGTTGTATTTTGTTATTTTATTGAATTTTCCTGTCTTTACAAAACTTAGTAAATTAATATATAAAATCCTGAAAAATGGGAACATGTAAATAAATATGATGATGTAATGTATGTATGCATAAACTGATATTGTAACACAGTGTTCTCAAATTTTAATGTGTTATACATGTCATTTGAACATCTTGTTTAAAGAAAAGGATGCTTATACAGTAGCTCTGGAGTGGCCTAGAAATTTGCATTTGCAAGGCTTCTGAATGATGCTTAGGCTTTGGGTCCACAGTTCATGTTGCAAAGTAGCACAATACTACATAATTTAGACTCTCCAAAAGAAAAATATTTGCCCACTTGTCTAAAATAGAACATGTATAAAATTGAATCGAATCAACAAAGTAATTGAGATGCTTATAGCTCATAAAATACTGTAAAATTATGAAAGATAACTTTCCTAGAAAATGAAAATTTCCCTTTTCACAAATCAACTATATTATTTTTCAACTCATTTAACAGTCATCTTAATTTAGTATCATGTTTTTTCTTTCAATTAAAATATCCTCTCTCTCACCCTCTCACATGCACACACTCACACTCATACACACACTCACACACTTGATCTGCCTCTCCCTATTAAATGTATCTATAAATACCAGACACTTACTTTGTCTGTAACTCTTCTCCAAGATGTGATTTTCTGACCTCTTTCACCTTGATATCATCTACATTTACCAAGTACTTCAAATATATAAAAAACAGTCTCCTTAACTATCAATATTCTTTGTGGAAACTTCTTTACAAAGAAAATATTATAAGCAGATGGTAATTTTTTAGAATTAGCATAGAAACTTTATCAATTTTATTGTAGGCACATGGAAGCTTAATAAAAACTGTCAGCAATGTAAAGTATGGAATATGGAGCCAGCAGGTCAGAATCAGAATAAAATTAGAGAAATAACAGAATAGAAATTATATGGTTCATTTGAAAATATTAAAATTTTTTGATGTGTTCTCCTTTAGCCCCCAGTGTAAATACTATGAAGGGTATGCTTCATAATTCCATTACTCAGGATCTCATCTAGTTAACTCATCTACCCAGTTTATCCACAGGCAGACTTGAGGACAGGAAGTACATCTTTTCTTTCCTCTTGGGTAAAGCACTGATGCAAAGAACTTGATCATAAAAAGACTACTTCCTAAATTGTTCCAGCATCTTTCTCCCTTTTGGTAAATAACAGTTGTTGAACCTTCATCTTGACTTACAACCATGTCTCATATTTTTATATATAGTTTTGTAAATATATGACTTATAATGCTAGTTCATAATTTTAGGCTTTATTCTGTAGCACAATATCTTGAAATGGAGGTTTTTCTGTATATTTATCACGCCTGATCTATGTATTTGAGTAATTTCTTCTCTTTAAAATCTCGCTAGAAGTCTTATTTTCAAATTCAACTTTAAAATAATTCTTTTTATCAGCTGCTGTGTGAAACAAGAAAATGTACTGCATTTGAAAGTGTTTGCTGAATAAATCATGATTACATTATCAGTAGGTAACCACAAGTGCTCAAACGAAACTGAATATTCTTACTTGAAAATTCTACTTGGGCCTTTTGCTTACAGGTTTGACCAGACTTTATATTCCTGATTTCCTTCATTTAAAAAAAAAATCGACTAGTCCTGTATTTGTCAGCTTTTCATCATTGGGACAAAATATCTGACAAGAAAAGAATGTTTAAAGGAAGAAATGTTTACTGTGGCTCGTGGTTACAGAGGTCTCAGCCCACAGTAAGCTGGCCCCGATGCAGAAAGATGGCAGAAGCACCTGTGAGAGGGAAGCTGCTCACTTCATGGCTGCCAGGAAACTAACAGAAAGAGCTGGAGAAGCACCAGATATAGTCCCTAAGGCCACAACCCCAAGACCTGCTTCCTCCAACCAGGCCCCACTTCCTAAGAGCACATTCAGATAAGTCATCATGGATTAAATCATAGATGAGGTTAGCATCACCATAATCCAGTCTCTTCCAAAAGCCCCACTTGTGAACACATGAGTCTTTGAGAGGCACTTTTTTTAATCCCAAAACATCACAGTTGCTAAAGAATGTTAGAAGTCAGAGAACTAAAAATATAATGTAAAAGAAAAAATCCTATGATGACTGAAAATATTACTTCAAAATAGTTATACATTTATAAATTAGCCTTGATTAGACTGACCTGGCTATCTATCCAGGGTCCCCTTTCTCTCTCCTGGGTTCTCCCAAAAAGTAAATCCATTTCATTAGAATTTTAAAATAATCTCTAGAAAAACTCATTATTTAAAAATAGTTTAATTAATCCTAAATTAATTGTATTCAGTTGATCAATAAACATTTGATCATAAGTTGGAATTTCCTTATACTCAAAGGAAAAATCAAACCTAATTACTGGTGAGAAAAAAATCCAAGTTATGCACATATAAGTTAATAGGTTTCACTCATTAGTAGTAAAAACTAGGTTGTATGTATTTCGGGGGTAGGAAAGAGGACTCTTATTCTCAACGAAATTAAAGATTTCATTTAACAAACTTAAAATATTTGATTATGTTCACCACACTCAGAACAGCCTAAGGCTTCAAATTATAGTCTACTCCGTTGTAACTGTTTGGACATCACTTTCAGTACTGTTCCACTTTTAAAATCACAGGGCCATGTGGGTAAATGGAACGGAACATGTCATAATCTCTCACGCAATTCAGAAAGTGTGTTGTTACTCAAATAATTTACCTTAGGTTTCTTGAAGTTAGATTGCCTTCATGGTGATTTTCCAGAAATGTCAAAATTAACTCTGGTTTCTATCGTTAACAAATAGCTAACAACAATAAGAAGAACATATTGTACAAACTTACATTGGGTTCTCATTCAATAACTCCAAACTAAAACAAATGTACTCAAGAGTGGACATTTTGTGTATCTTTCATTTGAGACCAGTTCTCTAAAGAAAGAGCTGTGATAATAAATATTGTTTATTAGGAGCAACATGTAAGAAATAACGCTGAGTTTTCAAAGGAGCTGAATTATGCAAGCATCATTAAAAAACAGACTAGATAAAGAGAAGCACAAAGATATTACAGATAAAAACATGGCAAATCATAACTAAATGTAGGTACATCATTTAATTTCATTATCTCTAGGCACCCAATAGGCAGCTATTGTTTTTGTTAAAGAATTATTTTAAAAGCTATTAATTTTTAAATCCCTTTCCCAATTTTGAATCAATTGAAGTTTAAATAACCTAGTCCTCTGATTTATTTAAATGTAAAAAATGATTAGCTAGAGAACTTTTGAAATATATACATATAATTTCAGAGTGGCCAGTATCACCTTAATAAGGCTGAAATTGCTATTTTAATCTCAGTTCCTGAATGTTTTCTGTTAGCAAAGGCTACAGAATGTTTCTCCTCTAGAGATTTTGTGGGAAAAATAATGAAACTTTGAGATAGAATGCAATCACTATTTCTGATCTCCTGGGAAGTTGACTGTATTTCAGATTTACATCTATATCTGAAAAGAGCTCCTTGGAGCTTAGTACATATTTTTTGCAGAGAATACAGAGCTCCAGCATCACTGTTATTTTCATATGGACTCTCTATTTTAGTTAACTTCATTTACATAGATTATTTTGCTATTACTTAATTGTTGTGACTGTATAGCTCAGTAGAGAGGCATTGAAAATTAATATAAAGTATTTCTTCTAGGTTAAAACCTTTTTTCAATTAAATACATTCAATTTAATTTTATTTTTGAATTAAAATGTATGCATACTCAAGTATAAAGGAATATAATCATATTTTAATGAGGAGTATGACAACAGTTGTCTTTTAAAGGCTGAGGAAGTTCTTAAGAAAAGTTGAAAATTTGAATAGAAAGGTTTCCTTTTGTTTGGTCCAATTCCTTCTTGAGAAATAGGTATTGGTATCAATTTATGCTTCATAAACCATTTCTGTTCAAAAGCACTACCCTCTTCCACAATATAGAAGACTTAGTTTTAGAGTATACCCTGTTACTGTCTCTCTAAATCATGGAATTTAACTTTTCCTAATCATTATTCCCCTGAAAGCAAACTAACAATACATTTGAAGGCTTCTGGTTTTCAGAAACAACATACCACTGCTCATTATCTGTGTGAGTCATCTCTAAATTCCACTTTGAGGATAGAATCTAGACTATTTAGTTGATCAAAATGGCTATCTTACCAGAATTAACAGTGTGGTAGATGTAATATCATAGAAGTTTCAAACTGGAAATGCCCAGTGAAGCTGTATGTGCCTGTGTGTGAGAGTTCATCCATACACACATGGAACTATTCAAAATGCACTCTGTGCACTACTACTAATAGTTCTAATAATGGTATCATTAATATTTTAATATTTTGTATAATTGCTTGATATTTTTTGACCTACTCATATTTTGTTAGAGGTTCAGCTTAATTACTGAATTTTCTTAAGGAAATAGTTTTAAAAATCTGTCAACAGTCCTGGCTGTCAATATTCATAAGGCCAAATGGCAATAGTTTTTTAAAAATATATGACATTAATATTTCACAATCTAACTGTTACTTCTTCATACACAAACAATGAAAAAAATTTGAAACTTTCTATCCTATAAAACCAAAATATGTACTTATTCCAAAGAAAGTGCCCTGCTCAGAAATGTGGGTTGGAAATGAGTGCCTAGGATGATGAAAATCAATATTTATAAACTGGACACTAATATTTTGGCACCAGGACAAATCTGAGTACTCGCATATCATGTTGGTGTTAAGGCCATTGATCTCTCTTTATATTGTCATGGAAATACTTTTAAATTAACATGAGCTATTTCTGACTGGAAATAGAGATAGTTGTCCAAGGGTTCTGCCTTGTAGTGTTGATCTTGAATGACAAGCATTCTCATAATAGCTTCTAAAATAGTAACTATCAGACAACTGGAATAAAATATTTGTTGAAAGAATAAATAATGAATGTAGAGAAATCTTGATATACCAGTATATATTTGGAATAAACCCTAAATTTTGATTGCATCATAGATTCAGCTTAGTGAAAAATTGAAATTGTATACATGACTACTAAATCAAATCTAGTAAGCACTTGGGCTGGGGTTTAGCTCAGCAGCACAGCGCCTGCCTGACAAATGTGAGGTCCTGAGTTCCATCCCTGGTACCAAAAATAAAAATCTACTAAGCACTCATATCTGAAATCTGTGTGTACAGCCTGATAGGGATAATTCCACTCCCACACTATTAGTGTAGTGGACTGTTCTCTTAGTGCTGAAACCCTTCCCTCTACATTGTCCATCTCTAGGTTTTCATCACTTTTTCTTGGTTTAGTAATCTTTCTTTCTACCCTTTCTGAGACCTAGACTCCTAAAGTGAAAATTTGTTTTCTTACTCCATTTACTTACTAAATTATACACACCACCCTTATTTCTAGCCTGAAATGCCTTTTCTTGCTTCTTTTTTATTTCTTTTGAATTAATACAATCCAATAAAAATACCACAATGGCTACCTACCAGTTTTAAATTTTCTATTAACCACAATAAAAAAGGAAGTTGGGCATGATGGCATGTTCCTGTAATTCTAGCTACTCAGGAGGCTGAGGCAGGACAATAACAAGTTCAAGGGCAGCCTGGGCAATTTATCAAGATTTCATCGCAAAATAAAAAGTATTGTGGTGACAAAATGTACCTAAAATATGCAAGTCTTGGGTTTAATCCTTAGTACCACAAAAAATAAAAAAGGAGAAGAAAACAATTGACAATGAATTTTAATACTATATTTTATTTAACTCAATATACCCATCATATTATTTTAATATGTAATAAAAATAAAATTTGAGGTGTTTTATGTTATTTTTTGTGATGAGTCTTCAAAACCCAATTGTGCTTCACACTCAAAATCCATCTTAATTCAGACTCACCTCTACTGGCTCACTATCTACTGGCTCACCACATTACCATGTGTCTAGCAACTACTGTGCTGCACAGTGTAGTTCTAGACACTAAAGGTAATGCGATTAATAACCCCTTAATAATAATGGTTAGGTACTAAAAATAACAATTGTCAAAATAAAAATTTTAAAGAGTATTTCATATATATTAACACAGTGATATCTATTTGTCTGAGTTTTGGAAACAGGTAGTCACCAGATTTAGTAAAATACCATTTTATGACTCCAAATATTTTGTAGATTTTTCTCCTGAAATGCTATGTATATTTTACCAAGATTCTTTGAATAAAATCCACTAACATAATACCTTTTTAAATAACTAAAAGGAGTCAGAGATGTAAAAATTAAAGGAGATAATACAGTAAAAGTTCTTCATTTTCAGAAAAATTAGAGCTCATTTAAAACAATTTGTTTCAAGACAATAATTCTTGTGCTCCTCATTTAATTTGTGCTTGGCAAATATTTACAAAAACAGAGAGGAAGAAAGAAAAATTATAACCATAACATTAAAAATACCTAAAATATAAAGGGTTTTTACTGTATAATCTCTTGTGAACCCTTTAATGTAAATAGTAATATGTCAACTCTAAAGAAGACAATATTGAATTTCAGAGCCTATGACAAAACCTATGACATTTCTACTATATCTCTATGCCCCCGTACAGTGGTCCCCATATAAACATCGTAGCAGCAACTACACCTCCCCGAAGCATGCTGTCTTCTGGTTTGACAGAGCTGGATAAAACTAACTTTAGGGCTGGGGATTTAGCTTAGTGGCACTGTGCCTGCCTCACAAGCTCAAGGACCTGAGTTTTATCCCTAGTACCAACAAAGACAAACAAACAAATAAAAAAACTAACTTTAAATACATAAAATATTCTTTACCATAATTATGACCACTCTAAATGTACCCAACATTTTCTAATTTATTAATGCATTTCTAAAAATTGCAATATGTTGTCATCTATATCAAATATACACCTCCCCTCATTACATTTGTGTAAATGCACACGCTCACAGTTTACTCCAGACTTTACCAGACTGAGTTTCAAAAATAAAAGGAAATGAAGTCAGGGAAGAAAACACACACTCGGGCTATTATGGGAGGATAAGATCATGTTCGGTTTTTTTCTTCTTCAGTGACCACTGTTTGGGGAGCCACAAAATGTTTCAGAAAAATAAATCTGTTATTCAACTTCATCTACAGAAAAATAGGACAGCTCCAGGAAAGTTATCTAGAAAGGTAAGATTTTCTAAGCAGTGGTTTCATTTAATAAATGAATAGATTTAATGACAGTGTGCTTTTCTGTCTGCCAACCCAGAATGATATAACTCAATCAACACATGTTTACTTCAGTATAGTGATTGCCACATGGTGAAATATTTAAGCTAAATGCCTCTTAAAGTAAACTATAGCAACATGATGAATGCAATCCTAGTGTTATATACTGAATGTCTATGCCCCGATATCCTACCCATCATGTGATAGCATTAGAAGGTAGGTCATTTTGAGGCAGGTAAAGGAGAAACCATGAAAGGCAGAAAAAAATACAACTCTAGTTATATCTGAAGACTGTTTATATCCATAAATAAAACAGCTCAAATCAGGACAGATAATACTCATAGTATATATGATAAAGCTACCTAGAAAGGGATTACTGTGCTTTCATCATACAATTTCATGCTGTTAGATGTGAATTTTATTCCCTATGTGATGTCTTGAGTTACTTCCAACCCAAATTGCACAGTATGCAGTGAACTTTGTTATTTTGGCAGTTTTTATCTCTAGAATCTTCCAATTACCTGCGTTAGGCAAAAATCCTATCACCTTGTCATTTCTGTCTGATAACAGATTTCTAGTGCTTGATTCTTTTTTTCTCCTAATATAAGGTGTTTCATCATAAAAAATGTCAGGCAGTACATGAGGTTGCAATATATCTATGTGGAATAGAACATAATGAGGCCAAAAGAGAGCTGTTTAGAAATATCTTTTGGATCTTGTTTCCAGCCTCACTGCTGTTGACAGCTCCAGGGCTATGCATCTGAAATCTCCAGAAAGAAACATTATAAAGTGCAACTAATGTTGTCAGCATTAATAAACTTACTATTCTTTAAATTACCCTCCAAATTGTAGAAAACATTGAAATCATCATCTTTCACTGCAACATGGGCAAAGAAGAGAAAATATATGATTCTAATTTGCATGGTTCTAAAATATAATTTATGTCATTGGTGTAGCAATTCACAAAACACTAACATTTCAGTCTCACATAAATTAAGTGTTATTTTAAAATCCATCTAACTCCATTATTCTGATATAATATATATTTAGCATATATTTTATGTCTGAGATTTTAACATCTCTATCACAATTTAATCTTTGCAATTCTAAGCAGAAAGTACTATCGAAAATAAAGAAATAGACTTCCAGGGAGGCACCAGGACTCTCTTAAGATTATAACCATTGAACCAGTGAGGACAGGAGCTTGCATGGATTTGGGTACAGCCAGTAAGTCTGTGGAACCTACATAGTATGCTGCCAACTCTATATGGCAAAGTGTACCTAGAATTTCCATGCTATTCTCATAGATTTTAGATGTATTAGAGAAATTGGTGTATTTTTTATTTGTTTTGCCTTATTTACCACAGTACTATTCATATAACTTAGAGACTGGGATATCATATGTATTTAATAATAACTAATCATATCATGCATCTATTATATACTAGGTACTACTCTCAGCCCTTCAAATGATTAAATAACCTAACTGCAAAAAAGTGATAAATACTATATTTTCCCCATCATATTTAATTAAAAGAAGTGAAAACTTAAGAGATTGATTCAAAGGTCCCAGTTCTTACAGATAGCAAACAAAGGAAATGGGATTTGAGCAAAAGCATTCTGGTCGTAGAGCCCACTATATTATAACTTCATCCAAAGCAGCATCTTTGGGCTATTGTCACCATTGGCATTACCACCACATTTAGGAACATGTTGTCATCTCGGAGTATATAATGTAGAGTTGTCACTAGAAATGTTTGTTTTTCACTATGTCATCTGAATTGTAGAGATAATTAAGTTACATCTCCATATCTCTCACTATTTTCAACCCCACGAGTAAACTTTTAAAATGCTTACATGAGAACTAATTTTAATGAAACTTTAGAATTTTCAGTAATAAAGGACCACAATGTCATAAGTCTAACACCTTTGTTTTACGGTATCAATCTTACTGTGTAGTACTACCAAGGCCAGGCACTAGCTTAAGCTCTTCACTTTTATTTCTCAGTTGAGTTTCCATAGTAACCAGATCGGGTAAGTATTCTTATTATTCAGTTTTTGAAGAGAATTTCCACCTGAAGCCTCATCAGTAACACTATCCACACTTCTATCAGCATTCTGGCCCTGAGTGCCTACTAAGTTCTGCTTACATATGTGACCAAAAAAGAGAATTGCCTAGGTTTTAATATAAATTTTATAAAGTTTCTTCTTTCTAGGATATATATGATATATTGATCAGCTTAATATAACTGACAGTTTATCAGCTTATGATGTGAGTTCATTATGTGAATTATTACATAATATTAAAATATGAATAAATATATGATATTAAAATATGAATTATATAATATTAAAATAATTGACCCTTGAGGTTTATAAGATATCATAAAGAGATAGTGAATGTTTTCTCTTAATTCTGTTGTTTTAAATGCTGTCAGAATCTTCTTTGATTTTCAGAATTTCAGCTGTAAGCTAAACATCTATGGACAATTACATTTTCATTCTAGTGAAATTGTAAAAGGGGCTTGATAGCACTTTTTCCCATAATATTGGGAATATAATAATTAGTATACTTGATAAAATTTACTGGCATCATTGACTTTCAATGTTCTAATTTTTCTAATTGTAAAAGGCATTACAAAGCTCTATTCATCTTAGATGCTTTCCCTATTTTAAACTTCATTATATTTACTGAAATATGCTTATTTAATTTT
The DNA here is from genome assembly GCF_053883595.1 of Heterocephalus glaber. Classification (NCBI taxonomy): domain Eukaryota; kingdom Metazoa; phylum Chordata; class Mammalia; order Rodentia; family Bathyergidae; genus Heterocephalus; species Heterocephalus glaber. The sequence goes on along the minus strand of NW_028258297.1, from coordinate 19,901,810 downwards.
TGTTCTAAAAGATTGATCATAAATCAATTTGATGGTCTTTAGAAACCATCCCTGATCTCAAAATTTTAAAACTCCTACCTTGATTAGGTATGATGTGAATGACTGAATTTTTTGAAATATTTAATTGTATTTTGTCTCTCCCCAAGTTGATAAAATATGTCAACATTGTAGATATTAATCATAAAAAGATTCCCTTCTAGTTTGGGGGAGTATTCAGAGAACAATTATATCAATAGAATTTTTTATAAAAAAATAGGTTTGAACTTCTTTCTTAAAACCAATGTATGACCTTCAGTTTTGGGGAAAAGTAAAATTAACACTATATTCCATGTACAGTTGCTGAAAATTTACTCCAGCATTTTGAGATACTGTTTAAAAAATTCTACTAAATGGCAATAGGACAAGGGCCAATCCCCAACACGTATCAGTATCTCTGGAAATCAAATAAAGTGGTTTTTATAATGAATATGCATAGGTAGACTGAAATTTTCAAATAAATATATTTTAATTAATTTATTTGTCAATACATAACCATGTAAAATCATATTATTTATATGCTTGCTTTGGTTTTAACTTCTGAAAGAAGACATAGTTTCAGTCTTAAGTACCTCTATTAAGCGTGGTGACACATACCTATAATATTACTGTATTTTGGGAAGCTGAGGCAGGAGTTTCACATATTCATGCCCAACCTGGGCAACTTAGCAATTTAGCACGACCATGTCACAAAATAAAATAAAATAAAGAAATAAAATAAGGGCTGTGGACTTAGCTCATCACAAGGACTATAGGCTCAATTCCTAGGAAACAAAAATTCATTCGTTCATTCATTAAAAATATCTTACTATCTTTTTGACTGTTTTTTACTTTAAATTTTCCTTTCCTTTTTACTGAACTTAACATATCTAAGTTTAGATTTCTTCAATTCAGAAAAAAATTGAATCATCACTATGACTCTGTTTTACCTATCCTCAAGATGCTAGATGCACATTCCCGGAGTAAACTGTACATCTGTCTCTAAGTTCCTTCCCATTTCTGTAAAGTGTTTCTTTTTCACAGCATGCATTCAGAGTACTGCTTTATAGTGATGACTTATTCCTTCCATGTAGCTTAGCTTCTTTCTATCTCCTCACAAAACATAAAAATCATTTACCTTTGACCTTCAGCCTTAGAAAGGTTTTGCTTCTGATGTCTTCTGTCAACAACTGTAAGGGGTATTTGGGAAATAGACGGTGTGACCCATGGACACACAAGGTTATTCACACCTGGGCATGAAGGGACTCAGTCCACTCAAATTTGTCGCCACCTCATGGTCAAATAGTGCCGCGTGGTGGAGTACTGCATTCTCTGCTGGGGTGCACAGGGTTTTCTTGAAAGCCTATTTGGAAAGTTGGTGAAGGAATTGAGATTGTGTGTGTGTGTGTGTGTGTGTGTGTGTGTGTGTGTGTGTGCCGTAGGACTGATAATTGGAGATGAGTAATTCTTGCTCACATGGGTAGAAAATAAACTACCAAAGAGTAACTCGTAGAATTTAGAGTTATCAGTAATTGTCATCCATTAGCATAATCTAGTGCACCCAAATTGGAAAATTCTCTCAGGCTGACTTTTTGGCAGCAAGATATGGTGAAACTGAAAAATGCAGACCAGTTCCTCCCATGCCTCCCACCCATCTGGTGAGTTAGAGTTGCACACCACCATGGCCTATTTGGCCTCAGTGCATTTAGAAAGAAAAGTAGAAGAAAGAGGACAAGGGGAAGGGATGGGAAAAGTGCAGGCATGTGGAGAGAACTGGTGCCTAGAAACGTGCCTTCCTAGTTACTAGGAGAAATTCTTTGGCCTTCCTGATGCCAAGATGTATTTCCACATCCTCCTAGATGTAACCCTACCCAGATCTCCAGTTTCTGTTTCACTATTGAGAAGGATTATACAGTTAAGGAGAATCTTGTAAGGTCATTAAGACAAAGTACAAAAGTGATGAATGAAGATTATCAAAATAGATGACTAAAAAGACAGCAGGAAGCCACAGACGTATTTTTATATCTGGTAGTCATCCCTGTTCCCTCCATAAATGTTAATATATTCTGTTCTCCACAGCCTGATGATGACTACAGTGAGTTGCACCTGAACCAACTTCTAGAATTTACACACATTTGGAAAGTATCCAGGTAAGATGTTTTATTTCTTTTTTTAAAAACTCTATTTTATTTTATTTATTTATTTTGGGGGGGGGCTACCAGGGATCGAACTCAGGTCCTTGTGCTTGTGCAGCAGGTGGCGAAACCACTGAGCTAAATCCCCAGCCCAAGATGTTTTATTTCTGTTCCAAGACAACTTTCTGGCTGAGTTCTCAAATGCCAATTCACAATATTTTTCAGTTCACTGTAAAATCTGTCCTTTCACTAGTACAGTGGAAGCTATTGTAGTTTTAATAGACATCTCCCTTTGGCAAATTCTGTAATTATCTATTTTTCACACCTCTTCAGATATATTTGAAGAGGTGCTAGCACTTTCCAGAACAATCTAACATTCATTTTAAAATATCTCTGCTGCCGGTTATTGTATGCTCAATGATTTTTTAATTCATTTTGTGAATTTAGGTATGCATGTGTGGCTAAGCTCTTTGTAAAACTAAATCTCCATACTTTGAAAGTCATAATCTTCTGCTTAAAATTCTTTCTGGAGGGCCGGGGATTTAGCTTAGTGGTTCCTGGGCCTGCCTCACAAGCGCAAGGTCCCAAGTTTGATCCCTGGTACCAAAAAAAAAAAAAAAAAATTCTTTCTGGAACACCCTGAAAATAATTGGTATATCACAAACAGAGGAGTGTAAATTCAAATTGGAAAATTCAAGTGACAGGAAGTGAACATAGCCTAATTATTCTTACACCTAAATATAGGCATGTATTATTTGAAAGAACAGAGTTATCAGAAACCTAAACTAGGAGAAGAAATCAGTGCTACAGACTGGGTATTTCTGGCATTAAATTGTTTTGGGCTGAACCAGCAAAAACATGATGTGGGAGGAACATCTCATAAATCTTTTAAGTAAAGCCTGATATAAAATGCTATTTAAAATTGCTTTTAATATTAATAACAATTATCTCTTCATGAAAAGATTATACATTTTGTATATGCTCACATCTAATCCATCCCCAGGAGGAGAACACTGAAGTAGGATACTGTGTATTATCAACTTCAGCATCAAGCAGCCTGAAATTCTGTGAGGCCATCTAAATTTCCTAAGTTTAATCAGGTCATTAGAGTCAGTACTAAAATCAGTTCAATCTGAAATTTTCAAAAGCCATATTTTTCCATTAAACTTTTGTCCTTTTATGTGTGTCTCTCTTTCCCATCATCCTTCACAAAATGTCCAGCTTTCCTGTATAAAATCATAGAATGTCTAGGACGGCAATGACTTTTAATCATAATCTAACCCAAATTTTTATTTCCTAGCTAGTTATATGGATCAGGTGTGAGTTCTTATCGATATAGCATATTAACAAAGGCTGCAGTGTAGTTTCCTTTTTTACAAAATAAATTTATCCAGGAAAACAAGAAAAGATGGGCAGAGAGAGAGAGAGCTTTTAGTTTTAGAAACAAGTTTTATATTTTTAAAATGCTATTCTTTTCCTGTCCTTTCGTCGTCTTTTCCATATTCTGTTTCCTCTTAGAGCTGATTAACAGACTCCATCTGAGGTGGTAGTGCAGTAAAGAGTGAAAAGGCAGCTGTTGTGAAATATATTGATGGGTTTTTCATGCTGGTTTTTTTTTTTTTACATAATTCATCATTCAGTTGAGAGGTTTTTAGGACAAATAAGAAGGTAAAATTAATGATGTTGTAGAAAATAATTTCAACAATAAAATCCACACGAATCTATATTCCACCTAAACATGGGTAAAACTGGAACAGGAAGAGAAGGTCAGGAAAGAAAAATCCACAGATTTGGTGCAAAGACCATCCTTTCTGTTAAAAATATGTGCCATTACTTCCAGAAGCAATTCTCCATAACATTTCATTTGTTTAACATTTCTTGGTGTTAATATTTACCACTGTCTTTCCAATTGAAAACAGACTTGTTTCTCCTCTGCTCTCACACTACTACTGTCAACCCAGATTTCTGTGACTCTAAAAGGTGTGGGGATTTCTCCCTATCAGCAAGCAGTCAAATCTTCAGTGGACAGAATTGGATGTTCTGTAATTCAATTCAGTTCTGACAGTGTCTTCCAGGAGAAAGAGTCAGATACCACAGATTGAGGGCTGTCTCCTAGACTGCTCACCACCACATACATATGCTTCAGATGCCAATTACAGACCTCTCCTGGTTTTACTTATGCTGGTGACTAACTGGATGTAACTCAGGAATCACAAAGCACTCTCTTTGGAATCATTTAATTTGCTTGAGTGGTTCACAGAACTCAGGGAGGTGAGTTGACCAGTTTATGATAAGGTATTACACAGGACACAGATGAAGAGAGGCATAGTGCAAAGTATGGGAGGAAAGGGGTAGATTCCATGTCTTCTCCAGAACCTCCATGTGAACAGCCATGGAGATTCATTTACGGAAGCTTGATTAACAAGGCATGATTAAATCACCAGGCCTTGGTGACTAACTTAACCCCAACACCCTCTCCTCTCTTAGACATTGAGTCACGGGACTAAAAGCTCTGCTTTTTTCTGTGACCAGCTCCCATCTAGAAGACACCACTTTGGAGACTTCAAAGGACTTTTAGGAGTCACATGCCAGGAAACTTGGACAAAGACCAACTACACATTTCTCAATATTACATATTGGCAACTTTCATTCTTAATTAACAGTAGTTCTGTATACTGTAATGATTGGCCTTTGGAGGCAGGAGATTAGGGTGTGGTCAACCAGCTGAGCAAATGGGCATGACCTGTTAATCACAGAGATGCGCAGAACATAGTTCCCCAAGCCCTATACTTGGGACCAATCAGCAAGGGCTAATTTCAGTTCTCCTGCTGCACAATCAAGCAGATTTTTGATTAGATGGCCTAGATCTGCCAAAAGATCTCTACCACAAACTTCGTAGGTACTGTAAGCTCTCTCTGTGGCTGGCTCTCACATGGCAGAGTGTACTTCTTTTCCTACCTTTAATGAATGCAAAACTCTGCTACCTTTTTCACATGACTGGACCAATTCTTTGTTCCAGACACCAAGGACCAAGAAAGAATAGAGAATCCCAGAACCCAGTTTCACTTGGAGAAGTTCAGTTTGTCATGATTCCTTGGAATGTTAACATTTTTGAATATATTTGTATTCTATCAAATTATACGAACTTTATTAAACACTCATATGAAATATTTATAAAATTATATCAAGTGTAGTCCCTTTTACTCCCTGCCTATTGTTGAATCATGGACAAGATAGTACTTGTGAGAAATATTTGTGTTAAAAATTATATAAGATGTCTCACCCAATTTTAACTAAATTTCCTTTTCTTTTCAGACAGTGCTTGTCAACTGCAATAAAAAAATATGACTTCCACCTAAAAAACCTATTGTCAACCCGGGTATGGACATTTATCTATCAATCAATAAGCATTTGCAAGTATCACACATCTTTTCTTTTTCTAAAACTTTGCAATTTTCTGAAGATAAAAAAAAGATGAATGAATCAGAGGGGGCTTTAATTTCACCATGGAAAAATATACAGGTGAAAAGATACATGCAAAAGTGTTTTAGGTGGCTCCCATGGATTCTTAGCTGCACAGAAGATGGAAATTATACATAGGCCAGTTTCAAGACTAAAGGGAAAGCTTCTTACAGGAAAGAAACACAGTTGGCTGCTCTATAGACACCAACCCTAGAAAAGACAATGAAATCAGTTCCTCCACCAACAGCCTAGTTAAGGACAGAAAAGATTGGCTACTTCATAGATTGAGCAGCCCTACACAAAGGAGGCATTTAAATTTTATGGGGTCTCAAAGGAATGTCATTAATTATTCATGGATTTTTTTAAGAAGGGTACAGGGGTCTCAGAACTGGGTGCACTTTAGCTATTTGCACTGATCTCATCCAGTTTACCTGTGCAATCTGCTCTCTTTTCTTGGAGACTGTGTGTGCTTGCTCCTTTGATTAATTATTTGTTTTCTTTCTCAATGAAGTGTACAGTTTGCTCCTTTTTATATAGGAAAAATATAACTCTCAACCTGTTAGATGTCAAATGTGCAGAGTTTGTGGTCTCACGATATCAAGGAACAAAGTCTTGAACCAAAGGAGGAAGTTAGGAGAGTTTCTCTGGAAATAAGGGGAAGAAGAATAGCTCTTGGACTTCCAGGAGGAGTCCCAAGTGAGTGGCCACTCAGGCTCTTTGTCAGGAGCAATTTATACAGCAAAATCACAATGTAGGTTAAATGTGGGTCAGACTACAATCAACCTATACGATTACAAGTATAGCTGCTTAGCTAACACTGATCCAATAGGGAAATGAGTTATGTACCAAGAGTATATGGAAAGAACAAAGGCATTAGAGAGAAGAGTATGGATCCAGATGTTCTGGTTCCCCACCTATGAGTTTGATGCCTATCTGGGCCCACTGGACCAGGTGGTGCTAATTACAGTGTAACCTGAAGTTGCTGTTTATCTCTAAGGGGGCTCCAGCCCTTGCTATTGCTTCTCCATCTTGAGGCCTAGTTCATTTGAGATTTGCCTCCAGCCACAATTCTTATGTCTCTGTTTTTTGTGCTGACTTCCTTGAGGGTCCAGTCCCTCTCTGTACATTAATTGCTACCTAATTTAGCTGTCTATAATACTTTGATTAACTCCAATATTTGGTTTCTTTCTTCTTTTATCACTCAGAAGTGCAGTTGCTCACTTATTTCCTATCAGATTGTCACCAGGCTGGGTCTGAGGGGGGTCCCAAGACTAAAATAAGGAATCTATCCTACCCTTTAAATAAGTGCAGGTTTGCTGACTCCTGTCAAGGAAAAAGAATGCATCAGTAAAAGACATGAGAACGGTTGGTTAGACAGAGATATAGAATATACTCAAGAGCGGAGTGTGGTGCTCAAACAAATGTGACATCTTGTGAGCCCGAGTTACAGCATTTAAGAGGGTGTCATCAAGATGGGCGATCTAGGATTTGCACAGTATTCTGTCCATCAGGGTATGAAGCAAATCATCCAGTTGTGTTTGAAGTTGAGATCTGCTGCCCACCAAGGTTGCTGCTTCTTGAGGATGGAGGAAGTGCAGTTCATAGGTGAAAAGGACAGATTAAGTGCCCAGATTTATAGGATTAGTGAGAATTTATTTATTTTAGTTTTTTGGAGTGAATTTCCTGGAAGGAAAAAGGACTTGAGTAACTTTTGCCTTGAAGCTACAGTTTTTATTAAAAGTTCAATTTTAAAAACTCGATTTCCTTGTCTCCTTTCTACCTAGTCTTTATTTCCTCCACTCTACCTCAAGGTGGTTACTTCAAACTCCTGTTAACCCCTGTCTCAGTTGTACACTTGAACTCTGAAGTCAGACTGCCTGAGTTCAAATCTCTCTCTTTGTCTGTAACTTGTTTCCTATGTGGCCCTGAGAAAATGACTTAACCTATTTGAAAGTCCTGTTAACTCCTTGCCTTGGGATTATGGAAGACCTGCGTGTATGCAGGAAACAACAGAAAGGGTAAAGAATTTGACCCATTTGAGCTGTATGTATAAAAATTAGTGTTTTTTTTTTTTTATCCTCAGAGAAGAGGAGTCTTGAAGAAAGATGAGGAATGGGGATAGAACTCAGCAGAGTCAGAAAACAGCCTGGTGTGATTCAGAAACTATACATTTTTGGTTGGCAATAGAAAGGTCTCAAGGTGAAAGCTTGGAAAGAGATCAGAGGAAAGGAGTACACAAGGGCTAAATTATATAGGATCTTAAGGATATTTTATGGCTAATTTAATGATTTTCTAATTTATCGGTGCCTGACACGAAGCCGTTGCCCGCAGAAGTAGAATGACTGATGAATTTTAAGAGGATTCTTTCATTAGTCCAAGGAAGTGATGAGGGTGTAGACTCACACTCTACTGGAAGGGAGATGAGGGGCAGGTTGCTAACAGGTGAAAATGTGCAATTTATATGATTGGGTGAAACACTAAGCAACAAAAGAAAGGGATGCCCAAGAAACTGCAGACTTCCTGGCTCCTGAATGAGTGCATGGAGGCATCAGCTCACTAAAGAGAGAAGAGAGGAAAAACTTGCTGGGCAGGAGAAAATGATGGATACAATGCAAGGCTGCTATAATTTAGACACATGTGCCACATCTAAGTTGTGATTGCCATCAGGAGACCATTTCCTACAGCTTCTTCCACACAAGGCTTAGCGCCTCATGAACAAAATACCATATGATTACAGAAAATTGGAGGACTCGGGATTGTCTTTAAAATAAGTGAGGACTTATTTTTCCATTAAATAGTCCACTCAATGTATAAAAAATGGTACACATTTCAAGTAACTATTCCTAATATATATGAACATAAAATGGATCTGAAAATAATAAGTTGTAATTTTTGACATGGATTCCAAACTCATTTGTGAATTCCATACAAATATTGAAAGACACGGAGATGACAAATAAGTAATTAATATTTCTAATCCTCTCACTTTAATTTCATTATTATTTCTTGACCCTGACATGAAACTGGAAATCTAAAAGGTGGAAGGTGTAAAGAAACCACAGTTAGTTTATTTTGAGTCTCTTAAAAAATGTCATTATTAGTACCTCTTTGAGCTTAGTTCTTCAAACTTGTTACAAAAATACATTTGAAGACTTCATTTCTAGATTATTTATATCTCTTGACTTCTGTAGAGATCTATAATTATAGCTTGAACAATAAGACAAACAATATTGACCTACTGTTGGCCTACAGTAAATATATACAAAATGAAGTAACTTACTTCTACTAACAATAGAACAGTATTCAACAGCAATAGGGTACAGTTAACTAGCTATCTAGAGATTCATAAAGCTTAGTAATTAGTAAATATAAGAGAGGTTTGGAAACTAGAGAATAAAAAAGCAAAATTTGAAAAATTAATCAATGTGGTATAAGGTTATGAGTGAGTTTTAGTCATCTTTCTCAGCAGTACTCATGTAGCATATGAGGTGTGATTAAAAATGAGTTGTAAGTTTGAATTTTTCAAAATTTATTACACCACAATACACCTTGCCATTAATCACCCACAAAATACACCTCTTCGCTTCAGACACATTTATCCCATCATTCCTGCTACTCTCAAAAACAGTTCTAGAAGATCTGTTCCATGTCTTCAGTTGCACAGTTATGGCTACTTTAATGTTTTGAATTGAATCAAAATGTTTGCCTCTTTGGTCACTGTGACTTTGAGGATGAGCCAGAGGTCACAAGGTGCCAGATCCAGTGAATAAACTGGATGAAGACACACCATAATGTTTTCCTTTTTAAAAAAAAAAATGTCAGAAACAGTTGATCAATGAGGGATGATTAAACAATAGTGAATGTTTAATTTTTTTTAAATTTATTACAGTTAAAGACACATTGCCATCAATCCCTCTCAAAACACCTCCTTTCAATGCAAGCACATTTATCTCATTATTCTTAGCAATGCATTTTACTTTAGTAAGGTTTTTTTAAAAATTAATTTTATTGGTCCATTTCAGGTATACAATATAATGACATTCGTCATTGGAAATTTGCACCTTTACATTTTAGTAAGGTTTTTAATTAAACATCCATCATATTTTTCTATCACCCCTTAGACATCTTTTTTCCACATAAGCATACACATATTTTTGAGAATCTGTAACACTTCTTAATTTCCAAATTTAGAATTTTTGTCATATTACTCATATATGAATCTTTCAGTACACCCATTTTGAAAGGAGCCATTGACCATTGTGAATTTTTCCAATATGACTTAACAGTTGGCAAAATATCAAAGAAAAATGATCTTTACATTATGACTGGGAAAAAATTATCATCATTTTCAATGAAATTATTTTATAAATAAGACAGTGTTAGAAATTTTCCAGATGGGCTCAGTTCGAATCAATGAGCTTTTTAAATAAGATTTTTTCCCTCTAAGAAACATCAATAGCAAATATGCAAGAATTGAAGAGAGAGTATGATATTATCAATTTACCATTTTGCATTTTGTATTTATTTGACAAATGCATTAACTGGCGTTTTAACAGTGTCCAAAGCAATATCAGTTTGAAAAATGTTTTCGCACATCTCCCAAACTTAGATTATTATAAATGATTTGAAATAATAATAAATAAACACTTGAATAAATGTAATGAATTTATTTGGTAATTTAAATCATACCAAATATTTTCCTTCCTTAAAATGATTATTTCAACACATTTTAGACTCTTCTCATTCCAGATTGGGTATTCTGGCTCTTATGCTAACTGGTTAATTTTGTAGGTAGCTTACCTAGAACTTTTCCATTGTACATTGTCTTCATCCCTTTTATTCAATAATATCCTGAATTGTAAGAAATGTTTTCTGTATTCCATCTTCTGCACTCATCTTTAATATTTCAGAGAAATTAGAAATAGAAAAAAGAGAAAAAAATTCCCCTGTTATTACTGATGTATTTCCTCACTGGTGCAAAGAGAGACTGGAAAGTGAACCATATCCTGATGATCTGGTTGGAGAGACAGCATATTCATATAAATAATGCATACAGAGTGCTTTACAGAGTGCAGTGCAAAACTAGATCTCAGCATAGATGAAAGAAACCAATTCCTGGTGAGGAATCGCTTCTTCCTAGTAGACTCTAATACACTATCTTCAAATTTCTTATTAAAATGCTGGTTAGGACCTTTAGAGAAAGTTAACAATTCCTATCATTGATGGCAACTTCACAAGAGAATTGAGAAACTACTGAATTAATTGTACAGTAGATGGAAAGAAAGAGGGGGCACATGGAATTTTATGAGATATATTTAGCTATTTTTAGAACTGAAGCTGTCTTAGTAACACCAAGATTTTCAGGAGTTCCGATTCCAAACTAATTTAAACAGAATAGCAATATAGAGCAGGATTTAATAAAGGCAGAGATTCCAAAGTCAAATAGATATTTTGTCAACCTCCACCACTCTGGAGGTATTTATGCAGCCTCCCTAGAGCTCATATTATTCATAATAAGAGTGAGGATAATAAAATATGATGCAGTGATATTTATGGTATTTTAAATGATTAATGAAACAATTGATATAATGGACATAATATAATGTAGTGACTGAATATCACTACAAGAATATAAGTGCAGGTGTTATTTTATTGCTGTTCTGTCACTAATTTTATCACCACCACTACATTTGAGAATTATATAGGATCCAGAAGCATTATGCCTCAGAATTGATTTGCATTCACAATAGACTATAAGAAAAGGTGAGAAAGGAGCAAAAATTTGTAAGAAGAAACAGGATAAAATGAATAGGAATCAAGCACCAGTTGAAGCTCACAAAGGAATTCAAGAGATAAAGGAAGGTAAAATCAGGTCAGAGGAAAATAATGCACAATGGTGGAAATGAAACCTATCTTAGCAGAAAAAGGGGCAGATTGAAACTTCTAAAAGTTAAATTTATCATCTATAGAATACGCCAAGATTGCAAAATCATAAAAAATGAGAAGTTAAAATCAATCTTCAAAATGGAAAATAATCAGTTTCATTAACACCTTGGATTCCTAATGAGATAGAAAGTACTGGAAATCTTTGTGGAAAGGAATAATATGATCAGACACTCTACTTGGAACTTGTGTTGTTAATTATGTAATATTTGAAGAACATGCAATATCATATACAAATTAAAGAATAAGGATATAAACAATGAGTTAAGGAATAAATGTCCCTATTATCACATAATCTATCTGTGTCCCATTTCAATTCTCCCCTCTAAGTAATAGGTACTCTTTAGTGGAAAGTATCATCACCAAAGTATTTACTTTTAAAAAATATAAGATTCAACTGTTTTCTTTTGCAATTTACATTTGTCCACTTTCCATGTTTACCTTATCAAGACTCATGGGAATAACTCATATATTTACTTCTTTCAGTTATATGTGTCATTAATATAGCTTGCCAGTTGGTGGTTTTACCTTTTTACCTTCATCATGATGTCTTATTTATTAAATCAGCTTTCTCAAAGTTTAATTCATATAAAGTAAACTGTACCCATGTTATATGGACAGTTGGATTAAATTTGAAAATGCACATATCTATATAATTATGACTAGAACCAATATATAAAATACTTTCAATACACCAAAATGTACCCAGATGTCTCTCAGTAGTAAATTCCTCCCATGCTTAGACTTCATGCAACCAAAGATTTATTGTAGCTCATTTTGAATACCTTTTTGTCTTTTTGTGAATCTTATATAAATGGAATCATAACGTACAGTTCAAGAGTCCCTGCTGCTCTATATATTAACATTTATTGCAGTTAGAGCTCTAATTTTACTCACTGTAGGGCATAGCAAAATTTTTGGTTTTAAATTTTCATTTCCTTAATCACTGAAGATGTTGAATTACTTTTTATGTTTCATGACCATTCATATATCTTCTTTTGCCAAGTGTTTGTTTAAATGGTTTGCTCATTTTTAAATTGAATTATATATCCTATTGTTATGGAATTGCAAAAGTCCTTATATATATATTCTAGATACAAGATCATTGTGAGCTATGTGACATATATACTAAAAATATTTTCTCTCAATCTATAATTTGTTTGCTTGTTTGTTTCATTTATTTTGTGCCATTAAGAAAGTTCAAGGTTTTAATTTTATAAAATCCCATTTTATTATTTTATATTTTTGGCTTTTTTTCATATCATTTAATAAAGATTTGCCTACACAAGTTGGCATAAATTTTCTCCAGTCTTTTAATGACTATAGTTGTTTATTATCCATTTCAAGTAACTTTCTGTGTAGTTAAGAGGTAATACTCAAGCCTTTTTTGTTTGGTTTGGTTTTTCAAAATGAATAACCAGTTATTCCTGAACAATTATTTAAAATGATACCCTGTTCTCTATCTCTAAGTGCTCCATAATATTAACAACACTGTCAAAAAAATTAGTTATGTATATGTAGATGGAGTTCTAAATTCCCTCTTTTGTTTCATAAATCTAAGTACCTATTTATGGAACAGTCATACCATCTCTGAAATAATTTTGATTTTTCTCTCTAATAATAGGGCTTTTGTTATTAAATACTTGTCAAGAGCTGCAAAAGAATTGTACTACTTGCTATTTTTAGAAAGTCTTTCACCAATAGTATGCAATTACAGAAGTTATGTAGTTGTGATATGAAGTTAGTTGCCTTTTACAGTGTGAAAAAGTTTCCTTCTCTTGTTAGTTTGTTAAAAACTTCTTAGATGGAGGATGCTATAGTCCATGGTTTTTCTCTTTTACACTTTCTAAATTTTAAAAAGTGAGCATTACTGAAATAAGTCATATTACTAAGAATTTATAATCCTTTCTGTATATTTCTAGCTTTAATTAACTGGTAGTTTGTTAAGGATATTGCATCTGTATTTAAGAGGGACATCGCATTATAGTTTTTATTTCTTATAATATTGTTGTGGATTTTAGTAGCAGAGTGAATACTGGCCTCATAAAATAGGTTGAGAAATGTTCCCTCTTTATATTCTGAAACAATTTGAGTAGATTTGGTTTTATTGCTTCCTTCAGTCATTTCATTCACTAATGAAACTAACTTGGAGTCCTCCTTGCAGGAACTATTTTAACTATAAATTCGTCTTTTCTTTCATTGACATTGAGCTATTTATTTTCTTAAAGTTTTACAGTCATGAATTGCTCTTGAGTTTTAGCAGCATCCCACAAATATTGATATGTTGGCCTGTATCTCTTTAAATATCTGTCTGTCCTATCCTTATCTTTCCAGAAGTCTAGTTAAATAAATGACTCTGTCTGATAGCTTTTGAATTTTGTGTCCTGCTTTCTCCCCCAGCCCCACACTCTTTTTCCCACCCTCTGTGTTTCAGTTAGGATAACTTCTCTTGATCTATCCTCAGTTTCACTGATACTTACCTTCGTTGTGCTCAATCTCCTAATGAGCCCTTGAAGGAATTTTTTCCTTCTAATATCATGTACACTTTATTTTTCTATCATTTCCACTTGATTCTGTATCGTTTCTCTACTGAAACCTCCATCTGTCTGTGCTCGCTGTCCACATTTCCCACTAGATCCTGTATCGTATTAATAATAGCTAAAGTCCCCTTCTGAACGAACAAACATCCTGGTCATTCATAGGCTGGCTTTACCTATTGATGAGGGGCTGTATTATCTAGCTGTTTGGGTAGATTTAATTGTTCATTGGATGCCAACATCATGTGTAGACCAGGTTAAAGATCGAGTGAAATTGTTTGCATGCCTGAAAATGGTCAGTTTTCTTCTATTGCTCTTAGGTTTGGTTGGTACTATCTAGTTAAGATTGTGGTACCAAAGGAAATTTCCCAGTGTTGCCACCTTCAGCTTTCAAAAGTCACTGCTTGACTGTGCCATGGATAGCTTTTATCGCCATACTTCTTCCCTCTCCTGGAACTACTCTGCTCTTGCTCATTACTGAATGACAGACTCATGTGGTGGCAGAGTCAAGGGAGTTTTGTGTTGCAATGATCCAACCACAGCCTCAGGGAGACTCATATGCCTGAGCCTCAGTCTGGGCCTTTCTGAGCATCTCTGTCCCTCCTACACTTGACGGCCAAATTCTGTCTTCCATCTGCAGTGGGTCCCGCACAGGAGAGTCTCTTGCTCTTCTTGGCATCGAGGTAAGATGCTACACCCAAGACAGAGTATTCCCATGTGCAAAAGGATTTAGCTTTTGCCTTTCCCTCATCAGCAAAGGGTGTTCACCTGCTTCCTACCTGTTCCCTTGTAGCAGAGTCATTTGCTTTCTACATCTGTCCCTGAAGCAAATGATTTTTTCCTCAGCTCAAAGCAACAGAGAATTTTCTGTCCCTTTTCCTTGCAGCTTAAGATTTTCACTTTGAGCTAAATCTCCAGCCCCAAGATTTTCACTTTTAATGAAAGAAAGAGCCACAGAAGTGGACAGAGCTTTGTGCTTGCTGTCTTCTGGAAATGGCAAATTACCCGCATACTAGTACCACCCACTGGGTCATCAGATTCATGTGTTGCCTTCGGTGTCTCCCGCAAACACTATTAGGCCTCAAAGGGAAAGAACTTGCATTGGATTTTAAGTTTCTGTGTCTAGGACTCACTAATGTCCCAAACTGACATGCCAGCTGAAACCTGAACTTTGAGAATTTTTAAAATATCTTCTGATTGCTTCTTACCCACTTGTCCGGTAGCCTTCTCTTTCTCCTGGGCTCAGGCAAAGACTGGACACTTTGTGTGTCCTTTGCCTCTTTGGAGGAGGGGCCTGTCACTCTGTAATTCACTTCACTTGGTTCACCTTGTGACCTCAGCTCTCTATTAGGATCAGAAAGAAGGTATGATTTTGTATATTATCTAGCTTTTAAACTTTTTTTAATAATAGGATTAACATTTTAAACCAAACTAACTCCAAAGACTATATTGATCTTTTAGAAAATTAATAATGGTACTAACTACTGGATATGAAATGAAAAGCATTCTGAATTCTCAATTTGTCTCCAAACTCTTTAATTGAATTTGCTGATTTTCATCTGGATATAAAAATAGAAATTCATTAAAGTTTATATAAAATATGAAAGACGGTAAGCTGTTAAATTGAATGAATTTCACTTTCGTCTCCATCCCAGCTAAAGGAAACTCTTTGCTGTTTCTTATGTTTTCCAGGAAGATGAACAGAAGAAAAGTTTGTCACCAGACTTTTCCAATGTTCGAAATACTTTTCAGGTATGTTTGATCTCGAAAGTATCAGAACACTGCTCTTTCAAAGTCTATGATACATTAAATATTTTCTCAGACAAGCTTGGTTACAGCATAGAAAATAACATATAATTGCCTTCAGTTTTATTAACTAAACAACTCAGAAAGGATTTAGTCTAGTCCAAACTCCTATTTAATGCAAGTATCTCTTCTAATCGTTCTTGATTACTCATATTCCTGTAATGTGGAGGAATTCTCTACTCGAGGACATCCTACTCAAGTTTTGAAGAGATAATTTTAACAAAGATTTTTTTGTTTAAACTGAGCCAAAGTGAATCTTTCTTTTTGAGACAAGGAGCTCAGGCCAGCCTTGAACTTGCTAACCTCCTGCCTCAGCCTCTCACGTGCTAGGATTACAGGCCTGGGCCTCCATACCCTGCAGATCTCTGTAAATTTGCAACCATTTGTTCTAATTTATCATTTCAGAGCTATTTATAGCAAATCAAATACACTTTCCTCCTGAAAGGCTATCAAGTACTTGAAAATGGTTATCATGCTTCATTTTCCTTTTTTACTCCAACCTGAAAATTTCCATACCATCAACTCCCTTCCCATGGACATTCATCTGTTAGGCAGTAGTCTTGAGACTCAAGTCCCCACACTTGAGATTTTCCATCTGTGACCCAAACTTTTCGCTCCATTGTTGAATTGTTAGATGCTCTGAAACATTATATACCCAGTTTTCAACTTTTCTCTCCTTCATCTGTATTTTCTCTCTGAATAGTCATCTTCAAATTCTAGTCAGGCAGTGCCCAAATCTGGCTTTGATATCTCTTGAAATGGGGTGAAATATGGATTATCTTTTGAAAAATCCTACTCTTTTGTGCCAGTACAGGTTCTCATAATGTGGATCAGCTGAAGTTTTCCATTTGCATCTGCCTAGATCCTAAATAATGACATTAGTGTATTTCAGTTTTTGACATAAATTCCCAGTGTAGGTAATACAAATTAATGCTCCACAGATGCACATAATAAAGATGAGGATTTTGTTTTTCTGATACCAGATTCTAAATAGAGAAAGCCTTCCTCCAAAGTTCTCTTGGTCACTTGGTTTAGCTTTCTTTTACCACCTTTTATAGGTGGCAATCCAGTATCTGGGGATTATTCAAGGATCTTAGCTCCATTCTGCCCTCTCCGTTACCTCTACCAATTGGTTTAGCCCTAATATATCAGCATATGTCCCAATACAAGCAATAAACACTAACCCTTCAGCCTGAAGGCCTAGTCCAGCCTCAGGCCATGGTAGCCTCAGTGTTGGAGCTACTGCCAGGCTCAAGTTTCCCTCTAAATTTCTGTCACCTAGAAAGCTAGCTGATCTTTATTTAGGACTAAATTGTGCAATTATATGTATTTTTTTCCCTGACAATTCATCTCATCTAATGTTTATATGAACGTGGCATATGTGTATGTCTTTTTGTATGTATGCCTGTATGTAGGGTATCTATGTTTCCCTTTCCAGTAATTGCTGGAGTTAGGTCCCCTGCACTTCCCCTGGACAGCTAAAGCTCTGTGTGTCAAAAAACACATGCATGACGATCCTACTAAAATTCTTTCCACTGTGTCTGTGTTTCTGCCATGATTAATGCCATCATATGGTCTTAGTTTCCCAAATATGAAATTTCAGAATCACCTTAAGTCCTACTTTCCTATTGGTTTTTCATATTCAATTAATCACCAGGGTAATTTTATAATTGCAATATTTTGCTCAAAATATTCTAACAAACTCATTCACTCATGAATATAAAGAATATAATATTTATCTTTCAGAATTTTGTGAATATTAAGTGAGAAAAATAAATCAGATAAGAAATACAATAAGATTGGTATCGTAGATTCAGCAAATTAGCTACCAACTACCTAGTGACCCAAGTTAACCCAATATTTGCATTTTAATTAGTAATATTAATGAATTTTTACAAATTCATATGTATCCCATACCAAGTTTGAATTATGAATAAAAAATAGCACCTAATATGTACCTTACTCATAGTTTTATGACTTTTTAGTTCATTTTATTATCTAACCGTATATGTGGAATGTCTGATTTCTCTTACAAACTGAAACATCTGTGT
The DNA here is from genome assembly GCF_053883595.1 of Heterocephalus glaber. Lineage (NCBI taxonomy): Eukaryota > Metazoa > Chordata > Mammalia > Rodentia > Bathyergidae > Heterocephalus > Heterocephalus glaber. The sequence continues at coordinate 19,883,861 of NW_028258297.1, read as the reverse complement.
GAATGGCTAAAATTTAATTTAATATTAAAATTTAACCATTATTCTCTGCCTTTACTTTTTCATAGTGTATGTCATTCAATCTTTACAACAAACTTATAATTTGTTATTATTGGTCCTACTTCATAGAGAACCTAGGTACATAGAAGTTAAATATTCTAATGATGATCACAGGTAGAAAGAAGAGCCAGAATTTACATACATGCATCCTGATTGCAGAGCTGAAAATATTGTCTGCTATGCTGTTATGAATGAATAAATGTATTTACAGTGTATTAATAGTGGGGTTGATCTTCTTTGGAAAAATCTGACTAATCCAAGTCTATGCTCAAATATGATACCCAAAATTGAGCTCCAGTGTTGATGATACACATTTAAAATGTGATAAATTTGTAACTTTCTAGTTATTGAGGTTATATGTAATTTGATTCATTTTATTAATGAAGTCCATGTTCTGGTAGCCACATCACACTCATACAGAGTTCAAACATGAATGAAATAATTGACTTTTTTCTATAGGGATTATTCAGAGTTTTCTTCTCTATGTTATGAGTAGTTGTATATTTTTAATCTATCAAAAACTAAAAATGTGTCTTAAATTGCATCTTCATTGATCAACTCTGTTGACATCTTTGAAATCTCTGCTTTGTCTTTCATAGTATTAGTTACTCTACCCAGGTTTCTGTCATAAGTTTTCAGTGTTTGTAAAAATCACAATATATTAAAAAGTATGACTTTTCCAGAAAGAGAAATCAGTGTCCTATAATGTAAAACAAATGTCTTTTCTTCATGTTGATAATGTATTGCTAATAAAATGCTCTATAATAAGTAGACTTAAAATATTTTGTATTGTGAGTCCTTATCTTTGTCTCACTTTTTCTTTTTCTCCCTCTTTCTTCTCCCCTCCCTCATTCTCCCTTGGTCATATTTCATTTCCAGTAGTGCTACATTAGAATTAATTTAGCTAATAAGTGAATAAAGTAAGTAAATCAGTGTTGAGTTAAGCCTACTTTCAAACATTTACTGGTCTAAATTATGACTTAGGTCACAGGCTAACCAGACTCTTGGGAATCTTTTATGTAGGAACAATCAACCACATTTTATTCCATTTCCTTTTTCATGGAAAGAGAGTTAATTTGAAGATAAATTAGTACCTTGTGAATTTTAACAAATAGTAATGGGTGAATCTTGTCATCTACAGCAATACGTGGATAATATTATAGAAGAAGTTAAAAATCTATGCAGTGTCCTTGGCTGTGTTGAAACCAAACAAATTACAGATGCAGTAAATGAACTAAAATTAATTCCTCAGAGAACAGGAGAGGTAAATATACTCATTTATTACACATTCATTAAACCCAAGTTCACAAATTAATTAAAGAGGGTAAAGACTTTGGGCTGGCAACTATACATCTGTGTGTATGTGTATACTTGTGTGTTTGTGTATGACATGCAGACAGTAAATTTCTTCATTTGGGGGCAATGACAGCTTGATCCTATTATGTCAAGTAGATTTAATTAAATTAAAAAGGAAATGTCTTACATCTTTGAAGTTTGGGACTACCCTGTAACATCTAAGTGAAACTGCAATCAGTCTTACCTAGGTGGATATACTTGCATAATATTCACATGCAAGTGTGTATGTACACCTCTAATGGGAATCCTGTGCACTGATCTGTGCAATTATAACTGCTCATGCACATGAACACACAGACATATATAGGAAAGAACAAATCAGGTTTTTAAATGTCATTTGCTGAATTGCTAGTGCACCTTGCTACTGTAAGTGCAGAATGAATTTCTCTAGCTTCCTTTACTGATTTCCCAGTTTGAAAATAATCATTGTGTGATGATTTTTAAATCTCAGAAAACAAGAGAGAATGGCAGTGTGATCATTGCCCCCAAAAGTATTAGTAAATCTGAGTAATGATAAATCTATCATCCTTAGTTTAGCAAATGATGAAGCAGAAAGATATAATATCATAATAATATAGTAGCCTCCTTTTATCCTCAGGGTATGTCTTAGTTTCTCCAGTGGATACCCAAAACTATGGATAGTACTAAATCCTACATATACCATGTTTTTTCCTATACAGACATACCTATGATAAAGTTGAATTTATAAATTAGGCACAGTAATAAAGTGGAACAATTATAAAAGTAAAATGTAATAAAATTGACAATATCACTCCTCTGGCACTTTGAAACCATTGTTAAATAAAATAAATATGAGAAAAGGAAAAAATGGAAACAAAGTCTTTGTAAATAGGGAAGGGTGGAGGGGTTGAAGGGAAGGCAGAGGAATGGGGGAAAATAAAAACCAAGATACATCATGTAAAGGTACAAGATCCCAATGATGAATGTAACTGTATTGTATATCTAAAATGTACCAATAAGCTTAATGAAAAAAAAATAAATTAAGGATTATAGGAACACAAGCTCTACAAAATTGTGACAGTTGATCTGATAACACAGATAGGTACTAAGTGTCTAGGGGATGGGTAGTATATAATGTGTGGATACTGAGTAAAGGGGTAATTTGAGTCCTGGGTGACAAAACATGGAACATTAAGAGATTTTATCATAGTATGCAGAATAATGAACAAGTTAGAATTATAGATTGTTTCTTTCTGGAATTTTACATTTACTATTTTTGGAAAGCAATTGACCACAGGTAACTGAAATCTCAGAAAACAATACTATGGCCAAGAGGGAACAGTTATAGTTAATTGTTGATAGTGCATTTTAATAGATAAAACAGTTTCATATATATACTACTCGTTCAATTTAATTATTATTTCCTTTCAATTTATCCTCACAACAATGCCATCAATATGGTGTTTTAAATTTATTTTACTATCAAAATCTGATATTCATAATGCTTGTATACACAGGATTATTAAATGACATAATAGAAATTTAAACCCAAGCATTTATACACACATACACATGCTCATATATACATAACTTCTTTAGGCAGCAAGTATATGCATTCCTCACTTTCATGAAAAACAACAGTAGATATTATATTTCTTTCAAATATGGTAGGCTTGAAATTCCCCCAAAGATTGATTTAATGCATATAACCATATCATTACTGAATTCATAAATCATTGTACTTACTTTTCAATGTTGCAAATAGCTTCAATAGCTATAAGAATTCAGTAACTTTTTCATGCTTGGTTATATCTTATGTTAATCAGAGCTCTTTTAACATGACTAGATAATGAAAATAAGTAGAAAATTAATAATTTATTTACAACACACGCATCAATGATTCAGGAGCCATAGAAGCACATCACCAAATATGTTGAAGATAAATATGAATTAAAAACTGAAAGCACAATATGATGGAGAAACCAAATAGTATAATCAATAAATTATCAAATTCAATGTCTAAGATAACTTCCTGTTTGTTTCCTTTTACTTTTCTTAAGGGAGAAACACCTATTATCTTACTTTCCAACTATTACAGACCCAAATTAAATAGTTACGTATTTTCCAAAACTGTTTCTGTGTGTAGATATTAATAGCTACAGTTTTCACAAATGATATCAAGATAAGAAGTCTGATGTGCTCACATTTAATTTGATTATTTTTTTAAAAAATCTTGGGTCAAAGTAAAAAAAATTACATCATAGTCTTGAAAACCATACCACCAGTATGTTTTGAAGATAATTATTTTGATGAATACTAAAACTAGAGAATTATATGTACAAAGTCCTTCCAATAAGTGAACTTAAGTCAGGATAACAAGTAGTGAGTAACTTTCAATAAGCTATTAGTTCCTCCTAGATGATCACATTTTGGAGACAATACAGGCAGCTGGAGGGGTTAATAAAAATACATTGATCTTAGGGTAGTACAAACACGATTTAATTCAAGATTGACCAGTTTCTGGCTGAATATACCTTGGAAAATTAATTCATTTCTCAGAGTTTAACTTCCTCATCTCTAAAGTAGAAAAATGAAGCAGAATTTGCAGAGTTCTTGTGAGTAAAGGAAATAATGATAACAAAGGGCCCAGATAACAGTGTAACTAGAATAAGGAACATTACTGTTCCTGGTGGTGGTGCTGGTGATAGTTTTTGGAAATCCTCTTCATGAGGTCAACATGAATTCGCACAAGCATCAGTTGCACCAGCATCATCTCACAGCCTTTGATCACAGCCCTGTGACAAAGGTGAACCTCAGGCACACAGTGGGAAGGGGACGAGGTGTGGGAATGTGGACGTGTGTCTTCTCTTCTGCTAAGACTGTTGGGCTGTTTTTCAGCTTTTATGTCCAGCTTTTTGTTCAATCACCAGAAACAAACAACAGGCCTCTGAATGAGGAAAATACAATTTTAGGATGAAGCACTTCAAATAATGTGAAAGAATTCCTAGGTATAAACAGCATTATCTTTAATATATTCACTTTCTGAAACTTTCCAAAAGAACAGAAATGACAACTTCCTTGGAAATATTAAACATGCAGTTTATCTGAAGCCAAAAGAACCCTTCCTGGAAACATTAGTTATTTCCTAGAAAAGCCATGAACAATTATAATGCTCAAGAAACTGTCATATTCACATTTCATAATCCTTACGTACTTCTTTTTTTTTTTTCCTTATGTACTTCTAAGAACTAAGTTTGGTATAATTTTTCTTTGCAGCTAAACTCATTACATAAAATTTTAATTGTCTAGTGTTTTGATAAGACTGAAATTATTTTCATTCACGGAAATGATGAAAAAAGTTGACAGTTCCTGAGTTTTATTTAACATGTGGATGGTTCGATAGACCGCACTCCAAACATATCCTACTTATTTTCAGTAGACTTGAAAAGTTCACTTATTCTACATCATCTTTTGCATTCAAACTTTTTGCTCATATCTTTTCCATCTTATATTAGTTGTGAACAGTTATATAAGAATAATGGCATGATTAATAAGTACATTTTGCAGAATTTGTGCAGTAACAAACTGTAGTTAACAATGCCCAAATAATTAAAGCTATCCACCCACGACAAACCTGAGATTAAAGAAATACTGAGAATTGTAGGTCTTCTGCCAACAAATTCTGAAATATGAGAAGCTTCCCTTTTTCTTGGCTTCAGTTTTGGTCTTCTTGCAAGAGACTATTTCCTGCCATGAAAGGAAGTAATTAGGTATTTATTAAATGTAAGTTTTGGCAAGATGAAAAATTATATCACAAATGTAGTTACACTCTATTCCATGTTTCCACTTAGCACTGGAAAGAATTTCCTGTGCTTCACATCTTAGTCCAGAGGCTCACCTAATATATTTCCATTAAACACTCATACAAAAAAGAAACCACATAGTGAAAAATATCTTCTTTCACACAGTGGTGTAGGTGGATGTCATGGTGATTTTATAATACAAGTCTGTATTTCTGAATAAATTGAATTCTAGTTCAGTAGAGCTAAAATCTTTAATAATCTTTCCCACATGGATGGGGTGAAGATCTTACATGCAGTTGTTAAGACTGGTGGTTGTTGCTGTACTCAGATGAAATATTCTACCTAATAGAAGTGCTTCTGAGAAGATTCATATGGATTAGACTTTCAAGTGAAGTTGCATATAAATTTAATGATATTTTCAAAATGGTAGAAATGTTCTTTCTCTAAAAGAATAGTATACCAAGTTCTTTGACACAAGAAAACAGTTATTTGTTTAAGAAATCTATTTTGCTGTTGTTGTTGTTGTTGTTGTTGTTGTTGTTGTTTTGGTACCAGAGATTGAACTCGGACCTTGTGGTTGCAAGGCAGGCAGTGGAACCACTAAGCTAAATACCCAGCCCAAGAAATCTGGTTTTTAATTAATTTGATTTTATTAAAAACAAACTTTAAATTTTTTAATTAAAGAAAATAGGGACAGGCATGGAGGTGTATACCTATAGTCTTAGTTATTCAGAAGGTGGAAGCAAGAGGACCATGTGAACCTAGAAAATTGAGACCAGTCTAGAAAACACAGTGAGATCCTGAATCAAAATAATAAGGATAATTGTTTAATTTTTAAAAATTTGTGTCAAAATAGATCTTATTAGAAAATTGAATTTTCTTCGGGGCTGAAACTTTATTTTTAGTGAATCTGTTGGTCACTTTGTGTAAGTTTCATAATAATGAAGTTATAGCCAGCAAATCCTAAGCCACCAGAGTACGTCCATGGTTCCAAAAAAGATGAAAGTAAAGACCTGAGCAAACAGGCCCGCACCATACATGCAGCACCCCTCCCCCAGAGCAAGGGCACAACCGTCCATCAACTCCAAGATGGCCCTCCATTTTGCTTCCCTTTGACATGGGGCAGCAGAGGAGTGGACTAACAAGCTGACCTGGTCCTGGATGAGGACAATGCCTGGGATGAAAGGTAAGCCCAGAAAGCCAGCAGACCCAGAGAAAAAGTATGGACCTGGCCAGGAACTTCAGGGACTCCAGTGTAACCCCCAAGTGACTGGGTGAGAGACAACCACCAGAGGTCACAATGGAGAGGGAGTGGGCCAGAGAGAGACCCCAGAAAAGTATAGGCTTGGGATAGGAAAGGCACAGGCCCTATGTAGGGAGTAACCAGAGCCCAGAAACATCAGCCTTTAGATCAACAGTCCACTTCAGCCCCTACCCTAGCCTGCACTCAGCAGAGACCAGAGGGCTGATCATGTTTCCCATCTGCAGAGCAAGGACGTGCTTGTATACTGAAATAATAGCAGAAAACCTTCTGAATAAGAGAAAAAAAATAACACCCAGATAAGTGAAAAATATAGAACCCCAAATAGCCACAATCAGAGAAGAAATTCTCTACAACATATCATAGATAAAATCCCGAACTGCAGCTCAAGAACAGAATCTTAAAAGCCATTAGAGAAAATCAATGAATCACTTATAAAGGTAAACCTATTAGAATTGTAGCAGACTCATCCACGCAAACCTTAAAGGCCAGGAGAGCTTAGCGTGAAGTGATGAGCCTTAAGAGAAAACCATTTTCAACTCAGGCTGATCTATCTCGCAAAACAATCTTTCAAAATGAATGGAGAAATAAAGAGCACCTAAAGAAATTTACAATCACCAAAAACACACTTCAGAAAATTCTCAAGGGTATCCTAGGAAGAGGTAGTACAACTAACAATGATAAAAGGTCGAATAGAATGAATACACCGTGTGGGGTGAGCAGTTAAGTAGAAGGGAAAGAGAGGAAATCAGCAACAAGAAAACAAGGCAATTACAAGAATAAGTCACTGTCAGTAATAATTCTCAAAGTGATTGGTCTCAATTCCCCAATCAAAGGAGAAAAGAAAAAAAAATGAAACTATGTAGTAAACCTGTATGATTCTGTCCACTTCAGTCCTCTTTTTAGTGCTAGCCACAGCTTGAATCTGAGTAACTGCTTATAATAAGAAACAGACACACTACACAGAGAGAACAGGAAATGTGTTCATATCAAAAGATTAGTTACTGCTATGTAAGGAAACTGTGACTAGGTAGTGTCTATAGAAATATTCTAATAGCAATGAAAAGGATAAGCCCATGCTAGCAACTTGTTTTTTAACTGTATATCCTTTTATTGGTACATTTTAGGTATACAATATAATGACATTCATCATTGAAAATTTGCACCTTTGCATAGTCTCTCTTGGTTTTTATTTTCCCCCTTCCCCTCCCCTCCCTTCAACCCCTCCATCCCTCCCTATCTACAAAGACTTTGTTTCCTTTTTTTAATTTTCTCATATTAATTCCATTCCCTTCTTTCCTTTCCCCTACCCCTCCAACTTCCCTTTCCCCTTTGTCCCTTTTCTTCCTATTTCACATTATCCATTATACCTTTTAGTCCTTATTTACACTTTCAGTGTCTCACACCAGAGAAACTATTCGGTATTTATACACGTGTGTCCTATTTATTTCACTTAAGTGTATCGCCTCAATGTGTATCCATTTTGCTGTAAGTGTCTCTAATTTATTTTTTTTTATGTTTGAGTAGTACTCCATTTTATTTTAAAAAAACGCATTTTCTTTATGCAGTCTCCAGTTGATGGGCATTTGGGCTGTTTCCAAGTTTTAGCTATTACAAACTGACTGGCAACTTTTTTAAAAAGTCACATAACCCAAATTGTTCATTACAATATTTGGAGGGATTTTTTTTAATCTTATAATTTAGATATTTTCTTTTTAAGTAATCAACATAGATATATGATGTTAGGAAACATTTCTTTTTGTCATCCAAGAGAAATTTTAGTGTTTAAATTTTGGAAATTACTCCTTTGATTATTTTGCAAATTTGTTGTCTGAATAACAAACATATTTTTGTATGTGTTTTTTTCAGAATGTTCATCAGAGTTCAGAGACTTCAACAAAAGGTAAAACACACATGTACTCAACTATATTAACAAGAAAGAAAAGAAAGGAAAGAAAGAAAGAAAGAAAGAAAGAAAGAAAGAAAGAAAGAAAGAAAGAAAGAAAGAAAGAAGAAAGGAAAGAAAGAAAGAGAGAGAGAGAAAGAGAAAAAGAAAAAAATTGAGTTATCCAAAGTCAAATAACTTTTTCGGTGTTTCAGTCAAATGCTATGGTAATAGGTACTCACACATCAAAGGCTCTGAGAGGGGAAAAAAATGCTTCACCAAAACCCTTTTTACTGATGAAAGTGATAATTCTGTAAGGCAATAAAAATCTACATTCTCTGAACTTTTATCCTGACATATTTTACAAAATGAGAATAGTCAAGAGAGCTAAATTTTAAAAAATATTAGAAGTACCCTTATAACCATTCCAAGGCAGTGTAAAATTTTACTATTAACCTAATTATACTTTGATGTAAAAACAATCAGAAAAGTAACAAATGTTGGTCTCCAGAGCCACTAATTTCAAATTCAACCTTTATTTGGAAGATCCAATTTATATAATAGGTAGGAGGATTATGTTCTGAAATAATTAGTGTTTACAGGGGGCTCTGGGCTTGTGAAATTGCAAGCTGCAGGAGGAGTTCACTTCCACAGAAATAGTGAGTATGTGGTCATGTGGTGTAAAGGAGAGCCTGACTTCAAATCAGGCAAGACTGGTCTTGAGTTTCAACTCTGCCATTTCTTAATTCCATGATCCCAGACCCAATTCTTTAATCTACAGTTGTCCTAAGATACGTGAAAGGTGAGGTAGATCAGGGCTGCTGCTGTCTGCACAAGCAGTGGGGACGGGCTCCAGATGTTGGCCTCATACCTTTGGATGTGGAAGGGACTGGGCATAAATGTGTCCAGCGGGATGGATATCCTCTCCATTCTAATTCTCGCCACTTGAAAGAAAGTGGGCATTCAATTGTATTTGAGGAACGCCCCCACCTCCCATCACAGAAGATAATGGGGTGCCAGAGGATATGGGAAAAACAACTGAGTTGGTGCATAAGTGTCTATTCTAGTGTTCAGGAACTGTGGAGCACCATAGAGGACTAGAAGGGTGACATCCCTTACAGCGTTCCTACCAAGAGTCTATGTGACAGTGCCTGGAGTAGACAGCTGGAGGTGTGCAGACCGGAACTGGCCTGGTCTTCTTTCCTGTTTTGAACATGCTTTTTATTTTAAGAAAATGTAAAACAAACTTTCATAACAGTAAGAGAATAACAATAGTTAATACGCTGTGTGTTATCTTCAAAGAAGAGTAGAAGATGTAAACCGAAAAGATACTTATGACAAAGAAAGAAACAGATAAGAACCCAAACTTTTTTCAACAAACTAAGATAAACTAGTAGTATAAATGAGACAAATTAGCATATATATTGAAATATTTTAAAATATGTAATTTGGGGAAGTATATGAACTTCTTCCTACTTCCTATTTCTCTTGTGTTTTGCTCATTTATATCTACCTATATATCCATATCTTCTATATAACTATATCTGTATATTATTTCTCATGCAAGAGAAACCATGCAATATTTGAACTTGTGTGTCTAACTTATTTCACTTAACAGGAATGATGTAAATGTAAAGAGATGTCCTGTTCCCATCATTTCTCAAAGGGTTGGAGCGTGAGCCTTTGTCAAAATGTACAGGACTGTTCCTGGAGACTTATATGCTATGAAAATCACAACAGATTCTAGTTAGCACATTATAATTACATATATAGAGAGACACATATACATAGAAAGATTTATTTCATGGCATAATCATTATTTTCTCAGAATAAAATCAGATGTGGTAAACATTGTTTCAACATATTTCTAGCCCATGGGTCTTGAGTCCTTAATACATTTTGTTGATGTCATGTGAAATATATCTTCATCCAGAATTCTAGAAGTAAAGTACAATGCATATGCACATATCTCTAAGCAACTTCAAAGAAGCAAAGGATAACCAAAAATTGTCTTTCCATATAGAGTGGAGTTTAAGGGATTATCAAAATTATGAGAATTCACTGAAATACCTACAGGCCTTGAACTAAAAAGATCTCTAACCCAACTTTACAATGTACTTTAGTACATGTGCTGCTGAAGCGAGCACTATAATATATTTTAGATGGGTATTCATGGGCACCTTTGCACAAGGTCGGGAATTTTTCTTTGTTTGTTTGTTTGTTTTTTGTTTTTGGTACCGGGGATCAAACTCAGGTCCCTGCGCTTGCGCAGCAGGCTAATCCCCGGCCCAAGATCGGGAATTTTTGACTGGAAGTTCGTGCTTCCCAACTCAGAGCACCAGCAGTATAATTTGGGAACTGAGAAACAAGATGTTTTTGTAAATTTATAATTTTTTGCCTCCTGTGGTTCAGGAAAGTCCCTATTCATTGGCCTCCAGAGTTTGATGAGGTGTCTTTCAAAACTATTTTTATGCTGCTTCCCTCTTCTGCTTCATTAGTTGCTACTGCTGATTTCCCAGTGAAATATAATTATAGCTCTTTCACTGTGCTTCCCCTCACAAGCTGTTGCAACAAAGGGTATCATTTAAGAAATATAGCAAATAAGTAAAATTGGTGTATCTCCTCAATTTGTACAAATGTATGAATAACTAAGTGAATAATAGCACGTGTTGAACAAAAATATTTAATTGTCGATAGAGCTGATGAGGAACTGGGTGTGGAAAGCAGCTCCATGTTGATGCTGGCTTCCGGGTGGTACCCACAGACCTCAGCTGGAGAACACTGCACACCATTGAGGGGAAAAAAAGCTAGCTCTTTGTACCATTTTCTTTTCAAAGCAACTAGAAACCAAAAAACCACTTACATTTTTGAAGCAGTGTATGAGGAAGCTGTGTGCTTTTGAATAAATAATGGTGGCTGGTGACTTGGTCAGCATATGATGAAAGCATCATACCCCAGCATATTTTAAGAATGTAATATCTAGTGATGTGTTTGTTCTCTTAACATCTCCTCAGTTACTAGGGGAAAACTACTAGCTTCTATATCATTTTTCTTCCTTCATGGCAAGTTACTTTAAGACTGTGTTTCCCCAAAAATATGACCTAACTGGAAAATAAACCCTAGCTGGTCGTTACCATGGTGATAGCCAGTGTCCTGCAGAAGATGGCCTCACTGTTGTCTTGCTCAGTGGCTGCTCTGTAATGGCAGGTCAGGCAAGGATAGGCTGTTAGGTCTTATTTTCGGGGAAACACAGGAATAGATTCCCTTTAAGCAGTTAATGGTGAAATTCAATAAACACTTTGATTTTGAAGAGATTCGGTAAGCGGCACAAACCTTTCATTTCAAACTTGTTTCACACTCCAGCCATGGGCTTTTATCACTTTCTTCTTATATCACCACAGTGTATAAAAAGTGTTTAGTTAGTGGTAAACATCAGAGCATAATCAAATTTATTATGATTAATTGTTTAGATCGAATTTGTTTGAAATATTTGTAAGCTATGTACAAAATGTCTATCTGAAAATTAACTCTTAATAGCCATAAACTAGAACAAAATTACTGCAAACTACAATTGATCAGAATGCCAAGTTAATCCTAAAAAGAACCTCCAATTTGTGATTCAGAAGCATGCTTTCAAATTTTCTAAGGAATATATGGAAGCATCTTGATATCTAATCTACTTGCAAGTAAGCAGACTGCATTCAGAGGAGCAGATGGCTGATTGGCTTTGATTGGTAAAAGGTCATTTTAATTAAATTTTATCATAAGAAATTCCAAAACTATAATGGGTAGTTTATGATAAATATGACCCTTTGGAGACTTCCTGATCTCTTTTTCTCCCCTAGGCTTTATAGAGAAAGTGACAACTAAACTATCCATGTCCATCTACCAGCTAATTGGCATCTACTGCAGCAGCTTCTACGCCGATTTTCAGCCGGTGAGTGCACCCGGAAGCATTTCCCCGGTGCACCCCGGGCTAGATTCCCACCTCAGCTTTACGGTGTCAGCGATGCACAACATCCCAGAGCCATGGGTGCACAGGTGAGGGCGACTTCTCACACGAGGGTTGATTACTTTACCTATAACTTCTAATTTGATAGGATGTTAGTTAGCTTGTTATTATTTACAGGAACAAGCATTTCATAGAATTTTTGAAATTTCTTAAAACCACTATTTAAAAATTCAGATTTCCAATAGGCATTTATCTTCCCCCTTCCACTCTTTGTATTAAAACTAGTTGCTATTGTCAATATAACATTACAGAAATACAAAATATTCATTCTGTGCAGTGGCTGCCCTAAAATTTTCTTTTTCTTGTTTAGATTTAATTGACTAATGCTAATGGAAAGAAAATTAAGAGAAGATGAGAGAGAGAGAGAGAGAGAGAGAGAGAGAGAGAGAGAAACATACACATACATACAGGGAGATGAAGAATATTTAAAAATAGGAAAAAAAACTCACCCTGATTCTCATCAGTTATAGTGGTAGATATTTTATGAGCTTAGTATTTTGATCAGGAAAATCAGCCAAGGATTTTTGAGGTTTAATAAAAATGAATGACAGTTATACATGGAAATCACTGGGTTTGGGGGTGAGCTGACATTATTATGTCATTTTTAATACCATAATTAGGGTAACATCTCATAAAAAATTTAAAATTTGTATAGGTTATATCTATAATACTAATTAAAGTTGATAGAATACTAACTATATTTGTTAATGAATATGTTGTATCTTTTACATTTGGCATCTCAAATAAAAACAAAATATTTCAGTAAAGATAAATAATTTTAGTTTAGTAAGTATTTTTAGACTATATAAATATTTATTAGCTTTTAAAGGAAATCCTATCTATTAAAAAGTACCACACACATTTTTTTAGAATTCGGGGTATGATACTTTCATGATCTTTTCCTTTTCTTAATTTTATGATGAATTTTAAAAGGCTAACATATACTATTACCAATTCCTACTCTAATGAATATTTTCTTAAAGTTTTCTAACCATCAATATGTATTCTTTAATTTTAGTTCACATGGAAAAAACATTGTAGCTAGGTAAATACATATAAAGTTATATGTATAGAACACATATATATATGTATAGATATATATGTGTATAGATAAAGATATATGTGTAAATGTAAAATGCATGAGTAGATTGAAAATGCAGTCTGTATTTGTATGAACTGTCTATCGAGCCCTCTTTCTTCATATTTCTCTACATAATTCCTATATGCAGAGTAAAAATACTGAGAGGATTTTAAACATTTTCACACTTATTAACATAGGCAGACTTGTATTTATGTATATAAAATTATAGAATAAACTAATAATTTTCTTTGAACGCCTCTATAATCAATGAGAATGTTGATAGAAAAAACAAAATTACACCTGTCACTTATTAGAGGAGCAAACTATAAAACCAAAGCTGGAGACAGAGGAAAAGACACCACTATTCTCTTAAAGAATCCGTTGACCAATCAGCCTTATAAGTTCTGGGATAAGGTCCCAGGAAGATGTCCTACCTGGTGACAAATTGTATCCTTCATGCAAGTTTCCCTAGGGACCTAGCTATTGATTGGTACAAACAAAATTACCCCAAGATTTAGCAACTCAGCAGAGCAAACACTGGTGAGTTCATATTGTGAGGGTCAGGAGCCTGGGGAATAGTTTAGCTGGATGGGTCTAGCTCAGGGTTTCTGTTGAGTTGCGGCCAACTGTTGACTAAGGCCACAGTCATCTCAAGACTCTCTGAGCAGAAGAGTCCACTTCCAAGGTCACTCACAAGCTTGTTGGCATTTCTCATCTCTTCACAGTGTGTAGCTTTGGGAATTCCCTGCCACAGAACTGTCTTTGAATGTCCTTGAGACATAGCAGTTGGCTTCCACAGAGCAAAGATCCATCAAGGAGAGACAAAGTTCATGGGGAAGGGACTATCAAAGACAAAAGAGGGAGTCTTTTGTAACCTAATTTTGGAAGGGATAAACCATTGTTTCTGCCATATTGGTATCCTGTGGGAAAACATAGTACAAGGGTTTGAAAACCAGGGGGCAGAATCACTGGAGACCATCCTGCAAGCAGGCTGCCACACCTGGGAAGAAACAGCAAGGAAGAACGTAAGCCAGAGCCATCTCCAGAAGCATAAGTACTGACAAACCTGGTGCGAAAGATAGCAAATTGACAACTTTTTATCTGGTTTTAGCTATAATGACTAGATCTAATGGCAGTGAACTGAATTAATTTGTTAAGCCACAGAACTCTAAAATAATAAATAGTTGATGAATTTGAAACTGAGTTATGATCTACTCCATGACTCTGCCTTCAGGAAAGGCCTTAAGGAAGCTATAAAAGACAAATGAAGATATATCTTACAATCATCTGATTAAACAAATCCTTTTGGTGATTCATCATAGTGATTAAGCACCCATTCATATTAAACCTAAATTTCTCATAATATTAATTAAAAACTTGGTTTGAGATTGTTACTTTGGGGCTGAGAGGAGTACTTAGCCTATATCATATTATTGTCAAAGACAGAAACAGAAGCTGAGCTGGAACATGTGAAGAAGTGACAGATGTAAAGGAAGGCACATCAGGGAGTGAAGAAGACATTATAGCTGAGATACATACTTGGGCTTTGGGACCACCAGCCCAGCATACCTTTGCATATTAGCACTCTTGTTGCTGGGACAAAAATACTTGAAAAGAGCCAAGCTTAAATTTGTCTCATAGTTTCAGAAGGTTCAGTCCATGGTAATTCATTCCAAAGCAGAAACATCATGACAGAAGGGCATGGTGGAGCAAAGCTGCTCATTTCATGGTAGCTGGAAAGCAGAGTACAGGGGAAGGGGCCAAGGATCAGATATAGAGTCCAAAGTCATACTTCCATGATCCCTCCGGACACACTCAGAAGTGTGCTTTACTGATCCCCTAGGAAGCTACCAAGTCAATCAAATTGACTATTAAACTTAATAGTCACACTTAACTATCAAAAGTACATGTGTACAGTCTAGATTTATCTTTCATTCATTTCACTCAAGTCTCATAGATAAACTTGGCTTTTGTATAACCATCCCAAGGAATGTGTGGAAGACAGGTACAATACCTCTTAATATAAATACTGTGCACACACCAACCAAATATTGGTATATAGACAATCATAATGGACTCTTGAGTCAAAGAGCATTATTAAATATAAAATCATGGCATAGTAGTAAAATATGTGAGTCCCAATAAGAAGTAAGAGAGTTTAAAAAATTGACAGAAATCCAAGAAGAAACTGATGGACTACTATCATGGCAGGTGATATCACCATTTCTCAGGAATTAATAAATTAATGAGGCAATTTGGGGACAAACATGGAATACGGAGCCAAGACAACTAACAAATTTGATCCAATAAATATATATCTTGTACTCTACTGGAAAGAATTTAAAAGTACAAGTTCTTTCAATGGAGGACATATATTTTAAGTGACCAAAAACTATATTGTCAAACAAGTCCAAACAAATTTAAAATAACCTGTAAATGGAGATCTCACCCATATTCTACAATGTGACTATATTTGATTTTGATAATAAAATTCATATGAATAAATGTATTTGTAAACTCAAATATGTATTTTTAAATAAACTGAGGAGTCAAAGAGTTTGTGAGTTGGGGTTTTACCCATTCATTCTATGCTGAGCTGGGGTAGAGGCGATGAATATCACCAGTTCACACCAGTGTCTTTGCTCTCAGCAGCCCCCAAACTAGTTCCTTTCCTGTGAAAACTTAGATGCAAGGAAGGGAGAAACCACTCCCTTGGGCTACTGAAGTTAGATGGAACTTCGAGCCTTCTCTTTTTCTCCCCAGAGGAAAACCAGGAGTCAAGAGTTTCCTCCGTGATGCCACACTGGGCCAGAGAGAGACTCTGGCAAGTGAATCACACCATGCATTTCCCTACTGGCTTTGATGGGGCTGGCTTTATACTCAAGCTGGCTAGAGATGCCTCCTCACTGGCTTCTAGATTCCTCACAAAAGGAATTAGCCATGCATTGTTGAATTGTTGTTGCTGTGGGCACAGGAAGATATTGGTGCTTCTTATTCTGCAGTCTTGCTGACATGCTCAACATAAATCCTTAAAGCAATTTGTAAAGCGCACTTTACACAAGCAAACATGACTTTATCATTTGACTTTTGACTATAAAAATAACTGACCCAGTTAGAAAGCTATTTCCTTCAATGTGTTAAGTTTACTGAATCGATTTTATTTCTTTTAGCTATGAAACATTTTTGTTTTCCTGTTGGCTTACATATGCTGGAAAGAAGTTGTGCCAAGTGAGAAACTACAGAAATATTCCGGTCAAAAAATTATTTTTTTTACTGGTCAACTGGAATGAAACGTAAGTTTAGTCTTTATTCTGGCTGGATCATTTCTCTAGTAAAAATCAGCTTTATATTTTTTTCTTTTTTTTAAGCAACAGGAGTGATTTTAAAATGTTGCTAGTTGACTTGATATCCTGGTGTGACAAATATGGTAGTACTAATAGATAAGTGGCTGTTAATTCAACAGATTAAAAAGTTCATTTAAAAGCCTAGACAAGTGTCCAATCCATACTATTGAACTGAGTGAAAAAGGAAATTGGAAAAGGGAGTTATTAATCATTCACATCCAATAGAAATCAGAAATTCTCTGTATTTGAGTTGGGATGGGGAGGTCCCTATACAGTACAGAAGTCATCTAATAAGTAACTTCCATTTTCTCATGCAAGTTAATTAAATATTTGTCACAAGCTCTTTAGCAGTAAACATCCATATATTGGGTAAACTTGCACCTACCTGGGAATGATTGACTCCTATTTCTTCCTCCTGTGGAGATCTGTTAAGTCAAAATTGTCAAGAATCTTCTTAGCACTATTCCTGCCCTCACCTCCCCTTCCTCCCCTGCCCAAGTCAAGTTCTATCCTCGTGCATAATCTCAGGGGACTCATGGGCCCCATCCATGGCATTTCCACAGTCATCACTGCTTTTCCTTGCCACTCCTATGGCTGATCCACTGGTTCTTAGCCAGTTATTTCTCTGAGATCTCCACTACATCACTGATGAGGACCAAATTTATTCCTTTGTCAGTTGGAAGAAAATTTCCCAGTGCTTTCGCCTTCAGCTCTTTCAGATCTGTCTTTCTTGGAAGATAACTTGGCTCCAAGTCTCATTGAAAATATGAATCAGAATCCTAGGAGTCAGAGAATTGTGTTAGAACACCACCACCTAGCTCCTCTACTGTCACCATGCTCAATGGAGACTGTCCTGAGACATGGCTGGTGACGTTCACTTCCACATACATCACTATCCTTCCCATCCAAAACCAAATCCTCCTTGTTCTATGACCTTTATCCTCTCTATGTTCCCTCTTTGCTTAAGGTTCTTAATTCCTCTGACCAAAGACCTGACATCAATTATGTTATACTTTTCCCTTATTACAGACTCTGTTCTGCTTGTAAAATTCTTCAGGGGCTTTTCAATTCTTATAAGACAAAGTACAAATCAGAGCATAGAGCACAAGGCTTGTATGGCTTGATCCTACTTATCTCTGTACCTTCATTCATTAGAATTAGCCCTATTCCCTTCCCCTGCACCCAGTCTGCATCTGATCTATTTGTTCTACTATGAACCCACAAATCACACCTGTGTCAGGTCCTCCATTTGCTAGAAACATAATTATTCTACTTGCCCACCTTGGTAACACCTAGGTAGCTTCCACCTCCTGTATAAACACGTCAAATATCTTGACTCTGAACTTTTCTGTAATGGTAACTTCTTTGATGTGTTCATTTTTATTTATCTGTTTTTACAAATGATGCAAAGTTTATTTTTAAAAACATCATTCAGTCTTCAGCTGCCAAAACACCACAAGACAGAGTAAAAGTCCAGTAAATATTGTTGGGCAATAATGAATTTTGTGTAACAAATGTCTCCTTAAAAAAAAGATTAGCAGAGCATGATGGCACATGCCTGTAATCCCAGCATTCAAGAGGCTGAGGCAGGAGAATGGCAGTGAGTTTGAGGCCACCCTGGGCTACATAGTGAAGTCAAGGTCAGCCTAAACTACTAAATTACATAGCAAGACCTTGTCTCAAAAAAACAAAACAAAAAAGTTATAGGCCAGCTCAATTGCTAAAATTATTCTTATTTAACTAAAAATTACTTAGTTATTTTGAAAAATTGGATTCATTTTCAACTCAGATTCATGCTATCATGTAGATAATTCATCTAATTCTAAAACCAATTTCATAGAGAAACATCTCCAAATAAATTTAAAATAATTGGTGTTTTAGAAAACCATATTTTTATTCTCTTTAAGACTGCTCAGTATTATTTTTCTATGAAAGATTCTTTCATTCCTCCAGTAGTTTACTACTTCATCCTAGAAATATTTTTTATTTTATTTCTTTTAAATATATTTACTATTTTATAAGATACCTGTGACATTCTTTTTGTATTTCATTAACATGTTCTTGTTACAGTATAATTGGCAGTATATTTTATTACGACTGTAAATTTGATGATAAAAACTTTGTGCTTTAGTAATAAGATAGATTTTGACTTTTATATTCTAATAATCGTATTACATCATTGAAGTATATTATCTCATCCCAATTTACAAAGAAAATATGAAGCAGACATTGTCATTCCCACTTTACAGAACAGGAACTCCACATTTATTAATCTTAATTAACTTACCCCATGCTTCATAACTGGCAGATTGTTAAACTAACTTTAAAATCACCCTGACTCCTTAGCTGGCATGTCACATACGTTATCTTTTCTTTTCTCTTTTCTTTTCCTTACCTCTCTCTCTCTCTCTCCTTTCTTTCTTTCTCTTTCTTTCTTTCTTTCTTTCTCTCTTTCTCTTTCTTTCCTTCCTTCCTTCCTTCCTTTCTTTCTTATCATGAGGACTGAATCCAGGGCCTTTGCAGTGAGCTACATCCCAGCCCTTTATTAATTTTTATTTTGAGACAAGGTCTTCTTAAGTGCCCAAATTGCCCAGACTGGGTTTAAACTTGGAATCCTCCTGCTTCAGCCTGCCCAAGTGCTGAACGTAAAGATGTGCACCACTATGCACAGCTTACATATTGTTTCTTACAACATGCAGAATCTTGGAGCATGTATTTTTATATCTCATGAACAGTGCTCAACATCTTAAGTTAAAAACCAAACAACAGCAACAAAAACCAGTCTCAACCACATCCCATTCTCCTGCCTGCAGCCATCCTATTATACTCCTCTGCTTTATAGCATGACCTTGTAAGGGAATTTACTTTTTGTTGAGTTTTCCCTGTGCACTAAAACGTACTCCCATCAGGCCTTCATCACTTCTGCTAAACTGAAATTGTTGATCAGAATCACAAGTCCCCTGCAAACCTAAATTCAATGCTTGGTTCTCACTTCTCTTCTTATGAGACCATCAGGATCATTTGGTACTGGTGATATCATGCTCTGTCTTGAAATTTACACCACACTTATCTTACTCCTACTTCATTGGCCTTTCTTTCTCCATCTCCTTTTGTTCTTCACCAGTTATGATTTTAACCTTTAATTCTCTTCTCTGTTGTATGAATTCTTACTCCATAGGTTTCTTGTACAGCCACATACCTTTAAATGCCATCTACAGGTCAACAACTCCCAAACCTATGTCACCACCCCAGGCTCCAGTTACAGACTACACACTGTACACTCAATATGTCTAACATTGAATTCCTGGTCTCACATTCCAAACTGCTCCACCCATGGATGGCTGTTCTGGATGTCCACTTCTAGTTCTAATTGCCCAGTTCAAAATCTATAGCCCGGATGTTCTCTCTCACATCCCATGTCCAGGAAATCCTATTGGTGTTCTCCTCAAAACATATGCAATGTATTACTTCTTACTCCTCCACTGGTCTAAGCTACCCTAATGTCTCTCCTCTATGACCACAGTAGACTTTTAATATTCTCCCACTCTACTGCACCTTTATAGTCCTTCTCACACAGTTCAAGTGGTGTCTTCACAATGTAAGTCAAGTCTCAAAGTCCTCTGTTTAAAAATCCAGAAATGACTTCTTCTCCTGTTGCAGTCATACAAAAGTCAAACTCTTTGCAGTGGCCATTAGTAGAAGTTCAAAGCAATACAGCTTTAGATACCCTCATTTTCATTATCAAAGACTTACTCTGATTTTAGAAAGACTGTATCATATAGAAAAAAATTTGCTGGTTATTCATTTTTAAATAGGTAAGGCAAACTTACGGTTAAAACTCAAGGTTTCTGCCTATTCTTCAGATAAAAAAGGGGCAATCTCACTCTTATGAAGTATTTTTATGCTGTTTTTTATCCCAAAAGTTTATTCCTTTTGTTTTTAAGTATCCATGCAGATATTTAAAAAAGATTTTCCAATGAATGTGAGATTATTCTGACTTTAAAAAAACATATATATTTAAAAGATGAATAAATAACTACTTAGAAAACATGCATTCTTTCCACATTATTTTTTCACTAATAAATATAAAAGGACTGAGTTTGGCAGTAGCTATCAACTGTAACTTATCTAATTTTGCTGGCAAGTGAAGTTATATATAAAGAAGACATATTTAATGAAGAAAAAAGAACATTCTAGATTATGTGAAGAATAAAATGAAATTACAGCTTCTATTTTGGTGCAGAAATATGAAAATCTAATAGAAAGTCAATTCTAGGTAAAAAGAATATTCAAGAAATTACTGTGCTTTTCATAATATCATCAAGATTTTATGTCACATTTTGAAGCTTCCTTTATGTCAAGAAATACATCTATATTATCTTGAGTGAATATTACAAGTATGAAAGAGTAGAAAAGATTTTAGTCTTAAATCCCTAATATGTAACATTTTAACAAATCTAGATTTTGCCAATCTTAAAATATGGAAGATTTTCCTCACTGCAGTCTTTCTTTTACTTACCTCCCTTACTTTTGTGTGTCATATGTGTGCAAAAAAAATATTTTAAATAAATCTGCACAATAGTTAATATAAATAATCACATTAAATATAGTGAATACATTAATGGAGTGCTAATCTACTACCTACATCTTGCCACATATTGTGCTATATTATGGTAGTTTCATTTTATGGTAAGGAGAAATAGGGCTTAGAAAAAAAGTTAAATGGATATAATGTTTAAGGAGGAACATCTTATTTGTCAACAGGGTCATTTTCATTAATATTCAAGAACAAATTCAGACTCACCCTCTCCCCATCCACTTATATGTTGACATTTCACAGTTATTATTAACTCAATTATATCACACCCTAAGTTGTACACATTACTTCCACTCTCACTTTCTTTTTCTTGTGTTTCCTTTCAGTTAAAATTACCAGCTATATCATAATTTAGAGACTAGAATTCACCATTAATTCTTCATTGTCCTCTCTCACTACTGTGCTGATAGTCAAGTATCAGTTATCCATTTTATTTCTAAAATAATTCTCTTTTCTCTCCCCCTGTTTGCTGCTGTATTCCTGAATCTGGACCCATTTATCTGAGGGAACACCATATAGAACAGAGAGATTTGTAATTCCTCCAAGTCAGTTATGGTTACTGGGCTGAGCTTCCCTCACTACCAAGGCTGGATGCTGTACAGGAACTAAAAGAAAGAAGCACTGATGTTCCATTTGAACCTGAGTAAGGACTCTCCCTGGTATCCAGATGAGAAAGCCAACTTCTAGTGTGAGAAGATTCTCAGTGTTACCTGGTCCCTTAGCAGGACGAACTGCCTTCCAAAGGACAGCAGACTTTGGTCATCTCAGTCCTCTAATAATCACCTACTACTTAAGCAATCAGACATCATAGTCAAATTGGAAATCACAAAACCAGTAGGTTCTGCTCTGTTCATACTCCTCACAATGGATACCAAACTACTTGGTTGCTCTTCAAGTCACCTTCTTCTTTCTGCTTCCTATTCCTTGATGAGGCACTTCCTGTGACTCTGCCTCTCTGCCAACCTTTGTTTGAATTTCCTATTTCTCCCTAGCATTTCCCTCTTCTTGACATACATACTCTCTTATCTCAGCCTTTAAAAATATTTACTTTGCCTCTTTGCTTCATAAATAATTCTTTCCTAAATACCGTGCTTCTCTTGAGGCTCATGTTCACGAACCCAGTCATTTCTACACAACAAAGATGACTTGAGAAAAGAAACAAAAGTACCTGTTTCCCTGCCTATGGAGTGGGACCTCAGGTCACAATCTCAGTTTTCTGTCAAAAACTTCTTCTTTGCCACTCATTCCATGAACATACACCTCACTCAATCTTGTATATCATGTATGTGTTATTTCTAGTCTTCTGAACACTGTCCCACTATATGGATGGCTTCAACAACCAAACTTAAGATTTTCTAAGCATTAGCAATCCAGTTTATCCTTACCCACTTCTATTTTTCCCAAGATCTACAATGTGCTCAGGACCTGAAAACACTTACTTTGTTTTCACATATCCAGGAATTGTATATGTATCATATTTCAGTGATCATCCTTCAAATTCCTGGACCTCATCATTAACTGGGAAAGTCCAAATTTAAGATTGTAAACAATTCTGTTCAGCTTTAGCTCTTTCTTTCCAATATTTCCTTTTGCCATTAGGGAAAAGTTCAAATATTTTTGCTTGACATCCAGAGTTCTTCAGCATCCTGGCAACATCTCATTCTAATTGGCTCCTCTACTTATCAGTTTGACCTCGTCTTTTGTTCTATGTACAATGAGCCACTCACCATTTTCCAGGTACACCTAGTCTTTTTATGCAGACATGCCCTTGTCTGTGCACTTTTCTCTCCCTGGAATATTCTTTTCCAAATCTCCATCTCATTAAAACCTGCCTGACTTACACTTTAAGACCCAGTTTAGTTATTTCCTTACTTCTCCAAATCCTTAACAAAAATTTAGTCATTCTTTCTTCTGTGCTTACAATAAATTGAGGCTAAGTACTCAAGGTATCATAATTTTTGAAAAATGAATTTAGTTGTCAAAATTATGAGTATGACTCATTTATTTAATAATGAATCTTGAGCCCCGGTGCCAGAAAAAAACCCATAATGAATCATTACCCTGTATCAATTAAATTTCCATTTTTTATAAGATTAAACCAAAAATTTGGAGACAATATTGCAAATCTAGTAGTTAAATGATTTTGTCCCAGACTATTATGTTATCAGAAAATATTTATAAAATGTTACTGTAATTGGAAAAATAATGCTACCACTTTTTATTTTCAGGATCAATTTTCCTCTTGAAACAAAATCACTCCCGAGGGAATCCATGCTAACAATAAAAGTGTTTGGGATTGGCTGTACAAGCAACAGTGCAGAATTATTGGCCTGGACCTGTCTTCCATTGTTTCCCAAAGAGTATGTGTATCATTTGTGATTTATAAAACTCCCATCTTAATAAAACCTTACTGGAACTAAATGTTTTGCAGGATGTGGCATAATGAGAGAATCAAGAATACATTTTATTCTAAAATGAGATATCTCAAAATAAATTATGATGATTAAAAGCAGAACTGAAAAGTAAAAATGTAGAAATGGCTTTAGAAGCAGGCCTCATGCTCAGCTTGTCAGCTAGGTCATTACAATGACAAAGTATTGGCATGACCAGTCTCAATTACTTCTTCTTCTCTGACCAGCCAATTTCTCTGGAATTAGTAATTCAAAATGATTTGGATTATTATAGTCATTTAGAAAAAGTATAAGTCATGAAATTCTGATGCAGGCAAAATTACATAGTGAAACTGATTTACTGACTTTTATTGCCAAGAAGAAATATTTGATAACTTTAAGGTGATTTTTTTTTTCAGGAAAGTAAACCAACTATGAGCTCAGATATTCCCTCAGAACTAATGACCATTGAAAAATTGCTTTAATCATGCTCTTAGGAACAGTTAATACTTAGGCTACTTGATTAGGTAATTAATGATTCTCTAGGTTATTTGGATAAAAATGTTTCAGAAATGCCAGCTTTTCACCCAAGACTTGCTTTAGAATCAAATGACAAAATTCAGAATCTTCAAAAAATTATAACCCATATAGTTATGTAAATATTGTTATAAAATATATTTCTGCCTTTGCTGCTTAAAACAGATTTGATAATGTAAAAATGTTAAGAAAACTCTTGATCATTTGAATTCCAACACCTAGTCAATGTAAATAATCACTGAAGCGACCATGATAAACCTTAAAGATTTTCTTTGTTGGGTTAATTCTGATCTAGGTGTGTGTGTGTGTGTGTGTGTGTGTGTGTGTGTGTGTGTGTGTGTGGTTCTATCACTAGATTTCTTGCTTTAGCCCCTTTCCATATATATGTTCCTTAAGGACAGGGCATGTACTTATCTCTGTAATGCCCATCATCTAACATAATGTCTCCTATGAATAGGCAATCAATAGAGGTTTGTGTACTAAATTAAATTGAAAAAAAATCAATCCCTATAGGTGGTTTAGAATGAAAGATTTTAAAAGGTCTACAAGAAAGAGATTATCCCTAAAATAAATATCTACTGCTGTTAGCAGACATATCAAAAATCTGATTTGTGTGCTAAGAACTTTCATTACTTTCTCACTAGGAGCAACTATACAGGGGTCCTTCCTTCTCATGAGTGAATTTCTTTCCTGTCTCAACTGGCGTGTTTGTAAGATCTAGCATTTTTATAGAATAATATTTCTAGTTATTCTCTCATCCTCAAATACACTACTTTGCACATATCAATATATATTAACTATATAATAAGTCAGGAATATTTTTGTCTTTCAAACTAATTGTCAAAGCTCTTTTGGGATGGTGTGATAGTAAAACTACTGCCATCATGTTGTTTTGCCATGTATAAGTTACCATTGGTAAACATTTCATAAGCAGGTGGTGGAACGTGAGCATCTATGAGGGGTGCCATTTGGGGCTGATCCTAAGTGACAGTTCTGTAAGGGAAGCTTTCAAAAGTGGAAGTGATATCAGAAAACATGACTTACTTCAAGGAGTATTTCAATATGCATTCGTAAGACCTCAGAAGTCTGTCATGTGTGGCAGTTGGGGAAAGGCACTGACTCCCACATTGCTCATTGCGACCAGTTACAGGCATTATGATTCAATTTATTTGATGCGATATTTCCAGATCACAGAAAATGCATCTTAATTTCATTTCCACTTGTACAATGACCCCCTCCCCATAAACATTTAGTATTGAATCTTTTAGTACCATTTGAATTGACCATTCATAGCTAGTCATGTGGAACTGTATAAGCACTTACGTCATTATTTTTTCGAACGTACATATAACCTAAAAATATGCTTCCAATATGCCTATCTCTTCTTGGTTTCCAGAAGAGGGTTTCCAAAGAAGCAACAGTGATTATTCTGAGATACATCAGTTATAGATGCATCAATTATGTCTAAAAATAAAAAATAAACTTCTACATTTTCAAGCTTGCAAACTTACACTTCTATAAAGAAAAATAGTCAAGTCTAAAGGAAAAATTTGGCCAACAAAAATTTATAATCTTCTTTTTTTGAGGACAAGACTTTCACTGTATCTATATTCACAGTGACTCCACACTACAGCAAGAAAGCGTTATGCTCAGCTCAACAATTTTCACAAGCTCTCTCCCCAAGTTAAGTTCACAACAAATACTGTTACTTAGCATTTCTAAAATGTGGTGAGCTGCTTCAACACAGAGTCACCACCCTGACTGAACAATAGAATTTTATAGGAAAGTTATAAAATTAAAGTCCAAATATCCCCAAAGATTCTAATTTAATTGATTAGTGGTTTTGCCTGAGCATCAGTATTTTCAGAACTCCCATGATGAGAAAGACCTGGGAAAATTAGAAACTTCTGCAAAATTTTTGAAAGAGGCCTAAAATTAGTCTTAATCCCAAAACAGTTTGATTCCTTAGACAATAGCCTGAGTTGCTAACCCTGACCCAGGAGTAGCTAATCCTTTTGGATATATATACAAAATTGGATTACAAAACAATATTGCCCTTCTTTAATTCTTTATTGTCCTTCTTTCTGGCCCAAGAGAGAGCCTCAGAACACAATTATGCCAAATACTTCAATTACAGGTGAAGAACTCTATCACAAAGGCAAGTTAAGTTTGTTGTAAATCAGTCTACTTTAAATAGAACAAGAACAAGAATGCAGATCTGACTTCTCTCCCTAGCCCTTTCTAGCTTAACCAGGTTCACTTCCTATTTTAGGAGCCATTCCCTACTCCAGGGACACTGTGGGGGGATCCTGCCTCACCCTTACCTGTGTTCTGTACTTGAGCCTAAATCAGTCAGAGTCAAAATCCCAAATAATTTTGTATCATCAGATCCTCAGGTCCTGCCAGTGTCCCAGTTCTAAAGTCTTCTTATTCTCTGGTTCCAGAAGGCCAGCAATAGATCCATATAATCTTATATCTAAAAGTATTAATTATTTCATCAAACACCTTATTTTATTGCTTGAGGAAGTAGGGCCTCAGAGAGTATAAAACAGCCCACCTGTATTCTTGGTATCAAAGACTTTGTGTTGGATATTCAGTCAATGAATTTGTAAAATATTCAAATTGGAAAGATTCTTAAGAATATTCTGGAAGAAATATTTTGAATTGTTATGCTCCATGATTATTTTTCTTTCTTTTAACATCATATAAAAAAAACTCAAAGTATTGGAAAATGATGAATAATCTGTGTTTGTGTTGCGTGAGGAGAATTTCAGTCCTGTGGTCCAGCCTAATTAGAATCTCCCCAGTCTAAACCACCAGCAGAACCTGAAAGCTGTATGAAATCTCTTTGGAAACCATTAATTTTGTTCAAGAAGCTGCAAGAAGCTCAGCAATTAAGGCTGGTTAATGAAGATAGGATCCAGATGTCCTTATAGATTGTCTTTGCCAATATATTTTCAAGTGAAGCTTGCCTCCATAATGTTTTTGTGTGTTTAACTTTAACTGCCATGATAAATCTTTTTCCACTAGTAATAACATAAACCACTACTGCAGTTCCCTACCTGCCTGGTGTTAAAAGTTCCCACTTCCATCTTCTTTCTAAGATCACCAACACTCTTAGATGAATTCTTTTCACATTCTAATTCCACTAATCATCTTCCTCGTTGATGGAAATTAAGACTGCAATATCTAAAAAGATATTCAAGCACAGTCTATTAATGGAAAGAAAATTAGCTAATACTGTGCACCTCAAAAATATGGTGCCAAGTCTTTGTGTTCTTTCCCCCACTGAATGGCCTTCAAATACACATTACTGCATATCTACAATAATGTCAAGAAGTAGGTCTAGAAGTTCATTTTCTAGTGACCTACTTCCTGGTAGGCCCTCGTACACACCCCTACATCAAATGTTCTGACTTCATTCAGTCCCTATGGCTCAGAATGAAGGCCATGATGACTATGAATGCAGATTCTACTCAAGGACTGAGGTGGCAGATACTTATCATGCGACTCTTCTTCTATGGGAGACAGCTTAGATCTCTTAGATATTTTAGCATGTGGCCCAGACACAAATTAAAACCACAGCTATGAAACATTCTACAACTTAGATATCAAGACAAAATGCAACTACTACATCACACTCTTCCTCATGAGCTCCAGTCTTCTAACTAATGAGGAGAAAAGACTTGGCCATCCATGACATAGTAGTAGTTATTTTAATAGTGCTTTCAGAAATATGCAGTCTCTTTTTGATAAATATGCTTATTCATTCAGCTTTCTCACACTTGATTTCTTCCTAAGAAGAAGAAAAGATACACAGGGTTAGAAAAGAAGGGGGGAAAAAAAAACCCAAAAGATTCATTTGGCCTAGAGACTTCTGACATCCCAATCAAAACTGCTTGTCACAGCTGAAGTCTGCAGCTAGTGTAGCATACGGATATTTCAGGCTAATGGGATTCTCCCAGCTTGGATGGGGCTTACTGGCACTTGTCTGTAACTCCTGGTTGTCCCCATCCTGCTCAGTCCAACCAGATTCCTTATCATGAGTCCCTCTTCCTCACTGTGTCACACCAGCACCACCCTATTCTGAGAACTCTCCTTCTGTGTATCTTCAGCTGTTTGTAGATCCCAACTGACCTACTCTGAGACCAGAGAAGGTCCCATGAACCTAAACTTGGGAGTTTCTTCTGCCTCAAGTTTAATGACCCTGCCACAAATAGAGGCAGGAGTGGTTCAAGAAGTAGTTTTAGTCCGGGATCTGAAACAGGAAATGAGAAAAGGAGCCCATCCCGCTCAGCATTATGTTAAGCTCTCCTGTCTCACACTTCATCAGCTTCCTAGGAGGAAGAAGGGAAAGAAAACCAGGACACTACGTAGGCTGTGCTCACTCTGTTCTCTCTTTGTCTGTCTTCTCCCCTTGATCCCAAACTGCTTCCCTTCTCTCTCACTCTCTATCTACTCTGTCACGTCCTCCCTCTTCCTCCCTTTCCTTGCTGCATCCTTCCTTACCTTCTTACCACCTGTTATGGATGGAAATATTTTCTCTAAATGCTGTAGAGAATTTTATGACCTGAGTCCTCCAGGTCTGACATTAGACATGCTCTTTCCTTCTCGTGTATGCTGCCTGACACCAATCCAAAGCTTTCTTGAGGCTTGTGGATATTCCAGGCTATTTTGGGTAAAGGTCATATACTCTCAAAGGCAAAAGGAAAATAACATTAATAATTTTCTAAGTTGTATTCGTGTCAAACAACTTACATCTTACTAATACTGGTCCTATGGCATTGTTATACCAATCCAAAACAAAAGTTTCTTCTGATGAGGATAGAACAAAGGAATAAAGAAATAAACAAGACTCACAATTCCCCTTCTTGAAGAATATTCTTGAACCATAAAAAAAATCTGTCTAAAGGTCAGGGATTTAGCTCAGAGGTGCTTCTGCCTGTCTCACAAGTGCAAGGTCCCGAGTTCAATCCCTGGTACCCCCAAAAAATCTGTCTTAAGAATGTTGGCAAAATATATTCCCTTGTACAGATATTTTCTGACAATATTTTTAGGTAAGGAACTACTAATAAAGATAATAAAGATTTTAAGAAAAATCTAAAGAAAGTTTTATTTGACAGACCTTTTGGTTCCTCATGTTTGTACAGTATCTGTTATATGGGAAGATAGAATTATATGTTGTCATTAAAAAGATGCTTTAAATTTCTTTATAAGATTGAATTTAATTTTCTTACTTTTCACCTCAACATTTTCAGTTTGGCATATTAAAATCAAACCCTGTTCTTGGTGATCATTGGAACATTTTTCCAACATTTTGATTAATATACACTCACAGGTATAGCCTCACATTCAAATTTATATAAAGCTCTGTGGATTCTGATATTATCAAAAGCTGTAGCAACCATGAATTCTTCCATATTTAAAGTCTTTCCTGTATGCACTTTCATTTACTATGGTAATTCACAACCAATTTTTAAATATCTGTATTTAAAATGAATAATCTTTCCATTTATGCATGCAGGAACATTTCCTCTGTGAATTCTCACAACTATTTTGATTCCACAGATCATATGCTGTGTTAATGTAAATCTCGCTATAAATGTACAATTCATATCTTTAAATGCCCAGGGAATTTAGCCACTCCATGGAACAAATAATGCTCTGAAGAGTTAACATTTTTATTAACTAGAAATAGCCATAATTCCAAGAATATAAATCTGAGGTTCTTAGTTCTCTCCTTGTCACCACCATTGACAGCAATTACAAATAAATGCTACCTGTTAGAAACCATTGTGGAAAACAGTTTTCTCACATGAAAAATAAACGTGAGTATCTGTGAAAATTGAAATGGATGTAGTGTATAAGAACTGAACTATTATTCAGTGTCTGGGCTTGTGGGATAGCATATATCTTTTCTAGCTACTGAGTGAAGCCACAAAAATGGCTGATTATGCTTACATTCCAAAAGGAAACAGATACAGATACTAATAGCTTCCCTCTGGGGTGACTCCTGTCTGTATGTGTTGTCTTTTGCAGAAAATCCATTCTCGGGTCTATGCTGTTCAGCATGACATTACAGAATGAGCCTCCTATAGAAATGATAGCTCCAGGAGTGTGGGATGGAAGTCAGCCAGGCCCGGTGACCTTGCAGGTAAGTGCCAAGCTATGAGATTAAAGTACATAGGGCAAGTGTTGGTTGATAAGTAGTTTCTTGGTCAATTACAGAAACAATTTCTTCCAAGATCACACATTTTAATAGTCTTCTTTTCCTCTAGCCTGCTGGGATTCCTGAAACAACTGCTTTTATTTTGTATTCAGAACACTCAAAGCACTTTTTCCCTCACTTGTGTAATAGCAATTTCAAGCCTTACTCCATCATGAAGGACAGCAGTGGAGTGTTGTCATTAATATGCTCATTATGGACTTTCATTTCGTTCCATTTTCTAGAAACAGTCCTTGGTGTATGTCATTAACTTAGTACCTTACTCAAACCAGCCTCTGCATTGTGTCATGTTTCTTTAAAATCTCTTCTATCATACATTTCCTTAATGACTACCAATTCACTGAGTAGTGGGGAAAAATTGCAAACAAAATCCCTTTATTATACCTTTATTTATTTCTGAACCCTCTCGGCTGTCTGTGATTTGAGATTTGAATAAAAGTTGGTCAGTGAGTCCAGATTTTGGTCCTTTCCGCTGAGAGCTCTTCGTCTTTCCTGACATTAGTCTATTTTATTGGTCAGTGTCTTAGTCACTTCCCTGTTTCTGGGACAAAACATCCAACACCCACAACTTAAAGGAGGAAACATTTACTTTGGTTCAGCACTTCTATCCAATGGCAGCAGGCTGCAAGGCAGAAACAGCATGGTGGAATGGCTTGATGGAGAAAAGCTGTTCAATATATGGCACTCAGGAAGCAGAAAGAGAAGGGAGGTGCTGGGGATGAGAATACACACTTCCGGGTCACACTCCTCAAGACCCACCTGCAACCAGACCCTACCTCTGAGCAGCGCAGTCAGCACTGAACTCATCAATGAATGAAGCTACTGATGAATGTAGTGCCCCCAAGATCCACTCGGCTTCCAAACACACGAGACTTTGGGGAGACGTTTTAGATCTGAACCATAACACTGAAATACCTCAAAGGTAGATACTCTCCTAGAAGGAAATGCAGAGATTAGCAACTCCTGGTGTCCACAGGAGAAGCTAGGAACTGTGATCTGAGCAGCACTCTCTGGAATAGATTTCTCAACCTCGGCACCATTTTGGTCTGGATAATTCTTTGTTGTAAATATCCTGCTCCTGGGCATTGTGGGATGGTTAGCAGTATCACTGGCTTCTACCCACTATATGCCAGTAGCCTCTCCTCAGTTTTGACACTTAAAAATGTCTCCAGGTATTGCCAAATGGCCTCTAGGGACAAAATTGCCCTCATCCAAGGATCACTATTCTAGAGAAAGCTCATAGAGCTTAAATTCATAGGATTAGAGTAAAAGGTATGGGGGATAGAGTTAAGAAAAATCCACAGAAACATCTTGAAAAGAAAAAAGAAAAATTAATGCTATAAAAGTGTGGTGTCATGGTACAAGACAGGAAAGCCCTACCAGACTACTTAAAGATCCACTCTAATCGTGGACACAATAAGAAAGAAATTCTTCAGTTTAGATCTTGGTGCATCATAAATACTCTACACATAGTGATTTATTAGTAAATGTCTGGTTGTAACAAGACAAAAGAAATATATCCACCAACAAGAGGAAAGATTCACCACAAACCTGATAACATATTCAGCACTAATGAAGAATAGCAGGATGCTAAGGTTCTATTCAGTCACAATGAATACATATTTCATATATGATTGGTATGTACCAAACATTCTGGTAAACACTCTTACAACAATGAGTGAATATGAAATACCAAACCAGTAATTCAAGGAATGCAAGATCTAGCTAGAGAGACTCTCCCAAGTCACCTTAATGCAATGTGACAAATCCTGTGATTATTGATTAATGTAGAGGCACTAAAACAATGTGAAAAGTAGGAATATTTCTGAGAGAAAGGGAAAGTCTGAGAAGAGCTCCTAGAGGATGTCCTTTGAATGCTCTCAGCAGATTGAGTGAATTTTCACTGACAGGTTGCAGAGGGGAAAATGATCCAGTCAGAAAAGACTGCACAGTGCAAAGACAAAGACTGAGAAAGGAAGTTTTAGTTTCAAAATATGACAAGTTAACTAAGATAAAGAAGAAATTACATGAGGAACACGGTGGAAGGTGGAAAAACATTAAGGCGTTACATTGTGTACCAGAGTTGGACAAGATTATCTGGGGAGTGAATCATAGAAAATAGTTCTAGAAATACTGTAGAAATTGTTCTGGAGCACAAGGGAACCACGTACATGGACACTTTTTAGAAAAACATCTTAGTGATCTCAACTAAAGATCATAGGGCCAAAAGTAAGAAAATGTAAGTAATAGATTTTAGCAACTTTTTTTAAACACAAAGGGATACAATTTTATGAAGGAAATTAAAAAAAAAACAGAAACGAGTTCCTAACTCAATAGCATTATCTGTAGTTTTAAGAAATAATGCAGACAACAGACAGACTTCAGTGGAATATTGCATCAGTTCAGTTTGGGAAACACTTTATTTTATGGGGTCATATAGAGTGTCTAGATGTTAATAACTGCTGCTTATCTTTAATAAAAAGGTAAATGAGGGTTTTTTATTTGTATTTTTTTGCACTGCTAAGGAATTGAACCCAGGACCTCACATGTACTAGGCACATGCTCTTCCACAGAGCTACAGCTGCAGTCCTAGGATTTTGTTTTTTTTAATCAAAGTACTTCTTGTCAGATCCAAACCACCACAGTTTATAAGTCTAAGTCTTCAAGTCTAACTATTACCAGAGCTTTTTTGAACATAAATTCTTGATTTTAGGGGCCTTGGGGGATAGGATAGCAGTGAAAGTTAAAGAAGTAATGGAGACTATCTACTGAGATAGTCATTAGATGCTTCTCAAATTAGGGGAATACTTCCTTTCAGAACACAGATTCTGGCAAGTGGAATTTCAAGAAAATCTGTCAAATATTCAATAGCAGCATAGATTTACAAGTTGAAATCAAGACCCATAACAGAATTCATCTTTACAATAAAAGGGGAGTGAAACCTATAGTAGTCATTCAACAGTATGCAAAAGTAAAATCATGATTTTTAGAAAGTAATTTCAAGTGGTATGGATAAACAGGCAACATAGAGCATGCTTTTGAATTGATGATGAGACACACAAACTATAGTTATTATAGCTATTCAGGTAGTAAAATCCAAATGTTTAGTAACCAGTAACAGTTTTATGACATAATGAGTTAAATATAGAATAGAACATTTCAACTTGAAGATTCTGTGAAAAAATTAGAAGCACATTCTCCCACTAATGTTTATGTTAGAGAATGGGTATCCACCTCAGGAAAAGACATCACCCTGAGAGCTAGGAAATCTGGATTCTACTCTTAGCTCTTTAACAAAAATATTTATGACTTTGACAAATCAACTAATCTTCTGTTCTTTCCTCCACACATTGAAAGAATTACACTATGTCTATCTAACTTCCATCAGGTCTCTACTTTTTGTGATTATGTTTACTAGATGGGTGGTCGCTACCACAGGATAGTCAACCAATAGACAAAGGTTGTGATACCTCACAGAATATATTTCCTTCAAGTCAGTAATTTTTATTAGGTGTATCAGTAGGCTTACTGATCTTGTTCATTTCTAAAGCATTCTTCATGGTATCTACTCAACTACACTTGCGAGTCTGTGGCTGTAGTGTAGAGTCCTTCACACCACAAGCTGCAGAGAGAGAGAGAAAGAGAGAGTATATATCCTCTCTCTCTCTCTCTCTCTATGTATATAGATAATATATAGATAATATAATATTATATATATATATATATATTCACTGAAACTCCTGCCTGGATCATCTATTGGCAGTTTCAAACATAACATATCCCAAACTGAGCCCACCTTCTTCTCCACAATCTTATTCACACCCTGAATTAATTATTCATATCTGTTCGTGTTCCACCTACACCTACCTGCTTTCTGTGCTTCCTCTCTCCTTCTCTCTCTCGTATCGTCCATGCTACATCCTGCCAGTTTGTCTTCAATATTTTCTTTAAGTCTGTCCTCTCAGTTCCTCACCTCTTCTGCCCTAGTTCAAGCAATCGCCACTATTTACAACAATTCAGCTCAGCTTGACTTTTCCATGCTTCAATCCTTTAGTCACAGTGTGATCCTTCTAAAACTTCAATCTGAACTTGTCACTTTCTTACTTACACTCTTCAATGACTCAACACTGCCTAGAGAATAAAGGCCACGCTCTATGGCAGAGCTCTCTCCCATCTCTTCTCTTGCTTTGCACTGTTTGACACTTCAAGGTCTACTAACTTTGAAATATTGTGGTTTCTGACATGCACTGTTTTGCTTTTAGCTTATGTGCAATATGAATATTTTTTCCTTGTCTGAACTATGCCTTCTCTCACCTCTTTACACTCTCTGTCCACCTCTCGTCTAACTGAATTGTATTCATTCTTTATAATCTACAGAACCTCTTCTAGGAATCCTTTCCCTACCCCCTCCTTCTTACCCCATGCAAAGTTAAGTTTCCTTTTTTGGTGTTGACATAATAGAAAATAATATTTTTTCCATCCTCTTCTACAGCAACTTCACTATGATTGACCACAAGTCTCACTCAGCTTGCTGCTATTTCTTCCTCTGAACTGCTGTAAAGTTTATGATCTAACATGAGTATGCCTCATGATGCCCAAACTACATTTACAGTCCCAGTGGAAGTTCTTTGAGTAAGCTAAGAATCATGAGCCCCCAACTGGGCCCAGATGCATCTAGTGGGGATGGTTGTGGGCATGGACACTACAGACTTCACAGCAGCCTCTCAAGCAATGCTAAATCATGAAGGTGCAATAGGAACCAGGGTGGTCAAGTACACAAAAGAGAAGAAGCAAAGAAGGATGGATAAATTGGAGATAGGAAGTCAATACTCAAGTATGCAGGGAGTGGGAATTACAAGGGAGATTGACCAGGGTCTCAATATACCCTTTTCCTCAGAGGAAAGACCTTATAATCTTGTTGTTATTGTTAAAATCAGGAGTGTATTTTCAAGGCTTGAAGCCAGAATGTGACAAATTGGTATCATGGCACAAGTAATGTAGACATTCGAAGAGATCGCTTGCAATATTTCATTAAAGAGAAATTTGGGTCCTATCAGCCAGGACCATAGAAGGAGAAAGACAGAGCCATATGTTGGTCATTACTGGTTTGAAGCACAGTTTTGGGGTACTGTGTATTTATTATCCTCAATTTTATTTGTTAATTGGTGTGCTTATTCTCATCAATAAGTTACCTAAGGTCAGTAGATACTATTGCACTGTATCTTCCATAATTCATGAGCCGCAAAAGTACTGTACAGGAAATACATAGATATATAGTTTTGGAGAACTTCTCATTTGTGAAAAGTTAGAAGACTCTCCACAAGGATTGTAAACGTATGTACTACAAACATGTACTAATAAAAAGAAAGTTAAAAGAAAAGGCCACTGGAGAAATTCCAATATTTTCTACCAGTTGTTCTAGAATCAGTAACTATTTAGGCCCATACTCCATAAAAATGTAATTTGATATAAGGCTCACTCATGTATTAAAAATAAACATGTTTGCCTAAGTAAAATATGTATGAATATATTATAGATTCGTGAGACACTTTTACATTCTCACTCACTGTCTCTCTCTTCCTTATCCACCTTGCCATTTATTTGGGACTGATACAAAATTGTCTTAACCCATTAAACATCATTTTTAATATATTCTTTCCACATGTATAACAATATTTAAGCACAAAAAGAGAAATATCTAACTAGTTGGTACTGTATGAGCATCCACCTAAGACACCAAAGTAAATCCTTTATGATTAATTCTGAAGGAGGTAAAATTTACTGTAATACTGCTTTGGCTTAGCTTATTTATTAATTTTTTCATCAGATTGAAGTAATAAGTGATATATGATAAAAAATATAATGAAAATAGTAATTTCAAAAAATATTACTGATTATGGAATGAAATTACTAATTTTTCTCAAATAAATAAGAACTCAAATTTATTAAAATGCATTTCAAACTGTAGCATAGTCTATTATGTTCTTCAGTTTTCTCCAAGATTTCAACCAAGGTTGGAAAAATAAGCAGAGAAAAATAAATTCTGCAGATTAGCTAATGTTAAAATGAAAAAACTAGTCTTAAGAAAATATATGGTGTGCTGAACTATCCATTACATTTACACAGTTTGGAACTCTTTTTTTTTTCTTGTTGTTAATTGTTACTTTATTTACTAGAACTAGATAATCACTGAAACATGGTTTAATTGAATCAAGAAAAAAGGATCCCTGGATTCCAGCTCCATTTATAAATCTGAACTACAAGGCCAAGACAGAAATATTCTATTTGAATGTATAATGTTCCTGCAGAATAGGTCACCCCTGGAGAAGAGTTCACTGTTGCGTCTAAAATAGGTTCCCAGACTTGTAGTCTGAGAACAACATAGACTAACTCTCTATTATCCTAAGTGATTACATGAAAGAGATAATTATTGTCTCCAAACTTCTTCATTTCATAACAGAAAGACATTTTAATGTAAAGCAGAAAGTATGTAATCTCAGCTTTAGACCAAAATATGACATATTTAGTTTTATTTCAAGTTTATTGCTATTATCTTTTACTTCTCACAATATTGCAGATCACTAATCTATACAATATGTATAAAAATTGGACAAACATCATATACATTTAAATAACAAGTCCAAATTCCAACTATTCTTTAAAATATTATTATAAAGCACTAATAGCACAGAAAAAAATAGAAATTATTCTTTACTTTCCATAGGTCTAAATAAGAGGGTATTGAGTTAATAATGCACTTGAAGCCACCTTCAATACATGGGAAGTCATTTCTTTATTTCAGATTGATTTTCCAGCTACTGGATGGGAGTATATCAAACCTGATTCTGAAGAGAATAGAACTCATCTTGAAGAACCACCAAGAGAGTGTTTGAAACATATTGCCAGACTTTCACAGAAACAGACTTCTTTATTGTAAGTGATTGTTCTATGAATGAATTTTGTCTGCTTTTCGTGATACCATCAGTCATACTTGAAACTTCATCTCTTCAAAGAATGAACCTTCCTTGAAGCATAACTCCTCTAATTTCCTAAAGTCAAAACTGCTAGATGATCAATTAATGTTTAGAAACTAAATAAGTAATTTTCTAGGCTTATAAAGAATCTTTTCCCTGTGGTATTTAACAACATTAGGCGAAGGAACAGTGAATAGATTGAAAATCATTCAGTTCAAAATACGAAAGCTTGAGCAATTAGGTACATTTCTGCATAAAGAAATGAGAACCCATTGCTCAACCACCCTTCAAACAAGCAGGAAGTTGCTTTAGTAAACAGGAAAAAGTGAAATTTAATTATTGTGGCAGATTTGAAAAAGAACAGGAGTAAATGCAGTAATGTTTTAATAGCATTAAATTAGTAAGCAGAGTACTTAGATTCTGTCAAACAGTAGCTCTCTAAATAAAATCAAATCTTATTACTGCTCTGCTTTCTAAATCAACTCATATTATTCTCCCATTCGCTTCAAGCCAGTGACATCAATTTCCCTTGCATGCCTCAAATATACAGCCCCACCCCCATCTGAAGATCTTTTTTTTCTCCATTTAGTTTATTGGTACGTTTTAGGTATACAATACAGTTATGCTCATCACTGGGATCTAGTACCTTTAAATGATGCATCTTGGTTCTTATATTTTCCCCATTCCCCTGCCCTCCCTTCACCCCCTCCACCCTTCCCTATTTGCACAGACTTTGTTTCCGTGTTTTTAGTTTTCTTATATTTTTTCTTTTCCCTTCTTTCCTTTCCCCTTCCCCTCCCACTTTCCCTATTCCTTTAAACATTTTCTTCCTATTTCACAATGTCAATTATAAATTTTGATTCTTATTTATACTTCTAGTTTTCACACCAGAGAAACTATTCGGTGTGTCCTATTTATTTCACTTAAGAGTATGGCCTCAATGTGCATCCACTTAGCTATATATGTCTCTAGTTTCTCATTCTTTATGGCTGAGTAGTACTCCATTTTATTTGTGTTTTTTTTTTAAAACCACATCTTCTTTATCCAGTCTCCAGTTGATGGGCAACTGGGCTGTTTCCAAGTTTTAGCTATTACAAACTGTGCTGCTGTAAACATGGGTGCACATATCACTGTGGTACTATTCTTTTAATTCTCTTGGGAAGATACCCAGTAGAAGAATAGCTAGGTTAAATGGAACTTCCAATCCTAGTTGTTTGAGGTATCTCCATACTGATTTCCACAGTAATTGCACCAGTCTGCACTCCCACCAACAATGGAGAAGGGTTCCTTTCTCCCCACACCCCTGCCAGCATTTGTTATTGGTTGATTTCATGATAGCAGCCATTCTTTCTGGGGTGAGGTGGAATCTCAGCGTTGTTTTCATCTGCATCTCTCGAATGACCAGTGATGTTGAACATTTTTTCATATGTTTATTTGCTTTTTTACTTCTTTGTCTGAGAAATGTCTGTTCATTTCAGATGCTTATTTTTGAATTGGGTCTTTGTATTTGTGGGGGGGGGTCTGATTTTTTTCAATTCTTTATATATTCTAGATAGTAGACCTTTGTCTGAGGAACAGCTGGTAAAAAATTTTTCCCACATTTCAGGTTGTCTCTTAGCACTGTTGGTGGTTTCTCTGGAAGTACAGAAGGTTTTTAATAAGATGAGATCCCAGTTGTTGATTCTTTGTGCTAGTTCCCATGCTACTGAGGATTTGTTCATAAAGTCCTTTCCTATGCCAATGTCTTTGAGAGTTCTACCTAACTTATCTTCCAGCAAGTCTAGTGTTTCTGTTTTAATGTTTAGATCTTTAATCCACTTCAATTTTAGTTTAATGCATGGTGAAAGATAGGGGTCTAGTTTTAATCTTTGGCAAGTTGAAATCCAGTTTTTCCAAAACCATTTATTAAAGAATGTATCTTTCCTCCAGTGAGGATGGTTGGTTCCTTTGTCAAAGATGAGGTAGCTGAGTATGTCTGGAGTTGTTTCTGTGTCTTCTAATCTATTCCACTGATCCTTGGGTCTGTTTCTTTGCCAATGGCTTTGTAGTACAGTTTCAAGTTGGGAATTGTGATATCTCCTGCCATGACTCTGTTGCCTAGAATTGCTTTTGCTATTCTAGGTCTCTTCTGGTTCCAGATGAACTTTGGAATTGTTTTCTCTAGTTCTGTGAAATATGCTGTTGGGATTTCAATCGGGACTGCATTGAATCTGTATAGCCATTTTGGAAGTATGGCCATTTTCACTATATTGGTTCTTCCTACCCAGGAACAAGGATGTCTTTCCATTTTCTTATATCCTCCTTGATCTCCTTTTTCAGGGTGCTCTAGTTCTCAATGTAAAAGTCTTTTGCTTGCTTCATTAGATTGATTCCTAAATATTTCATTTTTTGGAGGCTACTGTGAAAGGGATTGTTTCCCTAATTTCTCTCTCAGTGAGTCTGTGATTTGTGTACAAGAAGGCTATTGATTTTTGAGTGTTGACCCTGTATCCAGCTACTCTATTGAATCAGTCAGTTAAGTCCAGAAATCTTTTGGCAGACATTTTTGGGTCTTCTATGCAGAGTATCTATCATCAGCAAATAATGACAATTTAACTTCTTCTTTTCCTATCTTTATTCCTTTTATTTCTTTTCCTTGTCTAATTGCTGAGGCTAATGTTTCCAAAGCTATATTGAACAGGAGTGGTGATAGTGCACATCCTTGTGTTGTTCCTGATTTTAGCATGAAGGTTTTCAGTTTTTGACCATTTAGTATGATGTTGGCTGTTTTTTTTTTATAGATAACCTTTATCAAGTTGAGCTAAAAACCATCTATTCCAATTTTCTGCAAGGTTTTTATCATGAGTGGGTGTTGAATTTTATCAAATGCTTTTTCTGAATCTATTGAGATGATCATATTGTTTTTTGTCCTTGACTCTGTTAATATAGTGTATCACATGTACTGATTTACGTATGATGAGCCGTCCTTGCACCCCTGGGATAAATCCAACTTGGTCAGGGTGTATGATCTTCTTGACGACCCTCTGTATTCTGTTTGGCAGTATCTTGTTGAGGATTTTTGCTTCCATGTTCATTAGTGAGATTGGCCTATAGTTCTCTTTTTTTCTTGCATCTTTCCCTGGTTTTGGAATCAAAGTAACACTTGCTTCCAGAAATGAATTTGGAAGTAGTGTTTCCCTTTCAATTTCACTGAAAAGTTTAAAGAGTAGTGGCAGTAGTTCCTCTCTAAATGTTTTGTAGAAATCAACAGTGAAGCCATCAGGACCTGGGCTTTTCTTTTTTAGTAGATTTTTAATTACATTTTGAATTTCACTGATTGTAATTGGGGTGTTTAGAATATTTATATCTTCTTTGTTCAACTTTGGTAATTCATATGTATCTAGAAATCTGTCCATTTCTTCTGTGTTTTCCATTTTATTGGAGTACAGGTTCTCGAAGTAGGTATTGATGGTCCTCTGGATTTCTGCGGGATCTGTTGTGACTTCACCTTTTTCATTCCTAATTGCATGGATTTGAGCCTTTTCTTTCCTTTTTTTGATAAGGTTGGCTAAGGGTTTATTGATTTTATTTATTCTTTTGAAAAACCAACTCTTCAATTCGTTGATTTTTTTGTATGGTTTTCTTAGTCTCCATTGCATTGATTTCTACTCTGGTCTTTATAATTTCCTCCCTTGTATGAGTTTTGGGTTTGCCTTACTCTTCTTTTTCTAGGAGGTTAAGATTCAGCATTAGGTTGTTTATTTGAGCTAGCTCTGTTTTCCTAGTGTGGGCATTCACTGCCATGAATTTCCCTCATAGAACTGCTTTCATTGTGTCCCATAGATTCTTGTATGTTGTATTGGCATTATCATTTATTTGTAAAAAACTGTCTAATTTCTTCTTTAATTTCCTCTGTGACCCATTGGTTGTTCAAGAGAGTGTTATTCAATTTCCATGTGAAGTTCTTAGGGTTTCTTATGCTATTGATTTCCAGTTTAATTGCACTATGGTCTGATAATATACATGGGATAACTTTAGTTCTTTTGCATGTACTTAAACATGCTCTGTGAGACAGTATGTGGTCTATTTTGGAGACGACCCATGTGCAGCTGAAAAAAATGTATATTCTGATTTTGTGGGGTGGAACACTGTAGACATCTATTAAGTCCATTTGTTCAAAAGCTTTGCTCAGTTGTACTATTTCGTTTGTTGATTTTTTGTCTAGATGATCTGTCTATTTGTGACTGGCTTATTGACGTCCCACACTACAATTGTATTAGTGCTTATTTGGTTTTTCATGTCGCCTAATACTTGTTTTGTATAGTTGGAGGCATTAGTATTTGGTGTATATATATTTATGATTGTCATCTCTTCCTCTTGGATTATTCCCTTTACAAGGATGTAGTGACCTTCTTTGTCTCTCTTAACTAGTTTTGGTTTGAAATTTACTTTGCCTGCAAATAAGATGGCTACCCCTGCTTTTTTCCTGGGTTCCTGTTACATGGAGAACTGTTTTCCATCCTTTTACTTTCAGTCTGTGAGTTTTTTTGAACTAGGTGCATTTCTTATATACAGCATATTGTTGGATTTTGCTTCTTAATCCATTCTACCAGTCTATTTCTTTTGATTGGTGAATTGAGGCCATTAATGTTGGTGGTTGTAAATGATATGTATTGACTTATCATTGTCATGTTACTTTCCTGTTTTTGATTCTTTTTTATTTTTCTCCCTCTCCCTTTAATTTTTTGCCTTGCCTGATGAATTGCTCTGTTGGGCCTCATGGAGTTGTGACCTTCATTGTAATTTTCTAGGATATTGTTTAGAATTGTTTGGAGTGCTGGTTTGGTATTCATAAAGTTTCTCAGGTGCTCTTTGTCATGGAAGTATCTTACTTCCCAATCAATTTTGAAAGATAGTTTTACAGGATATATGAGTCTAGGTTGGAGGTTGTTTTCTTTTAGGGCTTTTGAAATACCTCACTCCAGGCTCTCCTTGACTTGAGGGTTTGTGTCAGAAAGTCTGCTGTGATTCTGATGGGGTTTCCTTTCCATGTGATTTGTTTCTTTTCTCTAACTGCTTGTACTTCTGTTGGGTTTCCGAGATCTTGATTATTATATGTGTAGGTGTAGTTTTTTTTCATCATGGCTAGTTGGAGTCCTGGGGAGATTGTCTCTGCTTGTTGCTCAGAGGTGGGGTGTGGACAGGGGGCCTGAAGATCTTTTTAGGTGATGTTCCTCTATCTGAAATACTTTTTCCTAAATTCTTCACTTATAAATCACCTTACCCTTTAAGTTTTCATTTAAATGTCATCTCTCAAAGAAGTCTTCTTTGACCACTCTACTGAAGTCTTTCTCTCTTTACTCTCTGTCATGTTACTTTTTATAACACTTAATATGAAGTCATCATCATCCAGTTCATTCGTGTGAATATTTCTCAGTTCTTTCATTTATTCCCAAGAATGACTGTAGGATGGAGAAGAACCTATCTATTTTACCACTGTATTGTCAATGTTGTATATGCCATGTGACAAATAATATGTGTAAAATAAATATATTCTAGGGTCTAAAGTGTCCTTTCATGGTGCCTGGTATAAGAAGTCCCCTTAAGGACTGAAGATGGCAGAAGAGTCACATTATCCTCATGACACAAATATTAACAATTCATTGTTGTATTAGACTATTATCATTTTAACTAAGTGAAGCAGTTTTTCTACTTCTTACTCAAAAATATGAAACCTTCAATTTAGTGTGTCATATACAGGAGATCAACACATCTGTAATGAGAGAATTTTTAAATAAAAATGCAGTGCTTTCAAGTTTTAAATATCTTCAAACAAAACAATAATAACAGTAACTGCCTTCAAATATTAGAAGAATCCTTTTCAAAATTAACCTCAGTGAGTTCTACTTGTTTTATACTTCAAGTTCTATTTATGTTAATAGCATAAATAAAATAAACAACATTTCTTCTGCCTCCAGTTAACCATCTTTATTCATGTTCAGTATGGTACAGTTTCATTCTGGACTGTGAAAACAGATGGAGAGCAGCCTTCAATGTGGTGAAGCTTGTATTACAATCAGATTGAGTCTAGTTTCCAGATAACAGTTAGGTGGCTTAAGCCAATTAACATTTTATCATGTAGTTGGTGACTTAATTATTCCTTCTTTCAGTTGATCAAGTGTAATCAGACTCAAGAAATTCCACCTCAATGAAATACAATAAAAATGTGCTTGTGATATTTGTAAAAATTAAAAATTGAAAAAAATTATTCTTCTCCAGTCACCCAAAAAGTGCTTCCAAATATGTGGACAGACTTAGATGAAATATATAAAAATTTGTTTTGATAAAAAATTAATGTTTCCACTCCAACATGAAAGGTACGTAGTACCAGATGAATCCCACTCACTTAAAGAACTAAGACACAATCAAAATACATGTGAAACAACTGTTTTCAGGAATTGAGCAGACAGGACTTGAGGTAAGCCTCATGATTAAAGTGCCTTTTGGCCTGGAGGTTTAGCATCAAAAAAGAGTATTTAGTCTTGTTGAAGTTTTTTTGAAATGCATTTTCTCACAATTGGCAAGAGCAGTTACTAGCTTCTAGTTTATCTGAATTTTTTTTTTTTTTTTTTTTTTTTGATACCAGGGATCGAACTCCGGTCCTTGTGCTTGCACAGCAGGCAGTGAAACCACTGAGCTAAATCTCCGGCATTGCTGAAGTTTTTTTTTTTAAAAAGCCAAGATCAGAGTTCAGTGATGCTGACACAGCTAGAATCTTCAGAGCACAATAGGACGGGAAGTAAGAAAGATTGGTAGCTACAGACTCCTTAGAGAGCCCTCTTTAATATGGAGTTGAGTAACAAGCTGCTTGTGAGCAGGTTGACTTTTCTAGGCCTGCAGGAAGCTAGGAAATGAGTGTAGAATGAGAGGTTGAACAA
Source organism: Heterocephalus glaber (assembly GCF_053883595.1). Taxonomy (NCBI): domain Eukaryota; kingdom Metazoa; phylum Chordata; class Mammalia; order Rodentia; family Bathyergidae; genus Heterocephalus; species Heterocephalus glaber. Next base: position 19,839,460 of record NW_028258297.1, on the reverse strand, counting down.
TACTAGGAGACAGAGAAATTCCTATCAGTAACGATGGGAAAAGCTCACAAAACATCTAATATTCGATACAGAAGCCAGAAACATACATAGTGAAAGTAAGTCAACTCTACCCCACATTAAGAACCAACCTAATAAATCATAAAAACAAGTTTCCAATGAATCAGGCTGCCTTGCCAATAATTAAACTGCCTACTAAAAAATTAATCATTCAACAACCAAAAGACAACAGAATGCTAACTCTCAATAATGTAGCACTTCAAATATATAATGTACACTTGTTAATTAGAAAAATTCTTAGGATATATACAGCAAACTATGAATAATTAGGAAAGTAAGTGGGGAGAATTTGGAAATATATCTATAGCCCTCTGCAGTGTAGTACTAATAGAAATAGACACAAGTGTTTTAAACTATCAGACAATGATTTTAATACAAGCATTGCAAAAGTATTTATGAGTTTTAAAAGATGTAAGTGGAACATGAAGATTTTAGTAAAAAAATGGAAATTTCAGAACTGAAAAAAATTTAAATCACTAGATGCATGGACTTCATAGATTGCACAATGCAGATCAAAAAAACCGAAATGTGAACTTTAAGGCAGGGCAATAGAAATTATACATATTGAAGTACAAAAAAAAATAAAAGAACCCTACAAATAATAATATCCCTGTGATCTATGAGACAACATCAAGGAATGTAATATATGTGTGTGGACCTACCAGAAAGGAGAAATTGAGGCAAAAAATAATTAGAAGAGATAGACAAATTTTATAAATTTGATTTTATAAATTAACACATAGTTATAAGTACTCAAGAAATCATGAAAATAACAAGTTGGGGAGTTTACATGTCTTATTTCATATATTATAAATTGGCAGCAATTAAGAGAAAGGTGGTATTGGATTAAGGAAGGAAAACAGATCAATGGAATCAGATACAGTGTGAAATAAAGACCATAGGGTCCCACTTATATGTTCAATGTGGTTTTTGTTTTTAACAAGTTGTGAATTCATTGTAGTTCTAAATGTCAATTTTAGGATAATGTGAAATTTAAAACTTTGAACTTTCAGAAGAAAACTCGGGAGAATGAATGTTAGGATGGTCAAAGTTTTCTAAGAGAAAAAAGAGAAAGCAGTAACTACTTGAAAATTTATAAATTGAACTAATTAAAATTTAAAACCATTTATCATAAAACACTAAAGAAATAAACAGACAAGGCACGTTCTGAGAAAAATGTGTGTAAAACATTTATATGACAAAATTTTTGTGTCTAAAGTACATAAAAAAATCATGTAAATAAATTCAAACAACCCAACAAAAATATGGGCAAAAGGCAAGCAAATACTTCAAAAGAAAATATATAAAGAAATGGCATATGAAAAATTACCCAGGCATCGGGTAAGTAATAATCACAACCACAAAGTTATAGCACTATGCTCCTGTTAGAATGGCTATTATTGAAAAGATAGCAAAATCAAGAATGTCAAGAATGTGATACAACTGGAGCTGTTGGATCCTGCAGGTAAAATTGTAAAATTTTACCACCACTTGTGAAAACAATTTCAGTTTCTTCAAAAGGTACATACTTGGCCTATAAGCCAGTCATTCCCCTCCTCATTTCATCCTAGAAGAACTGAAAAAAATAACATCCATAAAAAATTTCCACACAAATAATCACAGCACTTTTATTCATATACCCAAAGGAGAAACAACCCAATGTCTATCACATAGAAAACTGAATAAGCAAATTATGATGAATTCATACCAAGTAATGCTCACTAATTAAAAGGTGTGAACTTGATTCATTCAGCAATATAAATCATTTTAAAACATTATACCGAAGAAGCCATAAATAAAAGAGTATGCATTCTATTGTTCCATTTCAGTCATTACTCTAAAGTAAAAGAAATCATACCAGTGCCTCTGGTGGCATGAAAAACTGTTTTTATATATTGATGGGACTGTGGTTGTTACCTTGTATATGCATTTGTCCCAATTTATTGAACTGAATCTGCCTTTCCTTATATGTAAATTATGCTTTAGTAGTAGATGTGAAAAGGAAAAAAAAGAGACACTATTCAGTGATAGAGGAAAAAAGGAACTTAATCAGAACAATTTATGATTTAGTAATTTTACTATTGATTTTTCCCCCTTGCTGGCCTTCTAATGGGAAAGATAAGAACAAAATTTATGAAAGCAACCTAAACATGATTTATTATATTCCAGTATTTACAGATGAAGTTGACTTCAAAAGAAACTTTAGGGAAAATTAACATTTAAAATCATTTTAATACTTATCATTATTCTTCTTAACCAGTCTTGGCTGATTGAAGCTGAAATGGAGTGTGATTTGGAGGAAGCAGGGTTGAAAGGCTGCCTGCTGTCCTCCAAATGAATTATGCAGAGTGTGAGCAAAACAAGATCAACTGTCAGAAAGCCAGTGGCCCTTGTCTTAGATAGAAACCTCTGATTCAGGACTCTCTCCAGGGGGAAATACTTGAACATTTAAGAAAATGGCATCAGTGGTATTTTCATTCCAAACTCCCAGTGAACTCTGAAAATCTAAAGCCAGAATGCAGAGGTGAATTGAGATCTTTGTTTCTGAAACTTGATCTGAGCTGAAGAAATCTCATCTTCAAATATATGCTGTTTCTTTATGGGAGTCCACTTGGGTCTAAGCTAATTTGTAAAAGAAGGAAGAGAATCAATGGTTGATTACCTCTATTGTAAATAGAACATGTTGCAATATTCAGATAAACATGGTCTACCCTAAAATAGGAGGCAGAAACTTTGCCAACTAAAATCACATATTGAAAAAAGTGTCAGGGATAAGAGGGAGGAAAATAAATGTGAGTTATCTTTGCACAATTTTTTTCTGCAACAGAATACAGTTTTTGGAAAATACTTTGGTGGAATAACCTATCAAACTCTCACAAGAAGATAAAAGACTGGCTTTCTGAAATAAAATAAACAAAATTCAAAGAACTAGAGTAAGGTATTGTACTGTGCATTTACACAAATGTTGCAAATTCCAGGAAATCAGGTTTCAATCTGGTTTTTCAGACTCTCTGAGGAAATGAGAAGATACTTATGGTTTTATCGCTTCTTCTGCAATAATGAAAACTGCTCCCTTCCTTTGGTCCTGGGAAGTGCCCCTGGATGGGATGAAAGGACCATTTCAGAAATGCACACCATCTTGAGAAGGTGGAAATTTTCTCACCCTTCAGAAGCACTTGGGCTTTTGTCTCCCAGGTAAGAATTGCATATTGAGTATGATATTATGGGCTAAGAAGAATTTGTTTGAAGAGAAAAAAATATAGAACCCTATTATTAATTCAACAACTATTCTGTTTGTTCCCAATTTCAATAACTATGGATATTAAAGTTAGATAACTATAAGCTATGAATATAAATTTCAAGCAAATATAAACTATTGTGTCTTCACACTAAACTTGAAATAGAATTAATGGTTATAACTTTTTTCAACAAAGAGTCTAGTCACTCTTAAAGAATTAACAGCAAAACAGTATATAGGGGAAAATAATAATAATAATCCCTACCCCCTCTCTCTCAAAACTTAAAAAAAATGAGATTGTGTCTTTTACTATTCAAATATGCAAAGTTTGGCAAAATGCCCTGCTTGTAGTAGGTGTATAGTTAATAAAATAATAATGAGAGTAAAGAGAAAAATCTATCCCTTGAAAGTTCCCCAGATCTCACAGAATAAAATACGTGGGTTATGGGGAGGGGGCTAAGAATGTCCTCCCGTTAAGGAAAAGCACGTAAGGATCAGTGTGAGAACTCCGTATTCAAACCTAAGAAGAAGCAGCCGGGTCTGCCCTGATTGCAGCAACTCGCTGATGCCCTGAAGGTCCATAGCCTCTGGAGTAGGCAAGACTTAGACACCCACCTCTGCTCTGAATTTGCCCTCAGGGCCCTGAGGGGAGGAGCAGGGTGGAGAAAGCGTGACACAAAGGACTTTCAAAATGAGCTTTATTACAAATGTGTGTTCTTCCTAAAACTGCTTGGGTGGGAAAGGGAGAGAAAGGGTGATTTTTTTCCCCCCTGTTACTTCTCATAGTTTCTAACTTCTCGATCATCAAGCTCAGAATTTACACATTATCATTTGTGATGCTCACATTGAGGATTTTATTAGTCTTATGGCTTTTTGCATTCAATCATGTGTGGTCACATACCTACTTCTTTCTTTATATAGAGAGGAATACATACACACACACATATATTTCTCTTACTTGATCACTTCTCCCTAGTACAGTGCTCTATTACTTTATGAATTGCGTCTTATTAAATATGTTTATATGCAACATGTAAACATGAGCATATTTCCACTGACATTAGATTGAAAGCTACTGAAGGCAAGACAGATGGCCTTAGTGTTTCTGTTTCCAAAGGTCTTAATAATACATGTGACTTAGTAATTGCTCAATATTGAATCAAACACTTCCTAAAATATGTTATGGTTATTTGTGCCTCATTGAACATGCAATATCTATTTTTTTTATTTCCCACATCACCTGGTACAGTTGAATGAACTAATGAAATAATGATATGGTAAGAGAATCAATTGTCATTTGATTCATTTCTTTGGGATTATTCACAGTTCATCATGTTAGTGTTTAATGATTATTTTAAAAAGGCAAGTTCTCATTTCCACCTTTGTTCTAACATCTTCTTCTGAGTAAGATATAAAAAATAGCTAAAATTATTTGCCAAATTCTAGTTATTTTTGTTGAAGTAAGACAGAATATTAGTACAATTATGATTTTGTCATTCCTGAAGTGATTAACAAATAAAGGATTGGTTCAAAATGTGACAGTAACAACTGACAGAATAAGAAAAAATACTGTATATCATATATCTAATAAAGGAATTGTATTCAGACTATATAAAGACTCTGAAAACTCAGCAAAAGATAATAACAGTTTAGTAATGGATAAAGGATATGATAGGCATTTCTTTAAGAAAATATACAAATATCCAATAAGCGTAGCACAGGTGGTCAATATAATTAACTGTTAGGAAAATACAAGTGAAAACCATGTAAGATACTGATTCCTGCTACCTAGGATTGGCTGTAATCAAGACAAAAATAAGTTTTGATGAGAATGTGGAAAAATCAGAAGCCTCATATATCTCTGATGGGAATGAAAACGATGTGCAGTCACGCTGGAAAAGAATATAACAATTCCTTAAATGTTAAACATACAGTCAACATATGACTGAATTACCAGAGACTCCTGCAGTGAGTTCTGATCTCCTGCTCAGTACTATGTCACAAGGCAAGAAGAAAGACTTAGAGTTAAAGAGAAAGAGATACAGGAAGCCAGGATGGCCAATGCTTGTGCAAGGGTGAACAAGCAAAGGCCCTGAACACCCAGAGCTGTTGATATTTATTGGTGACATCATAGTTAGATTGAGGTAAAGGGGCCAAATGGAGGGACTACATGGAGTTGCTACGGATACATTGCTGATGCAGGCAAGGCTTGTAAAGGAAGAGACAATGCATTCTTGAATTAAGAACAGAACAGACAAAATATGGGTTGTGGTTAATAATTAACCTTGTCTTTTTAGCAAAGAAGGTTTTAACTCTGTGAGTGTAATTTAGGGGCATGTCACTCTGACCTTGGCAGGTAGGCTTTGGCCAGACTCGCTTCTCTGAGTCAGCCAATTTCAGAGTTAACGCTTTACAGCCTGTATTACTCACACAGCCTGCTTTGGGCAAAATCAATAGGGCAGTCCCCCACACCCAATATTAACACTCTTAAGTATATACTTAAGGTGAATTAAAATATTTCTATTCAAAAACTCATGCATAAATGTTCCCAGCAAAATTATTTTCATAGATAAATATAGGAACAACCCCAAAGCCCAAATATCCCTCAACTAATAAATGAATAAATAAGATGTGGTCCATCTGCATGATATTATTTGATAATAAAAAGGAATGGTGATACTGTATATGGTACAACATGTATGAGGTTTTAAAATGATAATCTAAGTGGAAGGAGCCAGTTACAAAGACCACATACTGTGTATAATTCCATTTGCATGAAATGCAAACATTGGCAAATCTGTAGAGACAATAAAGCAGATTAGTGATAACTTAGGGCTAGGGTAGGTTGGAGGAAACCAGAAATGACTGGTAATGAGCATGGGGTTTCTTTTATGGTTGTTACTGCACAAATCTGGGAACATGTTTTTAAAAAACATTGAATTGTGCTTTAAATGGGGCAAATTGTATAATATTTTAACTATGTATCAATGAAGCTGTTTAAAATTTATAAGAAAATAACTGTGAAGAAAAAAATCAATATCTCTACAATCTTGAAAGCTTAATTTTCTAATGGGACAAGTTTTTAAAGGGACTTTTGTTTTTAAACATTGTTTTATTAAGATACACATTATTCTGTATATTATCTAAATACATTTAAATGTCCTAATTTTTTTTGTAAAGAGTAGAATATTTCTTATAAAAGTATTAAAAAGATAATACTGCTTTGGTTACACATAAAATGAAAGAATTAATTGGATAAACTTTAATAGTCCAATCATTAATAATAAAGTGTACTTCTGCCTCTTAACCTAAACAGATCCTGAAAATCTAGTTTACTCCTTTAATGTTTAGGTGTACAGATTAAATTTTATTTAGTGTCCCTAAGTATTTTAGTGTCCATAATAACTCTGGGAGGCAAATACTACTATTATTATAATTTTACATATGTGGAAACTAAGAATTACACGGGATAAATTGCCCCATGTGACCTAGTAAATTGAGGTAAGAATTATGTCCAGGCAATCAAGAAAACAGAGCTTGCAATCTTACCCACTATGCTTTACAGCCTTCCTGCATAAGCATTCTGTTTACATATTTAATATATTAACTATCCTCAAATAGCCTTGTAAATATCAGTGCTTGGCTATCTTATCACGTTCAGATATTTCTACTTTATTCTGAAATTTATTTTTTTCTGAATAACCAGATTTTAATAATCACCAATTATAGGAACTGGTTTCAGAGTAGAAGACTATTAAGCTTCATTTGGAGAACTGAGTTAAGTCTTGATTTATTTGCAAGTTCCTTATCATGCAACAATTAAGGTCACTGAAAAGGTTGGCCTATTTCCATTATACTCATCCTGTGACTCCCACTTCCAGTTTAACTGAACTATTAAAAAACTTGAGGACAAGCTGTTTCCAGAAATGAACCTTTCAACTCCTTTAAATTCAAAAGCTGACTTTTTTGAGAACAAACATTATGTGCTTGTTAAATGAGTTGTCAGAGTTTCTTCAGAGTTCTATATTTTTCTCCTTTGAATAGGCTGGGGTTTTTTTAAATGGTTTAACCTCTTGAGCACTGGTGTGCTTCATTTTGAGCTTGGAGAATTTTTAACAATGCTGTTTATTTAATCTTGTCTGAAGAGTTACTAGCTTCTTTTAGTTCAGTTTACTTTAGTTTTGTTTGTTTCTTTTTTTAAAGCCAGAGACGTGATGAAATGTAGTTTACCTAAAAGGGACCATGGAGTGTTAATATTTCCACCACTGAGTGCCAGCAGAGTGCTCGCTGGTACTGATACTTCCATTAGAGAAGGTGGAGCTGTCAGAATTACAGAGACCCAGGGCCAAGGTTTGTGGTTCTTGGCAGATAGTTGCTGTTTTCCTGAACCCTGATGCACAACTATTCAACTGCTAATAGCAAGCAGAATTTACCCAAGGAATTAAAAGTCAGTTCAAGGAAAGTATTCATTTAAAAATAGCAACTCTGAGTTGGAATCAGAGGATTACATCAGGAGCTTAAATGAAAATTTGACAAGGCACCAGAACTTGATCCCACATGATGTAAAATTATTGTTTTGTAGGAAAAAAAGGAATACTTAACAAGCAGTGCCATAGTTTCCAAAATCAGTTTCTCTGTGAAATTGTTTCACAAAATGTTTGCACCAAACTACTATTGTTTATTGTATTGTTTATTGTAAAGTTTAGTTTAGACTTAAGCCATTCTTGACTAGCACTGTAAATAGGAAGAATGGAATATGCAATAATGAGACAGGTGAAATTTTCCGCAGTTGGATAATTAAGTGATGGATGATGATGAATATTTTCCATTTGTTTATTAAGCAAAAATGTGTGTGCAGGAAAATTGATAAGGACTGAATCAAAGAAAAAAGAATAAGCCACAGTGACTGTCTCTATAAAACACGTAATTTCTAGAGAAAGACTCAAGCTAGGGTTCACCACACATTATACCCTGTGCTCTAATTAAAGTAGATAATAAGAGCTGTGTGAACCCAAGGAAGAGAGAGATAGATTCTTTCAGAGAAAGTAAGAAAATCTTTACAAATAAATTTAATTCTGATTTGAAATATTCATAGAAATTTCCTGAAGTATGACTAGCATGTACATGGTTATGGAGATTCAGACAGTGGTGAATAAATTTAACATAATAGAATTATACTGGGCTATGAGGTTGAAAAGGATGGCACAACTTAGATGGTTTCTGTCTTCTTGAACCAGATAAGAAATATGTACTTTTTATAGCAGCCTGAGGAATTCTGTTAAGAATGGGAGTCATATAAACAGATTTATATTATGTAAGTATAGTTCTGGCGTCAATATGAAGAATGGATCTTAAAAAGAAGGTGAAAGCAAGGATACTAGATAGATGTCAGGTACTAGAATAATCCCTTAGAAATATGATCTTGGCTTGGGCTAAGGGGGAATCCACAGAGCAGTAGGGATCCACAGAGCAGATTTGAAAGATATTTCAGAGGAAGTAACAAAAAGAAAAGAGATAGGGAAGAATTTGAGCTTCCTGATTTATCTTAATGATAGAAAATTACATTATTAAGCAAGGCAAGGGTTCTACAGGAAGAGCAAATTACGGGAGTGAAAGTTGAAGAGCTCTATTTTGGATGTGTTAACATTTTTTAAAATCTCAAAAGGGTATTTCCAGGAGAAGATGCCCAGCAGTCAGCTGTATATGCAGATCTGAAGTTTAGCAGAGAGATCAGACCTTGAAAAAATTGGAATTTGTTGGTTTTAAATTAGTAAATGAAGCCACGAAAATAGAAGATGTATAACAGGTACTGTGTGGAAACTTAGAGGAAATATTTAAAGAGGCTAAATATAGGACCCTGGAGAGCAGCAACATTTTAATGGCAGTACAGAGTTTCAAAAGCCAAGTTAGAAAACATGAAAAAATGGATTATGGAGATTAAGATTATGGAGAACATCTTAAAAAGGGTGATAGTTGAACACTCATGAAAAAGATTTTCAAAGGCTTTAGAGAAGTATTAAATTGTATTAAGTCTAATAGATTTGGAAGTAGAGTGGTTACTGATGATATTTGTAAGTACAGGGAGATTTTAAAATTTATTCTTATTGATAAATAATAATTATATACATTTGTGCAGCATAACATGATCTTTTAATATATATATATATACATATATATATAAACATTGCATAAAGGTTAAGTAAAACTAAAATCTCCAAGTTACCATTTTTATGGTGAGAATTTTTAAAATATATTTTTGTTTTGCAATTTTGAAATATACAATACAGTATTACTACTACCGTGGTTACCATGCAGTGTAATAAATCACCAACCTTACCTTTCCAGGCTAACTGAAACTTTGTACCTTTTGATCATCTCTCTATCACCTTTCTATTCTCTGTTTCTATGGAATCCATGTTTTTAGATTGGACATATAAGTGATATCATACACTATTGTCTTTCTGAGCCTGGCTTATTTTCATTTATTATAATATCCTCCAGGTTCATCTATGTTCTCAAAAATGGCATCATTGTCAAATTATAAATATTAATAACATCGTGGGACGTATGTCACTTCTATTAAGTGTTAATAACTTCAAGTGATTTGTATTATGAAACTTATAAAAGAAGAGCATCATAAAATATTTCACACTTGTTAACAAGATTTATAAAGCAGCTTTACCATGTTATATAATCTGATGTGTATAACAAGTTCTGTAAGGTTATTACCAACTTCCACAATATCCCCCATTTTACTGATTCCCACTATACAGGTGAAGAAACTGAAGCACATTTTGTTCATCCATTTATTTAATATATATGTATTGACCGCTTGCTCAGGTTGGCACTCTGCTGGGCCCTGAAACTAGCATATTTAACAAAAAGAAACAATCTCTCTTTATGGAGTTGTGATCTGCCAGAGAAATATAAGAGGCCATTATCAAACTACAAATGTAAAACAGCAACTGTTATGACATTTCTGAATGCATGTCTCCGGGTTCTAAGATCGCACATATAACAAAGGAAACAAACCTTTTCTTCAACATGGTAAAAATCTGTCCTGAAGGAAGTTGTTTGAGCTCAGATGCAGAGCAGGAGTGAGAATGAAGTGGCACAAAGAGGAAGAGAAAGAGGAATTTTCAGGGCTGAGGATAACTGAATGTGACTAGGAACTGGGACAACAATTGCACTTAGGAAACTAGAAGACAGCAATATGCCTGGAGTCAGGGCAGGCATGTGTTATATAAAAGGAAATGCCACATCAAGATGGGATAGGAAGAGATCCCATTTGTTGATTGTTTGTGCTAGTTCATGGGCAACTGAGGTTTTGTTCATAAAATCTTTTCCTACACTGATGTCTTCAAGGGTTTTACCTAACCTCTGTTCCAACTGGTTCAGAGTTTCTATTTTAATATTTATATCTTTAATCCATTTTGATTTTAGTTTAGTGCACGGTGAGAGATATAGGTCTAGTTTTAATCTTTGGCAAGTTGAAGCCCAGTTTTTCCGCACCATTTATTAAAGAGGCTATCTTTCCTCCAGTGAGGGTGTTTGGCTCCTTTGTCAAAGACAAGATGGCTGAGTGTGTCTGGCATTGTTTCTGCATGTTCTAATCTGTTCCACTGGTCCTCAGGTCTGTTTCTTTGCCAGTACCATGCTGTTTTTATCACAGTAGCTTTGTAGTAGAGTTGCACATTAGGGATTGTCATACCCCCTGCCATGTCTCTGTTACCTAGAATTGCTTTTGCTATTCTGGGTCTCTTCTTGTTCCAAATGAATTTTTGGATTGTTTTCTCGAGGTCTATGAAGTATGCTGCTGGGTCTCAGTTGGAATTGCATTAAATCTATACAGCAGTTTTGGAAGTATGGCCATTTTCACTATATTAATCCTTCCTACCCAGGAGCAGGGGATGTCTGTCCATTTTCTGATATCATCTTCAATCTCTCTTTTCAGAGTGCCATAGTTTTCAGAGAAGAAGTCTTTGATTTCTTTCATTAGGATGATTCCTAGGTATTTCAGTTTTTTGGTTGCTATTGTGAAAGGAATTATTTGCCCTATTTCTCACTCAGTGAGTCTGTCATTGGTGTAGAGGAAAGCTATTGATTTTTGTGTGTTAACCTTGTAACCAGCTACTTGACTGAATTTGGTTATTAAGTCTAGAAGACTTTTGGTGGAGTTCTTGGGGTCTTCTATATAGAGTATCATGTCATCTGCAAATAATGACAATTTGACTTCTTCATTACCTATCTATGTAAAGGTGCAAATTTCCAATGATGAATGTCATTACATTGTATACTTAAAATGTACCAATGATTAGAATGAATAATAGATAATGTAAAATAGGAAGAAAAGGTCCAAAGGGGTAGGGGTAGTGGGAGGGGCAGGGGAAAGGAAAGAAGGGAAAGGAAAAATGATGAGAAATGGAAAAAATGGAAATAAAGTCTTTGTAAATAGGGAAGGGTGGAGGGTGTGAAGGGAGGGCTAGGAATGGGGAAAAAATAAGAACCAAGATGGATTATGTAAAGGTACAATTCCCAATGAGAAATGTAATTGTGTTGTATACCTACAATATACCAATAAAAGAATTTAATAAAAAATAAAAAAAAAAAAGATGGGATAGGGCGACTGTGACACTGACTTTTAAACAGGCCCAGTTTGGGCCACTTGGCCCTTATTCCATTAGCAATGGGAAGACACAAATGATTGTAAGTGAGAAAATATTTTGAACAGTTTTGAATCATATAAAGATCCTACTGGTTTCTGAGTGAAGCACAGATTTGGTAAGAGGAACTAAAGTAGATTAGGATGTCTGGTTAGGAAGCTATGGGAGTAGTCCAGGTGTCAGGGAAGAGCAGGAAAGCAGAGAAAGTTGACATGATGCTGTAAAAAAAGGAAAAAAATGAGAAAATATTTAGGAATAACAAAGCATTGGGTGTGGGGAAGGGGACAATGGAGAAGAGAGGTATCAAGGATTACATCTACATTTTCAGGTGGTATTAGAAACACTCACCAAGACATGCACATTAGTAGACAAATTTTAAAAGAAGAATCTCATTGTTCAGGTTGGAGATGTTAGCTTTAAGGTGTATTTGAAAAGGCTGAATCTACCATTCTAGTGATTCAAAGAAGATCTAAGCTTGAAATCTCAATGTGGAATTCATCCACAAAAGGATAGAAATTAAGTCAAGGATATACATGAATTTGCTTAGTGAGAAACTATAAGGGAGGAAAAGAACAGCCTTGATATTTCGACTCAAAATCCCTTAGTCTTTTTTAGCCTGTCATACTACTTTTGCATTTCATGTTTAATGCATCCAAACATAGAATCTATATGGTTATTTCAATACACAACTTGCTTTATGTCAGTGACTTTTTAAGCTTGTCTATAAGTAGAATCAAAATGTAATCACAAAAGAAGAACAAAATCAGGAACTACTCTTTATCAGTAGCCATTTTGATTCATTAATACCATGACTATATGGTTAATTCCAAATTTCTATATGGCAGTCCATAAACAATCCAACAGGAAATGTATGAGGTTTTATTTCCCTTTGAGTCTGGGGTTATTACTCCTTTTGGTCCATGACTGGGACAATACTGTAGTCCAATTAGACAAATTACACACTTCACTATTATATGTCTCCGCTGATTAATTTAGAATGTGATACATAAAGAACACACTCAACATAGTCTTCTGATTTTATATAAATGCCATGATAAAATCTAGTCAAAATATCAAAAGGGCCTAGACCCTTGCATAATATGGATTCTCATTTCAGTGCCACATTTCAATTTTCCTTGGGAAAACTGCTTAAACTACCTGAGTTTCAGATTCTTTATCTATATAATAGGAAGCCTGGACTAGGTCTCCAAGTTTCTTGGGTTCTAATATTCTGTAACCATGTAAAAATCCTTGGAAGAACATCAGTTATTCAGTAGAAATTCACAATCATCTTAAAGAATCCTTATTCATCTTTTTGCTTGGATAAAATTTCTTCTGTCACATCTGATTATTTTTAGTACTAGAAACATAGCAGTGATATTCATATTGACATTTTTCTTCTAACTGATGCTGTGTGTCATCAGACACAAAACCGATTGGAGAAACAGTTCTGCAGTTCTAATGGCTTTCTAATTCTAAGCTGACATTGGGGCTTTTAACTGTGAATAGCCTTGTGGCATTCTGCATGAATTCTTGCTGTGTATTCTGAAAGCTGACATTTCTATTATCCTTAAATTTGATCTCAGATTTCTTTCTTTCCTTTTCAGTTTACTCAAAGTTGCTTTTTCTAAAGGTCGACATTTGTTACATCACATTTAGCTTTCACCTATCATTTCAAAAGTTCTTTGGATAAGATATTGTTCCTATATAATTTTCAAACTAGAAAAAGAGGAACAAAATAGAAAAACAATAATATAGGCAGAAAATAAGAAAGGAATAGAAATCACAAAAAAATAATAAGTCAGCTGGAAGAAGTTGAAACACATATTTTTCTGTTGAAATTTCATTTCATGACACTGCTGGCCCTGTTGAAGTTTGCCTGAGTCTTTGTAGTATTCCTGTAGCCCTCTGAGATGAGAAGAATTATAAAGGTTTGGAAAGAGAGAAAATAAATACGATTGTTGGGCAGATGACTTTCAAGCTAGTTTACACCCAGGGAAATATCAGTTGGTACTCTATCTTAGAAACTGACCACAGTATGGATTTCTTGGCTATGGCCCCCAGCAGAGACGCATACAAAATGAAGTTGAGCATCCCAGGTTCTCACAATGAGGTCCGAAGTTCCTAAAATGTCTATAGGGATGGCACCAAGCCAAGAAATTATTCCACAATAATTTTAAGATATCATTTGCTTTTGTCTCACTCATTTGATCATGATTGTAGAGTTTCCCAAGGTTACATGACTTGCACTATTGAAACAGATTTAATGTAGCAGCAGATAAGAAATTTAGTCTTTTGTATTGAGCCAGACATTGAAAAGATGTACAAAAATGTAAAACGATATGACTTGTTCCTAAATATTTGCTTTGTTTTTTAAAATATGGCTATTTTTCATAGAAATATAGTATTTTGGTTAGCATGAAATGGATTTATTGATGTTATTTTGAATGAATTAATAAATATCTTAAATATCTTGGTTTTATTTCTATTATGACAATTAGTGATAGATGTAACCCATATAATCAAAACTCTTTGGAGTCTTCAAGTATTTTAAAGACCTCTGTCATGCCATAAATCCAGGCTACTGGTCAGTTATTGCCTCCACTTGAGCCAGAGTTACCTGAATACTTGGATGTCTTCCACCTTATACAGATAGGTGTTGCCATTTCAAGCTAATCCTCTGCTTGACCCAAAACCTTGTGTTTACTCTATATTATTGGCAAAATAGAGTATCACTATTTCATTGAAAATCTTTTGAAAAATGTTTCTCTTGACATTGCTTTAATTTTACTTAATATTTTCACCTTTTGAGTTTTAAGTCACATGCTTTAAATTCTATCAATGATAAAAGTTTCAGTCCTCAAGGAGTCTTTTTCTTTTGTCTCCATATTCTCACCAGACAGTGGACTGTGTTCAAGTTTTAGGTAATTCTTTAATGATTACAGCACAGGGACATATATATATGTTTTGTTTCTTCTCCAATCTTCAGACATTCTTGGGAATCTGTATTAGGTAGGATACATTGCTGAAATGAACATTTATAAAATGATGAATAACTTAATTGGAATTATCATCACACATATACTCTTGTTAAGCCTGTTTTTTTTCAAAAAAATACATTTTTGTAGGTGAAAATTTCTTTCATCTTACGTGATCTGGCCAACAAATAATAGCATTTCAGTGACCTGATCATTTTCATATCTGAAGCCATATCTCCACTTATGATATTGTAACAAAATATTTTCTGATTGCATATAAGGAGGTTTCTTATAAATATCTAAGTAGGCGTCTATTTGACATCATCCTGATGAATCTTCCAGCAGTACTTTTGTTTCTTCCCTGGATTCATATCATAATGTCCACTCCTAAAATGATTCATGGTCCCAGAGTTAGTTGAATTGCTAAGGAGAGTCTCCTGGTTTATGAGTGGCAAGAATTATATGGGTATTTTTCAAGCAAATCAAATCTTTGGGAAACACGATAACCTGGTTGTGGAAATTTCAAAACAGGCTGCAAGTCTTCCATTACATTTCAATCTGTAAATATCACACCAAAGTCAGAGAACTAATATGGGTAACCCTTACCTCATTGAGGAACAAGCCACTGACCATGAAATGCCAACAACTACATCCCAAAAGAATCTTTAAATAGTTTCAGACGTCACAAGGAAGAAATGTCAGCATTTGGGGAATGTATCTATCCACTGATCTGTACCTGAGTTCAGAGCCCATGAAAAAGCAGGTTAAACATAAATTCTCCGAGACTGATTATGCCGCAAATCTAGAGGCATTGGGAACACATTATGAACAAAACAGACAAAAAATTCTGATTTCATGGATTTTATAATCTAGTATATGGAAATAATTAGAAGTATAGTGTTTACGATAGAGTTTTGTTTTGTTGTCATGCTCATTTCCTGTTGTTCTTTTTTTCTCACCATGTAATAAGGTCAAATAACCACACAAGAAATCCGGAGTGACTAGCATCCGACTTAACGAGTCTTCACATAGGCAATAAGTAGACCAAGTAGCTATCCCCTCTAAGACTTCAAACTGCCCTCAAACTGACCTTGATGTCTACAAGCTTCAGACAAATGGTTTAGTAATTGAGCTCAATAAATTAGAGTCGATTGCATTTGGTTAGGAGAATCTAGTCTTAAGGCACTAAAATAAACTGACATTTTCTGGCTTTGCGTTTTGATTGCACCTTTCTGCTCTCTGTCTGCGTATGATGCTAGGCTGAGATCTTTTAACCTTAACTGTGTCTGGACTACAGCTTTTACTAGATCTTGTTGATAGGATGCTCAAAGGGGAAAATGTGTTTGGAAAATGATTTGCAGGTCAGAAATAAGAGTTTTAAATGACTAACCTTAAAAGTGAAATTCTTCTTGCAATTAAAATGCCCAGTTTAACTGAAGAAAAAAGCATATTCTTGTTTAGCATTACATTTCAAGCTGATTTCAAGGACGGTTGGGGGATACTGAGTAATGCTTTTTTTCACTTGACTCTGTAGCTGCATAGTATTCATTTCACCCTTCAGTAACCTAATATCCTAAAAAGTGACTGCACATTAAAGACTTTTAAGTTTTCTGGCTTCCACAGTACTGGCAGGCATTCTTCAGAGCCCTCACCTGACTTCCCTACAAAAGGAAATTAAGGTTTTGTTTATTTGTTTATTCATTCACATGTTTTAAGTAAGTTACTATCAGTAGTTTATTCAAGTTTTAAATTATACCTAATAAGTTTTTGCTAAAAAAAATTGTTCATTTAAAATTAATGGTTCTTATGAAAGCCCTACTTATATCTAATCATGTCAAGGCAGTAGGTCAAAATCATCTCAAAATTATCTCACTATGGTGCCAAAATTATGTCTAAACCCTTCCCAGGAACTTTGAGATAATTGGATTTAATCTTCTGATGGAACAAAATGATGGTGATTGGAGGAGCTTGTTTGAGAATAAAATTGTCTTTAGAATATGGCTTAAAATGCTAAATACCCAGTTGTAGTGGGGGATCTCAATACCCCTTTATCACAATTAGACAGATCATCTAGACAAAAAATTAACAACCAAATTCTAGAATTGAACCAAGCTATTGAACAAATGGACTTAATTGATGTTCTACCCCACAAATTCAGAATACACATTCTTTTCAGCTGCACATGAGTCATTCTCTAAAAGAGACCACATACTCCCTCATAGAACATGTCTAAGTAAATGTAAAAGAATTGAATTTACCCCCTGTATATTATCAGACCATAGTGCAATAAAATTGGAGATCTATGACATAAGAAACTGCAAAACTCCCACAAACACATGGAAATTAAATAACACCCTCCTGAACAAACAATGGGTCACAGAGCAAATTAAAGAAGAAATTAGACAGTTTCTACAAGTAAATGATAATGCCAGTACAACATACAGGAATCTATGGGACACAATGAAAGTAGTTCTATGAGGGAAATTCATAGCAGTCAATGCCCATATTAGGAAAACAGAGAGAACTCAGTTAAATAACCTAATGCAGAACCTCAAGCTCCTAGAAAAAGAAGAGCATGACAAACCAAAAGCCCATATAAGAGAGGAAATTATAAAGGTCAGAGGAGAAATCAATGCAATGGAGACTAAGAGAACAATACAGAAAACTGATGAATCAAAGAGTTAGTTTTTCAAAAGAATAAATAAAATTGATAAACCCTTAGCCAACCTTATCAAAAAAAAGGAAAGAAGAGGCTCAAATCCATGCAATCAAAAACAAAAAAGTTGAAGTCACAACAGATCCAGCAGAAATCCAGAGGATCATCAAAACTTACTTTGAGAACCTGTACTCTAATAAAATGGAAAACACAGAAGAAATGGACAGATTCCTAGATACATACGAATTCCCAAAGTTAAATGAAGAAGATATAGAAATTCTAAAAACCCCAATTACAATGAGTGAAATTGAAAATGTAATAAAAAATTTACCAACAAAGAAAATCCCAGGTCCTGATGGCTTCACTGCTGAATTCTACAAGACATTTAAAGAAGAACTATTGCCATTACTCTTTAAACTCATCAAGGAAATTGAAAGGAAGCAAAGCTTCCAAATTCATTCCCGGAAGCAAGTATTACTTTGATTCCAAAACCAGGGAAAGACACAACTCAAAAAGGGAACTACAAGCCAATCTCACTAATGAACATTTATGCAAAAATCCTCAACAAGATACTGGCAAATAGAATACAAAGGGTCATCAAGAAAAGGCCGGAGATTTAGCTCAGTGATTTCGCTGCCTGCTGTGCAAGCGCAAGGACCCGAGTTCTATCCCTGGTACCTAAATAAATAAAAATAAAATGTCAAGATCATACACCCTGACCAAGTTGGATTTATCCCAGGGATGCAAGGATGGTTCAACATTCGTAAATCAATAAATGTAATACACTATATTAACAGAGTCAAGGACAAAAACCATATGATCATCCCAATAGATGCAGAAAAGGCATTCAACAAAATCCAACACACATTCATGATAAAAACCCTACAGAAAATTGGAATAGAAGGTTTTTATCTCAACTTGATAAAGGCTATCTATGAAAAACCAACAGCCAACATCGTACTAAATGGTCAAAAACTCAAAACACTAAAATCATGAACAAGACAAGGATGCCCGCTCTCACCACTCCTGTTTAATATTGTTCTTGAAATATTAGCCACAGGAATTAGAAAAGACAAAGAAATAAAAGGAATAAAAATAAGAAAGGAAGAAGTTAAACTGCCATTATTTGCTGATGATATGATACTCTACATAGAAGTCCCAAAAAAGTCTGCCAAAAGACTTCTGGGCTTAATTGATAGATT
The DNA here is from genome assembly GCF_053883595.1 of Heterocephalus glaber. Taxonomy (NCBI): domain Eukaryota; kingdom Metazoa; phylum Chordata; class Mammalia; order Rodentia; family Bathyergidae; genus Heterocephalus; species Heterocephalus glaber. Next base: position 19,820,666 of record NW_028258297.1, on the reverse strand, counting down.
CAGTAAAGTAGCTGGATATAAGGTCAACACTCAAAAAAAAAAATAGCCTTCTTGTACACAAATAACAGACTCACTGAGAGAGAAATTAGGGAAACAATTCCTTTTACAATAGCATCCAAAAAAATGAAATATCTAGGAGTCAATCTAATACAGGAGGCAAAGAACTCTACACTGAAACCTATAGCACTTTGAAAAAGGAGATTGAAGAGGATACAAGAAAATGGAAAGACATCCCTTGTTCCTGGATAGGAAGAACCAATATAGTGAAAATGACCATACTTCCAAAACTATTATATAGGTTTAATCCAATGCCATTTGAAATTCCAACAATGTATTTCACAAAGTAGAGAAAACAATCCAAAAATTCATTTGGAACCAGAAGAGACCTAGAATAACAAAAGAAATTTTAGGCAACAGAGATATGGCAGGGGGTATTACAATCCCCAACTTGAAACTATACTACAAAGCTACTGTGATAGAAACAGCATGGTATCAGCAAAGAAACAGATCTGAGGATCAGTGGAATAGATTAGAAGATCCAGAAACAACTACAGATATGCTCAGCCACCTCATCTTTGACAAAGGAGCCAACCATCCTCATTGGAGGAAAGATAGCCTATTTAATAAATGGTATTGGAAAAATTGGATTTCAACCTGCCAAAGATTACAGCTAGACCCATACCTATCACCATGCACTAAATTAAGATCGAAGTGGATTAAAGATTTAAATATTATGACAGAAACATTAAATTTTCTGGTAGATAAGTTAGGTAGAACTCTTGAAGACATTGGCATAGGAAAAGACTTTATGAACAAAACCTCAGTGGCCGGGGAACTTGCACAAAGAATCAACAACTGGGATCTTATCTTATTAAAAAGCTTCTACACTGCAAGAGAAACCACCAACAGAGCTAAGAGACAACCTACAATGTGGGAAAAAATGTTCAGCAACTGTACCTTAGAATATAGAAAGAAGTGAAAAAAATCAGACCCCCCAAATTCAAAGTCCCAATTCAAAAATGGGCATCTGAAATGAACAGACATTTCTCAGACAAAGAAGTAAAAGCAGCAAATAAATATATGAAAAAAATGTTCAACATCACTGGTCATTTGAGAGATGCAGATGAAAACAACACTGAGATTCCACCTCACCCCAGAAAGAATGGCTGCTATTAAGAAATCATCTAATAACAAATGCTCGCAGGGGTGTGGGGAGAAAGGAACCCTTCTCCATTGTTGGTGGGAGTGCAGAATGCTGCAACCACTGTGGAAATCAGTTCTTTGAGATACTTCAAAGAACTAGGCTTAGAGGTCCCATTCAACCCAGCTATCCTCCTGCTAGGTATCTTCCCCAAAGAATTAAAAGAATCATACCACAGTGATATATGTGCATCTATGTTTATAATGGCACAGTTCATAATAGTGAAAGCTTGGAAACAACCCAAGTGCCCATCAACTGGAAACTGGATAAAGAAGATGTGTTTTTTTTATAAAATGGAGTACTACTCAGCCATAAAGAATGAGAAACTAGAGACATAGGTAAATGGATGCATATTGAGGCCATCCTCTTAAGTGACATAAATAGGGCACACATGTGTAAATAGTGAATAGTTTCTCTAGTGTGAGAGACTGAAAGTGTAATTAAGGATACACATGGATGAAAGGGCCTAATAACATATTTCTTGGGTTGTGTTTCCATCGTGTGTCGTATGACTGTATCGAAATTTAAATTAGGGAGAAGCTTGGCCTATGTGGAGTCTAAATTTTTTTTCCAGATCATTAATTGTTCAGTGTTGGTTTTGGGGATCTTTCTGAAACAAATCACATCCTCTGGAGTCTTGTTGGTGCTTGAGATGCTTTTTTAAGTTATATGGAAAAATGTTTAAGTGCTTTTCAGTTTTGTTTTGGTTGAGTTCTCCTGTATTTGAATATTATTGTAGTTTTTTTCCCCATGCATTGTTCTTCTTTGAGTGGTTTTGATTTTGTGTGTGTGTGTTTGATAATAAAGTTATTTTAAAAATAAAAAAAATCCTAAGTACCATCACAGACTTAGTTCAGTAGCAGGCATGTATTAAGTGCCTAATGAGTACAGAAACACACAATCCCAATATGAGTAAGACATGGTTAACTTCAAGAACTTCAGTCTAGAGACATTTATCCTTAGTAAATGATGTTCACTTATTAATTATAAAGTACTTTAGATTTCTGGTGTTCATTACGCTCTGGCCAAAAACAATTTTAAAATATTAGATCCCATTTTAATCAGAAACTATCAAATCTCCACCTGGTAATTATTTAACAAATGCTGGTCTAGACAGAAAATAAAGACCTCTGTAGTTTAAAAAAGATTTTAGATATCCCATAATCCCCATCTTATAGATAACAAAGCTGGTGGGGATTTGAAAACCCACTATTCTAAAGTCTAGTGGAAATGGCTTTCCACTAGTCCATGGGAAAGTATACAATATGAAAAAAGAAAAAAAATTGCTTGGTGCAAATGATTATTCTAATTGGTTATGAATTATTACTTTACTGTATGTTATGGATGTGGAATTCAGTCTCTGTTCTCACTGATGTATATTGTTCATTATTCCTTGACACTACCAACTTTATAGACATATTTACTATGTATCAGCTTTCCAGATCAAGAAATTCGTGAAGCAGCTATTCAACAATTGGACAACCTCTTGAATGATGAACTATTGGAGTATCTCCCACAGCTTGTTCAGGTAAGAATTTCAAGGGTGCCAAGGGATTCCAGAACTTTAACTAATGATTCTGTATAAGTTCCCAATGAATCCACAATAGACTACTTCAAAGTGGTGTTTGGCCAGCCAAAGAACTAAATTATAGCTTATAGGTCACTGTGAAGAATGCAGACGTTCCCTAGCATAAACTGGTACATTAACAAAGAGCCATATAAAAGCAAAAAAAGGAAAAAAAATAAAACTACTTATTAGTTAGACAGGGAAAAATATGAATAATTTGAGAGCCATATTTCTGCAAATTCAAGAGAAAGTACAGAGAATGTAACATGCCAAATGCACAAGAGGTAAAATTAAATAAAGCTGCAATTAAATTAACTAAAAGTAAAGATTCTAACATACTCTAACATGGGAAGTAATGTACAGTGTGACTAGAAAATAAATAAAAACTGGTGGGAAGACTTTAGCAACATTTGTTGTAAAGTTTATAATAAGACTTTCATGATCCACCCTGACCTTAAAACTTTCCAACACATAAAAATCCTACCTTGCTTATTATTTTCTGAAATCATTTTATTGTTGTTACAAATTTTTATATTAGAATGAAGCAGGCTAAATTAAAGCAGTAGAGAGGGACACATAAGACCATAATGAAAAGAGAAAATGTAGTTCATTGCAAGGAATTAAATAACACAAAGATGCAAAGTTTCTATAAACCACAGGTTGTAACTATGCAAGTAAGTTCCAAAAATAGAGTTCATGATAATGCATGTACACAAAAGTTGACTACATACTATACAGTGAGGCAGAATTTAGTGGGAAATTGTATCAGTAGAGCAAAACAAGGAGTTTGTAAGCAAGGAAAACAACTCCAGAGCACTAGTTATTGAGTTTAATAAGAAATAATGAAAAGAAATTTAAAAATAGCCATCATGGGAGTAGATTTTGAGGCATCTCCTGTTCATGCGTCTAAGTTACACAAGAGCTAATCAAAAATGGTGATTTAGGGCCGGGGATTTAGCTCAGTGGTTCTGCCGCCTGCCTCGCAAGTGCAAGGACCCGAGTTTGATCTCCAGTACCAAAAAAAAAAAAGAAATGGAGTTTAATTTTCTTATTGCAGTAAATAAAAATCCGCCCTAAAAATCCTCCCCCTTGCTTCAAACACACTTATTCTATCATTCTTGCCACTTTCTCCAGCAATTCTGAAAGTGCTCTTTCCTGAGAGTCTTTATAAGGTGTGATAAAAATATGGCAAATTCTGCTGCAGAGTACCAGCCAATAAAAAGGCAGGTTCATAAAAACTTTATGTTGTGTCTTATGCCCCTTACCCACTTGATCTAGCACCATAGGAGTTCTGGCTTTTCCCTCAAATCAAAATAACCATGAAAGGTAAATGTTTTGAATTGATTCAGGACAACGAGACAGCCAAGACATCACAATTAAAGACAGTCACAAAACAAGGCTTCCAGAATTGCTTCAGAAAGTGACAGGCATTATGAGATAAGTGTATTCAAAGTGAGGGGGATTAAAAATAGTGTGTTTTTTACTGTAAGAAATGGTAAACACTTACTGTATTTTTCAGTCCCATCTCATATGTTCACAATTAGGATGTAAACAAAACCCGAGAGCCGATCAGCTCAGCTCGGCACTAGCCAGTAAACAAAGATGCCCACGACTGCAGCCTGAGGGCTTTCAAGGGCTTTCTACACCTGTCAGCATTTAGGAGCTTGTGGACGTTTCATGAAATCACCACCAGTGCTCTCCCACTCGGGAATTTATAAACGTTCCCATCTTTGCAGGGAGCTAGCATCTTGAGGTGTTTCTTGAGAAGTGTGTAAATGAACAGACTACCTACTTTTCTCCTCATCTGTTCTGTGATATAAAAAACATGGCTTAAACTTTGAGTGTATGTGTGTGTGTGTGTGTTTGTGACAAAGAGAACAGACACAGACAGACAAAAAGACTGACTTCAATGGCTGCTTCTTGAACAACTAAAGATAGAACTTTGCCTCTTAAGCTGGGTTGAGCATTTATGCCAAGAGAACTTGGTTTTCATTTTCACATACCAGTTTGCTGGATGAAGCTGGAGACCCTGGCCCAGACTGGCCACAGTGCAGTCCCCGTGGAGGGCACATAGAGGTCTGAACTGGGTCCCCGCGGATGCCAGGGGCTGCCACTGCTATCTGTGTGTCTGATTAGGCTGAGTATAAACCTTGGAGTAGCTCTCAATGTAGATTATGGAAAAGACTTGGAAATGAGTCAGGATGTCAACAGTTGGCTTTGGAGCTCTAAAGAAACCTTTGAGATCTGTGGGTTAATACTGATTTGCAGCTGGTGACTTCTGCTAGTCCTTACATTACACATTAATTTCATCTCCAAATGGGTGGGAATGTCTGTTGCTCAATAATACCATTTTTTACATCTAGGAACATTGTTTGTGATATTTTTTCCTGTGATGAGTCTCCACTAGGGCATAGATGAACTCAGTGGGTCTTACTTATTACCCTTTAAACCTAAAATATAAGTAAAAAAAGCAAACAAGACTATACAAACTCAAACTGCATAATGTGCATGTGGCATGTTATTACACTCAAATTTAAAGCTATCAAGTATATTATCAACCTTTTATTGAAATCTGAATCCCATTTTCCCTAGTTTCTTTTCAGGGCTCTTTAGTTCTTCTGTGATTTTGTTCCTGGGGAAAAAGTGTAAAAGTACTGTCTCCTATTGCAGGCTGTCAAGTTTGAGCGGAGCCTGCAGAGTCGTTTGGTGGAACTTCTCCTGCACCGTTCCTTGCAGAGCATTCAGGTGGCTCATCGTCTTTACTGGTAAGTTCAACTAGAACAGGTTAGAAACTCTCCCCAGTTGCCAACCTCTCTGTGCAGCGATGTTAGAAGAAGTGGAAGATTCTTTCACCTTGTAATGGATATAAACCTTAACTTAAAATTCAGTCATTTTTGAGACTTTGTCAAAGGCATTTTTATTTGTGAGTATAATTTAACTCTCATCATTTTCAAAATCTTGCTCTTAGACAATTGCTACAGTTAAACACCCAGTTAAATCCAATCATAACTTAGTCTGGATGCTACTTTTCCTATAGCTTTAAATCCCCAGGGCTATGTGTGATCGTATTTACTCCCTGAAGATTTCAATATAAAATCTAGTTGTAAGACTGAATGTTTTGAAAGAATATGTTACAAACAGTTGAATCCTATGGCATATATATTTTGAAGATTCCTAGAACACTAAACTTTTCCCAGCCATCCCTTTAGAATATTAATAGAGAAATAAGAATTACTTTAGCAATATCAGAATTTCTCCCATTGTTACCTACTCTGGATAATATGAAACATGATGTTATTTGCATACTGCTTTTCATTACTTACCTTATAAATTCAGTTCGCAAAAACGTTTCACACTTGTGTCAGTGATCTAGGGATAAAAGTAGGTCCTTCATGGATATATGACAGCCATCACTTACTTGCTTCAACCGTGAGTTTAGAGATTATTAGGAAAACAGCAAGTCGGCATGATTTTAGAGTGCTATGTTTTTCTGATTCAAGAAATGTTATTCATATTGGTATCACTCTTCCCTTGAAAATAAATCAAGCATTTCGCAGGAAACAGACACAGGAACTTGTCAGGGACTCATATTTGATTTGCTACTCATAATTTGAAATGTCTAATTTAAGAAGTAGAGTTCTCCTCTAGTGTGTAACTATAATGAGGAATCAGATAAATTGAGTGGTGGTGGGCCATTCACTGAATAGACTCTTGTCAAAGCTCTCAATAAAGTTTTACTCCCATCAGTTCCTCAGTCAGCTACCACAGTGCTATGCAGAAAGTTAAATGAATACACTTTGTGATATTGGGTCTTAAAGCAGGATTCCATTAAATTCAATATTTACCTCCTTAAAATTTAACTTTTTTATGCATTGTTAAAATAAAGCATATTTAAATGTAACATAATAATAAGTTTAATATTTGAACCATAATACAAAAGTGTATAAAATATAAAAAAGATAATACCTTTAAGATAATAAAAATTAAAATACACTATTAAGGCCTTACCCTAATTGATTAGTGATTGTTATAATACATGCACCACCTTAAATTCTTCATCTGCTAAAATGGCATGAAAAGTAGAGTCATTTGAAAGGCAGTAAGGAGTGGAAAGCTGTAAATCAGTGTCATATTTGTAATTTCACATAAATACAATTATGTCACTGTTTCCATGGGGGTTTGGGAGAAAAGCCTTTCTCACCCACATGAAAAAGACCAGTAAGAAATCCCTTTTATCTTTTCACTAGTTTAAGAGGTAAGAGAAAAGAATATAAGTTACAAATAAACTGCTTGTTTTGAGGGCTGAGTTTATAAGAACATGGAAACAAGAAAAGGAAAAGCCAGGAGAGAGATTTTAAAATAAAAACTAAGAATCAGATAATATGATTAAAGTATAAAAATGATAATATAATATTCATATTAATTCATATCATGGAGTAGAAATTGCTGAGACCTAACATCATGTTTAAGGAGAGTTTTGTGCAGAGTATTTGAATTAGAACTTTTTTAAAAAATGAAACTCTAGTCCTTTTGAAAAAGCAATGTCCTGTTTTAAAAAAGGCAGAAACTCATCAGCCATCAGTTTAATGAGTTTTTCACTTGGATGAACTACTGCCTCTACAGAATCAATCTGTTTATTCAACACGTAATCCAGCATCTTGCCCTGCTCACCTAGACTTTAGCGTCTGTCTTTCTCTAAGCTAAGAGTCTTAGAGGGTCTTCTCTTTTCCCTACTAACACAGCCAACTCTAGCCAGCTCTGTAGCTCTCTGCATCCCAAACAGTCTCTCCATTCCTCTACTTCCACCTACTACTGCCACTGACAAGTGGAATGATTTACCAAATGTTGATTTAAGCATAAAGAGGCTCAGGATGACCCCATCTTGACCATTTTGTATTACTGTCAGTATCCTTCTTGGAGGAAAATTGACTTGGGGTTACTGTGAGTCTCTTCCATTGGAAGGTCCAATGTAGGGCAAGTACCCCCAGTTTTTCAAGAAAAGAGTTAGCAAGTAGCTTTGGATTTGGAAAGTTTAAAAGCTTTACCTCCCAGTTTGCACCCTAGCAGGTGGTTTTACCTGGCAACTGTAACATTTCGGGTTCATTCTTAGGAGGTAACAGGTAAGGAGATAATAACAGATATAACAGTTAGTTATAGAACCTTACACTCAGTTCTCCTTTCCTTTTGGGCCAGAAATAATTTAACAGGCAATAGGCTGAACATCAGCCCCTAAATGAGATGCCCACATCCTAAACCCAGGAAGCTATGAATTGTGACTTTTTTGACAGTGAAACTGAGAGAAAGATTTTGAGTTGAGAGCACACCAGAATATGAGGGTGGGCCCCACATTCAGGGGAAAAGTGACCTTCTGAGGCAGAAGCAAAGGAAGCCAAGGGAAGATGGGGCCTCGATTACAGTAATGCAACCCCAAGCCTGTGAAAACCTGGGGATGATAAAAGCTGCACAGGGCTCCCCAAGAGCCTGGGAGGGAGCATGGACTGACCGACTCTTCAATTGCAGAGTTCCGACCTCCAGACTTGTGAATAAGTTTTTGCCATTGAAGTCATTGATTTTTGGCAATTTCTGCACCACAAGAAGAATTTTATGAAGGGCCCTGCCTTAGATTGACTGGTGCCTCAGTCACTTTCCCATCGCTGGGGCGTGAGAGCCAACACCCACAACTCAAAGGATGAGTGGTTTATTTGGGCTCACAATTTCAGTTCATGGTCTGCTGCCACCAAAACAGAAATGGGATGGCAGAGGGCTATGGCAGAGCAAACGGTATTCAATCCATGGCAACCAGGAAGCAGAGAGAGAGAAGGAAGGAGCTGAGGACAAGAATACACCCTTGCAGGTCCTGTACCCAGTGGCCCATCTCCAACCAAGCTCCACCTCCCAATCACACATTCAGCTCCTACTGAACTCAACAGTGGATGAATCCACCGATGAGTATAGCATTTCCATGATCCAATCACCTTCCAAACTCATGAGACATTTGGAGGACATTTTAGACCTAAACTATAACGACCAGGATGTCCTATCATTCAGAAAGCTTTCTTTGACTCTTCTCAGCCACCCCGGGAGTGAACACTGCTCCCACACTGTACCCCTGGTGTACCATCTGTGACTCTGCTAGACACTGTCTCATGCTTCCTCTGTCCACCTAGCGGCCTGTGAATTTCCTTTTGCACTCCATATAATAACTAATAATACACACCATGCCATATCAATCCGGTCACAGTTTCCAAACTCATTAGATACTCCAAAAATGTCTTTAAACTCAGGAGGTCATAGAAATTTCTTCCAGTCCAGCAATGTGTTCACATATTAGCAATTCCATGGAATCTGAAGCTATTACTTTGCTCAAGTCACTGAAAATCCGATGCCATAGTCAGATACATTTCCCTGCCTGCTACATCCATCCCCAGCTTCTACACTGACTACTGGTTCATTTCTATCCCTTCTGTGGAGTCTGTCCTCTGCTGACATAGCCACCTGGCCTGTGAGTTGGGAACTGTCCAAGATCTACATTCTGGAGATTTGCTATGGATGGGATCAAGGTTAAACTTGACCTGAGAACTTACCTTGTTAACATCTTCTCCTCCCTGTAATGCTTCCCTTCTCACAGAACTTTCCCCAAAGAGGACTTGTTCAGTAAATCATGTGCACTAAAATTCCTGTCTCATATGCTGGTGTAGGGAATTTGACCCAAGATGAAGATTTCTTAATGGAAATAATGAATTTAAATACAGTTATCTCTTGATATCTGCCAGGGATTTGTTCCAGATCTGTACCTCTCAGGAGATGCCAAAATCAGTAGCTGCTCAAGTCTCTTATCTAAAATGGTGTCCTGTGTACATCCTCTCCTCTACCTCTGTCTCTGTAGATTACTTATAATACTCAATATAATGTAAGTGCCTTGTAAATAATTGTTATACTCTATTGTTTAGGTATAATTACAAGGCGAAAATCTGTACATGTTCAGTACAGACTAAATTTTTTTAATATTTTCAATCTGCAGTTGTTTGAGCCCAAGGCTACTGCAAAATTCACAGGCACAGAGGAACAACTGTATGGTTTTTTTTTTAACAACTGGAACGTGCTATGTGACATGCTATGTGAGAAACAGCAATGTCACAGCTTTTACACTCCTACTATCAAATCTGATTGAATGAGCCAGTTTGAATCAAACTCTGTATGGTAAGAAGCCATTCTAAAACATGGCTCCTTTGTAAAAGTTGTTCTGAAGGCATGTGATGCAAAAATCTGAGTGACTCCTTTGAAGTGTGAGAACAGGTTGAGGTGAAGCTCTATCCAAGTAATATTTTTTTCTGGTTTACTTGCTGATATATCACAAGCACCTAGGACTGTACTTGACACTTTATACACGTTTGATAAATTGCTATCGAATGAAGGAAGAGACGTTATCAGGCCCAAGCAGATCTGTGACAGAAGGGGGCAGAAAAGAGCTGCTTGAGCACTCAAACAAGAACTTGGCAGTGCCGGAACAATTTCAGGAAATTGTCTCAGTCTGGAATGGGCAATGGATATCGCAAACAAAGGCAGAACTGGACACGAGGGAGAATGTGAGAAGTCAGAACTAACCCAAGTCAGGAAAGAGGGCCTAAGAACAAGCAGATGCAGTACAGTCTGCTGGATGGGAAGAAAACTAGAAAGTAAATTAGACCAAACACGATGCTGTGTCCAGTACTACGAGGCCTTTTCGAGGTGGCAGGTGTATTAACCTCTGAGCTTTGATATGCAAGCCAACACATTCAAATGATGTAAAATATTACCATTTATTTTTTATATAATCTGCCCTAAACTTTTGCTTAACTAAAATTTAAGGACAATTTCTGAAATCAGAGTCTGCTTTATTTGCACTGTTGAGTATCTCAGGAACTCAAGCATATTAGGTAAATGCTCTGCCACCAAGGCACGAGCCTCCCAGAGTCTATTTTAAATTAAGAAAAATACGGGCTGGGAATTTAGCTTAGTGGTTTTGTCGCCTGCTGCACAAGCGCAAGGACCCGAGTTCTATCCCCAGTGCCAAAAAATAAATAAAATAAAATAAATACGTTAAGGAAAATAACGTGAGAATTCTGCATCATGTGATCTGAAGTCACGCATTTTCTTCTCAGCCCTCCCCCAAATGCCTGAAATTCTCTCATTTATGAGTCATTCTTTGAGGTTAACAATTTTTCCCTCTCAAGAATTCTCTTCTAGTTCGAACATGTATTTTCAGAGCATAATTTTTCTGATAAATTAATCATTTGTTCATTCATGCGATGAGCTTTGAAATGCTAGATACCGTTGAATTATTTTAAAGATAAACAAAGAGTGGTCCTTGCCGGAAGAATGTCACCGGCTCACATCTCAGCGTCCAAGCAGCAGGGGGGACGCCGCTGCCTGTGTAGCAAGGATGGAGTAGAAGGAGAAAACCCGGAACACATTCTGTCCATTTCAGTATTGCCTGAGACCTGCTCCAAACTCAAGCAGAGACAAGGCCGGACATCAAGTACATCAAAACCTGTAACTGTTGCTCTCATTCTGTCAGTTTTAAATGCTGATAAAGGCCTACAAATGAACACACAGAGAAGGAAAGTGCTCCCTCCCTGCTTTGATGTCTGCAAAACTGAAGACTAAAAAGCTGTGCTTGAGGGAGCTCTCGCAGAGTAGTAGAGCAAACATAACACACGATCAATAGGAGGCTTTAAAGCTTCAATCCCTTACTTTCAAGAATCATTCTATTGCTACTAATTCACCTTTTTACCTTCACGGCACAATAAATAATAAAATATTGCTTCACTCTTTTGTAAGGGAAAGATATGTCTTGCTGTCATTTAATATTGATCTGCTATAATCTTTTCCACTGTTGTTCTCAGAAAAATATACACCAGATTGAATCCCTATGATAAGCCACTCACTTAAAGTAACAATACCTCTTCTCTACCCCAGCCAACCTGAAGAAAAAGTGATGGATATTTGTAAGAAAGTTTTCTATTGTACATGGTAATCTGAAAAATCCATTAGCCCAGTTTCCAAGTTAAGGAATAATATAGAAACAATTGTTTTGTCTGGTTTATTTCTACTTTGTGTAATGGAGGTCTTATGTAGTTCCTTTAACAAAAAGATTTTTAAAGCAGCATATAATTTTAAATTAATTGTAGGAGTTTAATTCTTATTACCGCTAATAAATACACACGAAAATAAAATATTGTGCAAAGTTCTACCACAAATAAATATAAAAGCCAGAAACAGAGCTCTACCTTAAATGTAGCCCTTGTTTCAGTTATACTTTCCTTCAAGTTCTTCTATTTTGCGTTTTTTAAGCTGAAGAGCAATGAAAGTGAGTATTTTGTATATACATAGTGACTCCATATGTTGAAACTTGGACCGACTCAGTCTTGCTTTTGAGACCTGAACTTCCTGATCCACCGTCCAGCAATTTTCACTATAGGACCCATGCAGTTACATCAGGGTTTCTTTAAACTCAAGTCTTGTTTAACAAAAAAAATAAATGCAGCTTTCTTTGGGACTGGGGATTTAGCTCAGTTGGCATTGCACATGCCTCACAAGTGCAAGGTCCTGAGTTCAATCCCCAGTACCAGAAAAAAACAAAAAACTTAAGTCTGGTTTCTCTATGTCAGTATTAGTTTCTCGCTGACATAGTTTATGCTAGGGATAGGGATATAGCCTTGAAACGTAGCATTATAATGCTTAATTATTTGTTATTTCTCAACATAATAGTTTCTCTCTAGCCAACAAAAAATATGTTAAAAAAAAAAGGCATTTTGTGTAGAAGTTATCCTTTTCTTCTAATATTATTTGAATTTGACTTTCAAAATGAATTTTGGAATCAAATTGGACCAGAACGACTATTTACTATTCCAAAAATATATTTCAACACGTTAAGTGATTGATCCAATGACAATCATCCAGTTCATTAAAGAATTGAAATTAAAATCTTTTTCTCCTGATATCTCATGACCAAACAGATTCCTTTCCAATTTAACATCTACTTTTAAAAATGTGCAACTTCAAGTGTTCATTAAATGCTTGGTTTTTAGGAATTCATTCAAGAACTAAAGAGATAGCTTTTCCTTAATTAAGGGCAAAACTGAAAGGAAAACAATATTCCAAGTTGAGATCTCTGTATGTGATAGCTCAAAATTTTTACTATTAATTGTTATTGTGCCCCACAAGTGCTGTCAATTCTAAATGTTAATTAATAGGTATTTACAATAATCTCCAAAACAATTTATGTCCTTGAAGGACTTTTGAAGTACATAGTATGTTATTTCTAGAACCTTCCTTTAGTACAGACTGATTCAAGCTTAAAACATTAAATTTGTTCACCAGATTTTACTATTAAACCATGAGTGATAAGAGAACAATTCCCAAGTAATTTTCTTGGTAGACTCAGTTTGGACTCCAAGACTTTCTTGGTTCTCTTTAAAACAGTATTTAAGTAACTAACAGCATGCTAATCCAATTAAGTTAGTCCTTTTCATCAAGTTAATGAGTTAGAACTTGGCAATAATAAGGTGTAATTAGTCTTTAGTTCCCTTCTAACTAAAAATACCCCGGAAGTGGTTGGATACAGAAGCTGCAGTGGCAGGGAAGGTTCTGGGTTGGTGACAGAGCCCAAACTTATTGGCACATTGATGCTACTTGTCCAGGCTCCTTCCATCTTTAGCTCCATCATTCCCTACCTTAGTTCATCTGTGCTGCTGTAACATACTACCCAAGACGTGATACATTTATAAACAATAGATATTCATTTTCACCATTCTGGAGTGTGGAAAGTATAAGATAAGATGATAGAAGTTTTGGTGTCTGGTGAGGACCTACTCTCATTTCCAAGATGGTGCCTTAAATGCTGCATCCTATGAAGGGGAAAATCGCTATTGCACACATGACAGAAGAGCAGGTGAAAGGGAATTTATAAAAGATATTAATCTACTCATGAGGGCATCCTGTATTTAGAATTCTCACCTGGATTTCTGAACCTTAACCCAGAAAAAGAAATCAAGAAAATTTTTCTTCACATTGAAGTTATTTTTGGATGCTGGTAGCACACTTCTTTCTATATTCCATTGTGAAGAAGACAATAACAAAGCCCCACATCACTGCAGAAACTGTTGATGGAAACTGAAGGAATGGAAGGAAATTGAATTCATTCAATATTGCTGCCTTCCAGCCTCCCAACAATGTACCCAAGATTTCCAAGCCTTCTTTTTTTATATGCAATGTCCCGGTGTATAACACTGCTAGGATATTCAACATAGAAAATTAGGAAGCACTGTCCTTACCCAATAATCTTCCTCGTTCAAGTAAACCTTAACTCCTAACTATTGTTTCTTAAATATGTATCTTGAATTTGTGCCTCTTTTCCTATTTTTCCAGCTGCCATATTAGTTCAGACCTCCAGTACCAATGTGTGGATCACTGTAATAGCTTCCTAATTGTTTTTCTTCATTCTACTCTTTTCTTTCTTTAGCCCATCCTCCACACTGTTCCAAGAATAATCTTTATTGATAATAATTTGATCCCTAACTTGTGCAGTAGGCTCTCTTTTAGGTAACCCTTGACTCTTTATTGATGCCAGTATTTAGAATTATTAGACTATGACATAAAATCTATTCTCCTTCATATGACTTTGCTATTGAACTTCATGTTCTCTACTCTACCTGCCTCCCATACCTCGGTTTCTACATTCAAATCTAGTTTTCTTTCTATTCTCAAGTAACTACTCCAATTTTCAGAAGTCTTTCATGTCCTGATGACTTGGTACATGGTGTTTTCCAACTGCTTAAGGGGCAAATATTTCCTTATCTATGTAGAAGCCTTTGGAGTTCAGCACAACCATTCATATTCCTTGAGAATGTCTGTGATCTTGTGTCCTTTTTTGTATCTCCAGTACAGTTCTTGCATACATTTGTTTGCTTCACCATTTCCCTTCACTTTAAGATACTTTAGGCTGCAAGTAACCAAAACTTCTAATCAACTGGTTTAAAATGGTGTGAAAAGTTAATTATTCTACATAAGAAGAATTATTTAGTGGAGTGGTTCCAGAGTTTATTTTGCAGCAAATCCCTTCTTTTGTCTTACCTAATTTTCTTCTACCTTTCACCTGTACACTGACTGTTTTTAGTCCTTTTCACATCATTCGCACAAGGAAACTGCCATTCCCATGAGTGTGTGACCTCATTTAGCAGAAAATAAAAGGAGAGCCCTTCGTCAGCAGAAAGTTTTTTTCCAAGCACCCCACACAGAATTAACTTGTAGCATTAGCCAGAATTGGGTCTCATGTCTTAATGAACTAGTCAACCAATCAGACGACAACCAGGTGAATCAGGAAGTGTGGTTGAGTATTGCTTTAGCATATGCAGAATGTATCCTTAAGCTGCTCATCTTCCATGAAGATTTTGAAATATGAATAAAATCAGATTATTTTTGCAGATGTAAAGAGGAGAATAGATTTAGGACAGGCAAACCCTGAATTCCTCTTCTGAAGAATGAGGATGGGTCTTATCCATCCATACCAAATACAGAATATCGCATATAATACTTATGACAGGTCCTCAGGAAATATCTGTGCAATGTATAAACCAATTACTTCATGTATACTTGCCTTCAGGTTAACTTACACTGACTACTGTATTTAAAACAACATTAATAGGAGCAGCTTCTATTATTTTAAATATGTTGGGCCTTGATATTCTGAAAAATTTTTTTGCTTTTTTTAAAAAAAAACAAGACTCATTAGCTGTCTAGAATAGCAGGAATTTGAGTTAAATGACATGTAGAATTACACAATGCTCTAAAAATAAACATTTTTCAAGAGGTCTCAAGGATTAAACTGGTCCAGTCCAGTGTGAGTTGCTTTTCCATGACTGAACCATGCTGTTTCTTAAAACCCTGATTGACAATAAAGCTACATCTAGTGATTTGGCAAGAAGTGATTCATAACAAGGCCTAGCCAAGCAGTCACTTATAATCTTTTGAAATATAAATTAATGTATTGAGACTCTGAGCACCGGAGAATTACTGAACACTTTCTAATTGTTTTTCTGTCTCCACTGTTCTCAATTTTGCTTTGTTTTGTTTCTGAGCTGTGAAAATGCAGAGTTCTTCTTTGTTAACGAGTAAGTCCTCTATTTTCAGGCTTTATTTTATCTTTTATCATTGCTCGCCTAAAGATCACTTCTCAAAAATATTAAATGGAGTTATTTCACTTTTCTTCTAATTTAATTTTCTATCTCATTTGTATATAATTAATGTAGTTACTAGAGAAAGCTGCTCTCTTGTTCTTTGTGTGTTGCTTTTATTGCACCAAAACCTAGACTTGGCTATGTAAATCAAATATTTGCCATGTTTGATAACTTAGAATTCTGTACTCATTTTGGCACTTGGGATTAATTTTTGATCAATGAATAATGAACAGCTTGTACAAATAGTGACTTGTCTTCAGAATGAGCAGTCTCTAACCACCCTTGACATAATGTCAAATAAGTGGTGTATGCTGCTTGATCCTAGTCATAGAAAACTAGAATTCTAATGTATATTTCATTTTCCTCATTAAATTGGGCACTGGATATACATGGTTGCTTAAGTGTGGTAAATGTCATTGCTTTCCCAAAATAGTGGAGCTTCTATTGTTTTCTCCCAAAGTAAAATTTACCATTATTTTTAAAGAGGCTGCTGCTCAGTAAATTGTTGATATAAGTGAACTGATGGCTTTTAAAACTCTTACAAGACAATGCAGAGTTTCAGTTACTAGAAATTTTAATACAGCTGCATAAAGAGTGTTGTGAACTTCAGGGAACAGAGGGAGGAAGGTGCCCAGGAAGAGGGAAGAAAATACTGTATTATGTTGGTCATCAACCCTGTCATTCAGTTATTTGTTCTCCAAGTTTCTGCTGAAACACAAATATAATGAGAGACTGAACAATAACAAAACCAGGTAGAACAATGGGGTAATAAGAGAATAGGATTTGAAGGAAAACATATTCAAATAGAAATTCCAACTCAGGCTTCTCCTACCTGTGTGGCCTTGGAACAATTACTTAGCCTTTCTGATCATCAATTTCACGATCTGCCAAAGAAATATAATTTACTTAACAGAATTATTGTTAAAATTAACTGAATGTATATATATATATATATATATATATATATATATGTCTATTCATTATATTTCTTTAGTATGTCTAAGGACCTATTATTGGTCATTTAGAAAGGGTAAGGAGTAGTGCCAACATTCTATTTCCACAATTATACGACAAATTAAAAATTTCAGATCTTGGATTTCTGACATATGACTCCTCACTCCTTCCACTGCTTTCTTTTTGTCTTATCCGAGCTGTGAATTTATAATTAAAGGTTAATTGTAAAATTTGAAATGGGTAAAAAACAAATTACAGTATAAATAAACTTCTTTACTGACCCATTTAGGAAAGTATCTTGAGACATTCTGAATGTCAGAACAAGTTGGGAATATGTGTGTGATTTTGTGTCAGAGAAATTTAGCAGACACAGAAATGTAGCACTGCTCACAGACTGCTTGTTGGTACATGTTTTCACATTTCCACAGCCAGCATCTACCTCACTCACATCACTCATCTGCCTGCTAGCACAACGCAGAAGAAGAAAATATGAGTAAAAGATTTCATCAATTCCTTGGTTCTTTCAAAGGGTTATGATTGTAAATTGGAAATGCTAAATTGTACTCACTTAAGAAGTTGGCAATTTGAAAGGTAAGGAAGTTGAAGAACTCCTTAAAACATCAAGAAAATGATCACTCAAGTGTTGTTACACCCACCGCTCATAGAAAGCATTGTATCAAAGTTTATCCACAAGAAGGTAGAAATCTCTAACACATTTCCCAAAGTGGGGAAGAAAATGTTTTTGGATTTTACATTATCAGTTTATTGTGAGCCTTTGATGATTAACTCCTTTGTGGAAAATGAATATAAAACATTTATAATAAGGTTTATTACTGAGCATGTGACTTAGGCGAGATCATTTGTTCTTGAGGTAGAGGAGCATCATTCATCCAGGCTTCACTCCACCATCGCAGTTATGAATTCAGTCCAAATTGACAATTTATTAATGACAACTGGAGACTGGGGGTTACTCTGTTCTCTTGCCATTACCCAAGACTCCTAGTAATGACCTAAGAACTTCCAAAAGTAGTCATTTGTTAATTTTCTCCATACTTTACAGTTAGGTTGAATTGGTGCTTTGACCTCTGGATGCTGCTGTCCCCACCATTTCTGGTGTTCTATGTTGAAGTAACTGGTTATCTCAGCTAGGACACATCAAACTCTCCTGGTCCTGGAAAACTGACTTTCATTTCCTAACCTTCCATGTCCCTATCTGCAAAAAAATACCTCCCAAATGTTTCTACCATTGCACCTGATACTTATATTACCCTATAAATGTACAGAATCTGCCAAAACATGTATACATACTTCAGGCAAAGAAAAACTTATATTAATATTTTAATACTAAATTTATTGAGTCATCATGAGATTAGTACAAGTTACCTTTGGCCTCTACAATTACAAGAGGTGCTCAAAGTGGTGGCCATTAGGTTCCAGACACTTATAGTATGGCAAACCACTGCTTGGGTAACCCTGGTCAGTAAGATTGCTGCACATGCATTTTCAGTTTCTAAGGACTGGCAGCTTAGTGAGTTTTCTGCGATACACGGCATCCTCTAGGGTCCCCCATGTGAGGGTAATATCATCTGTTGAAAAAACATCATAGTATTTTTCTTTTCCTAAAGTGTCTGTATATCTTTTGGCAGATTCTGTATACTGGATAAATCACTAATTGAGAAAATGGAGAGATTTTTGAGAATGAAATGAGATAAAATTAGGCAGCATGTCTTATAAAGCTCAAGGTATTAACAAATCGCATTTCTTCTTTGTCTTCACTTCTTTCACTTTGTTTTTATTGTTTAATATGACAGTACTTCATTCCTCAGAGGATAGTTTGGGAATGTTTTTATTAGCTTTCCCAGGCAAAAACATTCTATCAGATAAGTGGGTATATGTCTGTAACTCTATGGCCTAATTCACGTGGCTTTTGTGGCATCCAAGCATAAATGTGAAACGTAAGTAAGAAAACTTCTGAAACATTACCTACATTTGCCAACAATCTGGATAGTTTCAATTCTAAGTGGGAAATTCTGCCAAAACCCAAGCTCTAAGAGCCCCTGATATCCTCTCCAACCAACCTCAGTGGACTTCAGATCCTTCCCACTTCAGCAGCACCTTCCCATGGATCCATATTAAATCTTGCTATCACTAGGCATAGTGTCTCATCTGAAGCTTTAAACTGACAAATTAAACGCATTAGCCTTTTAATAAACTTGACTTTCATCATCACATTGAACGTAGAGTTTAGTGTCAGTAGAAACTCTACCCCTGACTTCTTTCTGTTCTGGAAGCCATCAAACCACTCGGAGTAGTCAAGCTTACATATCCAGGCTGGTTTTTTCTGTCACCCTCTGAATCTAACAAGTCATTTTCAAAGAATCAGTACCCACCTTTCCATCTTCCCAAAATCCTTAATCCAAGACATCATTGTTTCACTACTGGTGGTGCTATTGTTTATTATTCTTCCCAATTCAAGTTTCTATTCATACTATTTTATTCTCCATATTGTTTGAAAACTAAAACAATGATTCTGTAATGCCTGTATGATAGAGTTAAATTCATAATTCACTGCATATATGCCATAGGATAAATTTTATTTTATTGTCAACTGGCTCCAAAGCAACCAGTTTGTCTTAACATGAAAATGCTGTTAGCTTCTTAATTCAGAGGATAATAGTTAATAGTATATCAGCCACATCACTGTAACTGTATGCCACCCTGGTTCTACTGTTTCCCAGGTGCCTGACTTGAAGCAACACACAAAAGTTGTTTGAGACCTGTTTTCTCGAGCATTAAAAATTAAAATAAGAATGATATTTACTTTTAGAAGGTTATGAGAATTTAAGTAACATGGGACAGCTGTGTGATACAGCAAATTGAAACAGGGGTCAGGTTTTTACATATCTGCGAGAGTTGTGAAAGTTGTAGTCCTATCCTACAGGAAGTACTTATTCACTACCCCAAAATTTACTGATCATCTTCTACAAGGTAGTCCATGCTGTTGTTTTCAGAGTTATGGTGAGGAATAAAACAGACAAAAGCCCCTGCTCTTCCTAATGCAGCTTTTAAGAGAAGAAAGATAAATACTTGCAAGACATTGACAAGAGGTAAGGAGAAAAATTAATCAAGCAGATGATTTAAAGAGTATGAAGGTCAGGGGGATGAAACATTAAGATAGGGTATCAAAGAAAGTCCTCATTTAAAAGGTGACATTTGATAAAAGACTTTAGTGAAGTAAGAGGGTGAACCACATAGGTATCTGAAGAAAGAAGATACCAGGAAAAGGAAATACCACAGGTAAAAACATAGACATGTGTACCTGGGGTGTGAGAGGGAAAATGGTGAGTTCAATGTAGCTAGAATAACTTGAGTAAAGAGAAGAGTGGTCACAGTTAAGGCCGGAGAGTGAATGGGAGGGGCAGGTTAGATAAGAAGTCCTAGGCAGTTATTAGAATATTGGCTTTATACAAATGAGATGGAAAATCATTAGAGTGCTCTGAGAAGATGACAGACTTGATCAGGCTTATTTTTCTAACCAAATCACTAGCCATTTTGTTGAAAAACGACTGGAGAAGAGAAATGTTAGGAACAAGAAAATCAGTTTGGAGACTAGTGTAATGACTGAAAGATTACAATGACTCGGGGGTGGACAAAGCACTGGAAGAAGTGACAGAGGTTTCAATCCTGGGTATATTTTTGAAAATGCCAACAGAATTCTCTGATAGAATGGAGGAAAGATGGAAGGATGTAAAACAATGACATCAAATTTTTTGATGAATCGAGTTACGGGAGTGCATGTTTCTGGAAGAGAAATATTAAGAGATTAGTCTGGACCTATTAAAGTCTGAGATAACTGCTGAACACCTTCCACTGGGCTAGAGATGAAAATGAGGGAATTATCAACATACAGATGAAGTTCAAAGCTGTCACAGTAAGTGAGATCCCAGGAAAATGAGTACAGAGAGGAAGGAAAAGAAGTTCAAATACTTAGTGGTCACCTCAACATTTAAAAGTCAAAGTCTGGCAGAACTGGAATAGAAAAGTGAAAAGAAGCTGTCAAAGATGTAAAAAGGTTAAACAAGCAAGCATGGAATTCTGCAAGACCAAAAGAAAGGCAGTAGGTCCAATTTTGTGAAATGCTGCTCATGAGCCAAGTCAAAGTAAGACATGATCAGCATCACAGTGGTCATGGGAAGGCATTAAGGAAGTGGTCCCAGTGAAGTGGACATAAAATAAGGGTAGATCTGAGAGAGGAGATGAGACTAGCGAAGAATGATTTTAGGTGTTTCCCTGGGAAGGGAAAGAGAAATGGGGCAGTAGTTGAAGAGGCAAATGGGGTCATGAGAGGAGTTTGTTTTAGCTACTGGAAAAATAAGATTTCTTTATAGAGTTATGGGAAATTAAAAAGAAAAGGCAACATGGAGATATGAAGTAAAGCAGAATTTCTGGTGCATAATCTTTGAATAAAGCTAAGGATTGGAGTCTGGCACAAGAAGACTGCCGCAGAGTCCACACATAGAAGCAGGAAGAAATGAGAGCATAGGGCAGGCAATGGCTACATGTGGTGGTAGCTTCCTGTGGAGAGAAGGAAACAAGGTCATTTTTGATGGCTGTGTCTATTTCCTGTATGCAACAATCTCAAAGTCATTTTTAGTGACAAAGAAATCCAACATTTTCCAATGAGACAGCAAAGGACAGATCAGTGAAGCAGATGATAAAGACAAACTAAAAGTAGGAGAACAGGATGCTGAAGACAAGTACATCCTCAACGCACCAGTGCAGCAATGGGGATCGTTCTTTGTAAGCCCCGGATTTAACTGTGCATTAAGCTTTGCTTCCTTCTAATCTCCTACTTTTATCTGTGCATTTGTTATTCAAATGAAGCTATAAAAATGTAAAACTTTAAATAAACATAATTTTAATTCAGTAATGGAACTGAATACCAGTTTTCATTAAGGAGATAAATTGGCCAAGTATTCACAGCATTTAAGATCTGTGCTATGGTAGTTTATTGACATCAGATTAAAATTTAATGTACATATTTTTGCATAATGTTACATTTAAATGTAAAGTGTATTGAAATAAATAGTCACCATTGCTTTGTTTTAAGTGACGGTTTTGTGTTAGTCCCATTCCTCATCTCTGAAACACAATACCTGGCACCCTCAACTGAAAGGATGAAAGGTTTAATTTTGCTCACATTTTCAGAAGTTTCAATCCATGGCCACTCAGCTTCTTTGCACAAACTGCATGGTAAAAGCGTCAGGAAGGGGGAGATTGCTCACATCATGGCTAGAAAGCAAAGAAAGAAAGGAGGAACTCGGAAGGGAGTTACACCCTTTCAGGTCATACCCCCAGTGATTCATCTCTTCCAACCAAACCCTACCTCCTAACAGTAAGTCATCTGTATTCACTCCAGGATTCAGTCAGCTTCCAAAAGACCTTGTAAGTACGTGAGACCTTTGAGGGACATTCTGGATCTAAACCCTAGTAACTATTAACCCCAATAATATGAGAAATAAATGTATTCATCTCACTCAAAGTCTGTTACTGGTTGATATTCACTGAATATGAAGTACTGTAAAATATGCTGTGGAACAATTTTAAAAATATAAATATCACCATCTGCTATGGTTTATATTTTGAGAGTTTCCCCAGGGATCCAAGCTTGGTCCTCAACTTGGCACTACTAGGAAATGGTGGAACCTTTAAGAAGAGGTGCCTAGTGAGAGGTCTTTAGGTCACTGGGGGTATGTCCTTAATGGGGATTGTTGGATTGCTGTCTAGTTTTTGCTCTCATTTCTCCCTGGATCACCACAAGGTAAGCAGTGTTGCTCTGTCACACACTACTGCCATAATCTGCTGGCTTGCCTATCAATGGGCCAACCAGTCATGGACTGCACCCTGCAAAACTATGAACTTTTTATAAGTAGATTATAGCAAGTATTTACTATAACAATGGAAAGCTGACTAGTGCATTTCCTGTTCTCAAAATGATAATATTCTTTCTCAGAAGAATAAGAAAAATATAAAGTGACTAAATCTGGAACAATGAAAGAACATTTATTATGTAATACCCCAGTAATTACAAGATAATTACAATAACCATCAAGAAAAGGGAAATAAGAGTGCCTTTAGGGTTAGGTGAGATTAGTTAAGGTGAATTCTTGGAGGAGGTCTTTGAGACAGTTTTTCTAGGTGATGCTGAAAGGTAGGCTGAGAGGTTTCCAAGATCAAGTTCATATAAAAATAAAGAGGCAGAAATGAGAAAGAAGTGACCAGAGTGTTTCTGCAGAGCAGGAGCTCATAGTGGATATAGATGAGACAGAGAGTACTAAATTATAGCATTGTAAGTTTTCAGAAATTACCAACATTTGTAGTTGTTTAAACTATTTAGGGGCACTTCTTTTAAAATGATAGGGAAATTTATACATCTTTTTGTACATACCATTTTCAAAGAGACTTGAGCTGGATCTGAGTCATTCAGACTACAAGTTCCTTTATATATCAATGTCCTAGTGTCTATTGCACAGTGACTACAGGGAGCCTGAATTGGTGTTACAAATTAAGAAGTAGAATTCATATTGAGAAATCAGCAAACAGGCTACCTACCCTATGCATACAGCTGCATGTGTGTATAAGTCCATAACTCTACTCATACATAATAAAAAGAAATATATTTTGTATTCCATATGTTTTTAAGGGCTAGGAAAAAAGTCTCTGTTCATTTCACAACACACAGGAAATAAAAACTATTTCCTTCTTTCCATGTTTAAAGCAACTTCTAAAGTATATAATACTCCCCTGTTTTTGGCGTAAGCTTTGAAAAGCCCTTCTCAAGTATCTGTGAAAGTATTAATTGTCAAAAGTTGAAATTTTGGCAAAAAAAAACAAAAGAACAAAACAGGGAAAGAATGAACAAAAAACCACTTCATTTTCAAGTGATACTGTGATTATAATAAGAAAGTAGAGAATTGTTAAATCAAAATGTATAGCAATTAAAGTCTATCCCTGATTACCGTTCACTAACTCTAAATAATTATTGTACATACCACCTCTAATCCTTTGGATAGAAGAAAAATCCAAAGATTCCCCTAAAGCTAGGTCTTAAAGTTTTTGTAGAAGGCAATTTAAAGTGTAATGACCTTCTTTTTGCCATCCAAGAGCTATTTACACAGTTGCCACTTTAGCATTCCCAGTTCATGGAGCATTATATAACTATGGAAATACTCCGGGCCTGACTCCTATTCAGAATTCTCATACGTACTGAATGCATTTCATTTCATAAGAAACAAATATTGGCTTACTTTTTGCCCATCAAAGAGTGCCAGTGCACTATTCTCTCACAAAAAATGAATACATAAATGAGGCAATGAATAAAGAAGTTCCCATTCCAGTAAAATCTATACACCCATTCTGCTCCAAACACATTACAAGCCATTTTCCCTCTATAACATATGCTTGCCATTCAGTCTCTTTCTAGAATGACCACCACTGTCTTTATTTTCTGAGTGATATTCTTCAGCAGCCCCATGGGTAGTGTAAACTTTTACTGGAACAATTTCAATCTCTACAACATTTGAGTCTGTTGAAGTCCTGGATCATATTTTGCCTTTGTCGATCATTTGTACTTGTTTTTAGTCTTGCATGTAGGCCTGCCTCCTATGAATTTTCACACTTATCCTAATACATTTAGCAAATGTACATCAGCATTTTTTGTTGAACTGGGACTGCAATGTTAAGCAGACCACAAATGTGATTGCAATTTTGACCTTTGCTTGCTGTATAAATTATCTGAACTTCAGTTTCCACAGTGTAAAATGATGATGATATTGACCATTTTCTACATATATTAAATGGCCAATAAATGATGCTAATGTTGCTACTGATAATGACTATGATAATATCAACAATAATGATTTCCTTTCATTCTTTTCCTTTAGTGTTCTTGAGCTGATTGGACCCTTTCTCTAACACAGCTGGCTATTTTATTCTTTTTATTAAAACCATTTCTCTGCTTGTTTTCCCCAAATCCAAAGAACCTATTCAAGTTATGTTCTAAGATTCATATGTTCATGAATATTCTCTAGCACAGTGGATGGTTTTCTATAATTTTAGTACAGTTATGATCAAAACATTCTTTTCTATAATTAAAATTATGTAATTCTGTCAAAAAAGAAGACTGCCAAAAATATTAATGAAACAGAAAGTCCAGAAATATATTCAATTATCTTCAAAAATTTAGATTTTAAAAAGAATAATTTCAAGTCAGTGAAGGAAAGATAACTTAACAAATTCTTAGGCAGTTGAAAGGGAAAAAGCTAGATCTATAACTCCAAAAACACACTAATATAAAATTCCAAATGTATCAAAGATATAAAAGCCAAATGAAAGAGGGAAAGAAATAATGAAAAATACTGGAAGAAAAAAAGATGGAAGAATTTTGGTTTTGGCTTTTGTTTTTTTTCAGTGCTAGTATCAAATCCAGAACCTTGTCCGTGCAAGTTAGGCACCTACTACTGACTACATCCCCAGCGATGATGTGAAAATTTTTATAAATATAAAATGATTTTAGTAAATAAAATGCTGTATATAAATTCTTTTCAGTGGTAAAGAACTCATTTCTTTAATTAACATGGAACTATGTATCTATTAAAATTGTTTACTGTAAAAATAGGCATATATAATTCAATTAAAATATATATGGTCCTTATATATGACCATATATATATGTACATACACACAAATAAATATGGTCCTATAATGGATTGATGCTAAACTAGTAAAATATAACTGCATACCTTTTTTATGTATCAGATTACCACCAACCAAATATTTTGTGGAAGCCTACTAGTGAAAATATGGGAAAACCAAAATTGCAGATGGAAGCTTGTTACAATGTTTATGAAGGTTTATTTATAAGTATCTTTTAGATTTTAAAATACAGCCATTTTCACAAATTTGCTTTCAAATACTTATTACAGATATATTTGGATATGTACAAAAACGATGTAGATTATGGTAGTTTGGTTGTAGAAAAAAGTTTTCTCAGAAACAAATTCTCATCAATAAAGAAGTGGTAGGGAAGCCTTTTACACTCGTATAAGAAGTTCTATTAATTTTAGATATCATTCCATATATTGATTTTAAACTATCCGAAGATGCATTGTTATATTTGAAAACCAACATACAATCTGTGTGGGATATGCTGTTATCGATGTAAAAAATAAAGGATAGATACCGTATCTACCTACTTACCCAGCTTGCAATTGCATGGCAAATTTGAAAGGATACAAAATAAACTAGGAGCAGTGGGTTCAAGGAGGGAAAGTGGACACCGGGAAAGGAGATGAGAGACATTTTCATGACAGCACTATTTTCATCTTCTGGATTTTGTAACCTAGATAAATTATCTATTCAAAATAACAAGAAAAGTTGATAATTTTCTAAAATCCCTATAATTAGCTATGTTTTGAGAGCAACAGCAGCAGACTGTATAATCTCGCTGGGACTTTTCTATAAACAGAATTAAGACACTGCCAATCTGCCAACCAATTACTTTAATCATACAGAAGGGAACCAATTCGAAGGCAATCTTGGCAGATATTGTCTCCTGGCCTCCCAAGAACCTCCCAAACTGTATCCTTTCCTCTCCCGGAAGCTGGCAGCTGACTTGGATGGACATTGTCCAGATTCTCTGGGCTCTGCTTTCTGTCTGGATTCAGCCCCAGGGCACTCCCCGCAGGAGGTCTCAGGAAGACAAAAGGTGATCTCAGAGCAGGTTCTCTGCCTCTGTCTTCCAGGTTCTCCTGCAGCTGGCTGTCTCTTCCATGATTCTCTCATGGCAACCTACCAGCTCGAGAGGTCCAGTAACCACTCTCTAGACACAGACTAGTGACAAGAATTCAGTGAAACTTCCTTTGTTTAAAAAGGATGGGAAAATATGTTGATATTTCCTTGTTGGTAGAGATCTTAAACTTCTGTTTCTCATCATTGGTCCATGTTGCTTCAATATGTTCAAGTATCTGAACACAGATACTAGACTGCCTTCTGCAGTAACTTCCAGATTATTCACATAAAGGTACTCACAATGCTACCACTTGGATCATATGTCAAATAACCATTTTTCCCTTAGGGTCACAGGACATGGAGAAAGTAGAGGGTCTGTTCCACAGCACATGGCAGTTCACAGTTGCAGTTTGCTTGTGCCTGGTTGAGTAGACTTACATTATTTTGAATGGACTCAAACTTGAAAGCTTCCCACTTCAGCCTCCCAGAATGCTGTGATGACAGGCATGTGCCACCACACCCAGCTCAATGTTCTACTCATTTTTCACACCCATGTATGTGAAATCATGAAGTAATTTTCTTTCTGTGCCTAGCATATTTCACTTAACATAATGTCCTCCTGGTTCATCTATGAGGGATGATCAAAAAATATGATAAATGTTTAAAGTTTAAAAAATCCTACGCCAAAGGACACATTGCCATTAATCCCCCTCAAAATCCTTCCCTGGCTTCAAACACACTTGTCATTCTTGACACTTTCTGAAAGTCTTCTTTGGCGAGTGTCTTTACAATGTGTGACAAAAAGTACAGTGAATGCTGCTGCCGGGTGCCATCTAACAGAATGGCAAGCTCGTAAAAACGTTATGGTGCGTCCGCACCCACCTTATTCACTGGATCTGGCGTCATTCAACTTCTGGCTGTTCCTCAAAGTCAACAAGACCATAAAAGGTAAATTTTTTGATTCGATTCAGAACATCTAGGAAGGCATAATAGCACAGCTAAACATATTCACAAAAGAAGGCTTTAGAACTGCTTCAGAAAGTGGCAAGAATGCAGGGATAAGTATATTTGAAGTAAGGGGGAGGATTCCAAGGGGGGAACAATGACAATGTGTCTTTCACTGTAATAAAGTTTGTGTTTTTCTTGTATTAAATTCTTTTCTTGGTACATTGTAGGTATACAACACAATTACATTTCTCATTGGGAATTGTACCTTTACATAATGAATCTTGGTTCTTATTTTTTCCCCATTCCCAGCCTTCCCTTCACGCCCTCCACCCTTCCCTATTTACAAAGACTTTATTTCCATTTCTTCCATTTCTCATCATTTTTCCTTTCCCTTCTTTCCTTTCCCCTGCCCCTCCCACTACCCCTACGCCTGTGGACCTTTTCTTCCTATTTTACATATCGATTATTCATTCTAATCATTAGTACATTTTAGGTATACAATATAATGACATTCATCATTGGAAATTTGCACCTTTACATAGTCTCTCTTGGTTCTTATTTTTCACCCTTGCCCAGCCCTCTCTTCAACCCCTCCATTCCTCCCTATTTACAAAGATTTTGTTCCTATTTTTCCATTTTCTCATATTAATCCCATTCCCTTCTATCCTTTCCCCTAGCCCTCCCACTTCCTTCCCCTTTGCCCCTTTTCTTCCTGTTTCACATTACCTATTATACATTTAGTCCTTATTTACACTTTCAGCCTAATAAAGTTTTTTATTTAAACATTCACCATATTTTTCTGTCATTCCTCTTATGTTAACTGAAATTTCCAGATGTGCTTCTTTTTAAACACACACACACACACACACACACACACACACACACCACAGTTTCTTTTTCTCTCCTTCCATTGATACACACAGGTTATTTCCATTTCTCTGCTGCTGTGAATGAGTACAGTGAGTATGGGGGTACAGGTATCTCTTCTGGCCACTTCATTCCCGATAGGTATGTGCTGTGAAGCTAGATGACTGGATCATGTGACAGTCCTAGTTTCAGTTATTTGAGGAAACTCCATACTATTCCCCGTAATGACTCCCCTCATTTACATCTCTACCGACAGTGCACAGATCTTCTCTTCTCTTCTCTCCACACTCTTGGTAATGTGTTATTTCTTGTCCTTTTGATAACAGCTATCCTAAATAGTCTGAAGCTGATATCTCATTTGGGTTGTGATTTTCATTCTTTTGATTACTGAAGTGGCTTTTTATATACCTATTAGCTATTTTTATGTCTTCTTTGGGAAAATGCCTATTCAGGTCCTTTGCTCATTTAAAAATTTGTTTTTTTCATTTGTTTGGTTTTTGCTACTGAGTTCCACATGTATTTTGGATGTTAGCCCCTTATAAAATATACAGTCCACAAATGTTTTCTCCCAATCTATGAGCTGCCTTTTTATTTTCTTGATTAATTTGCTGTGCCACAGCTTTGTATTTTAATATAATCCCTTTGGAGGGGGGTTGTTCTTAACTTTTGGTGTGATATTCTAAAAAATCACAGCCATGGCCAATCACAAGGAGTGCTTTCTTTGTATTTTCTACTATGGAAGTTTACAACTTTTGGTTCTTAATCTATTTTAAGTTGATTTCTGCCTAAGGGCCCAATTTCTCCTTTGCATATGGATGCACAGTTTTTCCAATACGATTTACTGAAGACACTATGATTTCCCCTACTATGTATCCTTGGTGCTTTTGTCAAAAATTACTGGGCCACATATGATTGGGTTTATCTCTGGAAAATTCCTTGACCGTATGTGCTTAGATTTAGCTCTGGGCTAAGTGTTCTGTTCCATTGGTCTATGTGTCTATTTTCATTCTATTGCCACATTGCTCTGATTACTATAGTTTTATATAGATATAACCCTTGAAGGAATATATACATTTGAGAGTTGCCTGAAAACCTTTTCCTCTTAGGAGTATGGACAAAACATTTCAGTGGCTTGTACTTTTTTATAGCTGATTTATAAGTACTGAGTGTAGAAGTTAGGCCTCAGGTTCAACATAAAAGTTAAGCAAAACACTCTTGTCTTGAAGTTACTCCCAATAGTAAACACACTACAAAGTACCCTGAGGAGTTCTCTTACAGGTGTTGATTCTGAATCATAAGTTTGAAGCAACAAAAAGAGACCCTCTGTCAGCTTTGTTTTATTCTTTTTAATTAAAAAAGAAAGAAAGTAATTTCCTATTGAAATAATTTGTGCAAGTGAACATGGCTCAATTAGCTTTTAAATGTAAATTTTAATTAGTGTTCTGACTCACTGCCTAATTTGAATGTCTTCCATTATCTGCAGTTTAGAATATCCCATGCCAAGATTTACTCTTGTTTGTTAAAAAGAGCCCAAGAGTTGGCTTAATTCCACCTCACTGCTTAGCATAATATTAATGTAAAGCTCCTTGTGTTTGTAAGTGCCACAAAAATGCTATTGTCTGCCTACCTGATATATGTCCTCTTTCCTGGAGTTTTTCTACTAATTTCTTTTACCCAGTGGAAATTAGTAACATTCATTCATTTCTTCTTCTATTAAATTTAGCAAATATTTAATGAATGTGTGCTATATGCTAGGTGTGATCCCATATGCTGGAGAGACAGCAGTAAACAAAATTTTAAAACTACACACCCTCATGGAACTTTCACTCGAGAACCTCACGCTAGGCAAAATAATAAATAATGTGCATAAAATGTTCTGTGGCGATAAATGAAAACAAGGAGCTGTGATGGGGAGAGATGGTGTCTTTTTTAGACAGGGTTTTCAAAGAGCAGTTTCTGACAAGAAGACATTTGAGTGAAGATGCTGCAGAGACAGCTGAGATGGAAGGTATCAGTGTGCAGCGTGTCAGAGCACCTATGAAAAGCCAGTGTGGTCTGTCACACGTACTGAGGAAGAGGCAGATTGTGTGGGGCTTTATAGGTTTCTGTAAGGTGTCTGAGTATATCTGAATGTGCATGGGATTCTTTAGGAGGATCACTTTTCCTGCTGTTTTGAGAGGAGAATAAGGAAAGGAGCAAAAACAGAAGAATCGCATATGTGCGTGTAGATAAGGAGGCCATTGCAATACTCGGGTAAGAAATCATATTGTGCTAGATGAAACTGGTAGCAATGAGGTGGTAGGATTCTGCTCTAATTTGGGATTCTTGAATTCAGAAAATTTTAAAGTCTTTTATTCTGAATTTGAAGCCACAGCTGACAGAATTTGCCAATGAATGGGATGTAAAGTGTGTTCATTATCTATGCTGCCTAGCAAGTTACTCCCATATCTCAGTGACTTAAAAGCACACGCGTACAATTTCACTGTTTCTGTAGGTTGGGAATTAAGGCACAGCTTAGCCTGGTCCTTGCTTCAGGGTTTCTCTCTCAAGAGATCACAATAAAGGCATGAATCATCTGAGTCCGTGGTCACCTTGAAATTGGGGGGAGGCCAGATTGACCTCCGTGAGCTCTCAAGTGACTGTGGACAGGATTCAGGTCTTTGCAGGGGGCCCTCATCATCAAAACAAGTCTCAACAAGACTCTGTAAAAGCCAGAGTCTCTGTACCCAAATCACAAACAGGACCCCCCATCACCTTGTCATATAAAAGAGAATGACTGGGTCCAGCCCATACTCACAGGAGGGTTTGACACAAAGGGCACAAATACCAGAAGGCAAGAATAATTGGGAGCCATGTCAGAAGATGCCACCCACCACAGGCACAAGAAAAATAAAAAAGGGCCAAGAATGACTCACATAAATAGCAACGAATGGGATTTTCTCACTTAAGAAAGTCTCTTTGGGTGTTTAAATTTTTATATTCTTCCTTGAATTGCAAATTTTGAACTGCAATAGATTTTAAGTTCCAACACTTCATTGTCTTAGCCTGCTTGGAGAGCTGTAACAAAAACGCTGCAAACTGTGTGGTTCATTAACAGCAGAAACTTATTTCCCACCACTCAGAAGGCTGCAAAATCCATGATCATGAGCCCAGCAAATTCAGTGTCCCTTGAGGACTCATTTTGTACTTCATAGACAGCTCTGTGCTCGCCATGTCCTCCCATGGCAGAGGGACAGAGGAGTTCTGTAGGCATCTTTTATAAGACAGTAAATCCCATTCATGCATGCTCCACCCTCTAAGCCTCATCATTTCCACAAGCCCCAGCCCTAATGCCATCACATAGGAAGCCGGGATTTCAACACTGGAATTTTTTGGAGTCACACGTATTTAGTCTATAGTACCCGTTATTGCTTTTAATTTTCAAAGCGTATTTCTGTCCTCATTCATAATCTGTGAATGATATTGCCTTATGCCAGCTCTCTCTTTATCATTTGGGAGTTCCCACAAGTGACCCAAAAATGTTTTCTAAGGTTGTAAAGGTTCTCCTTGTTGGCTTGCAGAGCAGTAACACAGAGTCCTTGCCCTCAAGACCTCAGCAAAGGCAATTGTTTACCAACTAGGCTACTAAAAAATTGAAATAAACCTAGACAGATGTTTAGGAAGAAATTAAGTTTTTGAAAGGTTAAATAATTTTTTCAAGCCCATATGGCTAGGAAGTGGTGGAACTGTAATTTGAATTTACAGTCTATTCTCTTTCTACAACAGTTTTCAATTTTTCAGAACTTCACAATGCTGAGAGACAAAACCAATACCGTTACAATAATAAAAAATGGTTACTGGCAAAAGCATCGTAATATAAAACGAAAATAAAATTGAGACCTAGAAAAACATACAGTCAGGATGGACTGGCATAGAGGAATTGAAATACAGATTCAAAAGAGACAAACCTGGAGGCATGAAGAATGGATAGGATGAATGTATGCGGATTATACTGTACTTTGTGGTTTGAGCATAGGAAATTGTTAAATAAATGTGAGTATAAGATTGATGTCAGTAGAAAATGGGTAGATGCTTTCCTTTCATCCTAGAAAGTTTCATATTACCTCTTTCTTTCTTTCTCTCTTTCTCAATTTAATGTATTGTGGCAATTGAGGTAGTTAAAAAATAAGTATGCATACAGTCTGTTCCCACATAATCCCTC
Source organism: Heterocephalus glaber (assembly GCF_053883595.1). NCBI lineage: Eukaryota > Metazoa > Chordata > Mammalia > Rodentia > Bathyergidae > Heterocephalus > Heterocephalus glaber. Next base: position 19,787,922 of record NW_028258297.1, on the reverse strand, counting down.
AATAAAGAAAAATAATTTAGCAGTCCTTCGTTATGGCTTTTGGCCACCAGGAAATTATGCTGTCATGTACACTACCAATAATGAGCCCCATTCTTCAGTGCCTCCACTGCTGGCCTCTGGCCTGTGTCAGCTTGTTGCTGCCTGTCTTAACCACGTTATTGATTTTGAAAGATGTGTTCAAACTGTTCCCCAAACTTCCCTCTGGCTTTATGTTGTAATTATCCAGCAAGTATGCCTTCCGAAACTCTCCTTCTTTGTAATCATGTACTGATCTTTAAATTTTTCAACCTCTACAAAATGAGAATGAGGTGTACTGATTGTTTAAAAAATGAAAAGCCATATTTTTTATTCTAGATTCTTCCAATCAGAATCAACATAATAATAGTCATGGCAAAGTTAGCTACCAATTCTTGGACTTTCTACAGTCAGCATAATCAAAGAAACTAGATGGTTTATGGATCTAGAGTTGGGATAATAACTTTTATACTGACTAAAGCCTAATCAGACACTGGGCTTTATTTTACTAGAATCTAAAAGTGATGAGGACCTTTTATCTAAATCAAAATAAAAAATAAACACTACACAACCCACTTTTACACTTTTATAGTCTTTCCTTTTTAATGTTAAAAATTTGTTTTAAATCAATGTTCAAGAGGTAAGATTTAAACGACTTCAGTTTTATGGACTATCCTTTCCTGCTCTTACCTGCTACCATTTCTCTTATCTACCATAGCTTAAATTGTTAAGCATAAGCAAATTAGATCTTCTAATTGCTTTTAAATTTCAATAGTTACTTGAACATTTTAATATATTATATATTTTAAGGAATACAGGAAATATTATCATGAAGCAATAATTTCCCAAGCACATTGAATTGTAGAACAGATGCTATTTCCTTACCCAAAAGGACTGAGCTATATTATGAGTCATAGAGTAAATCAGGAAGAATAAGTAGATTATATGGTTAGTCTTATAATATCAAATGCTTAGGACCGTGCATAGTAACTTGTAGATGCTCATTATATGTGTATTAATGTTACAAGAATTTTTCAAATAAATCAGTGCTGAGTAGAAATAGTGAGATTTCTAAGATGAAATTGGCTGTGGTCCTTGTGAGATTCCATAGCCTACAGTATGAAAAGATCCTGTGAATATGGTGAGATGTTACTCTTGTGATTATGTTACACTAAATGGCAGACTGGTCCTTATAAGGAGAGAGTTGCTTCTGGCTGTCAGAAGTGGGACAGATTCAAGTGTGAGAGGATTTCAATGTGAGATGTTCTATCGCTGACTTTGGAGATGGAAAGTGCCAGGAAGTAACATGACTTCGAGGCCCCCAGGTAATAACCAGTAAAAAACGGGGATCCTCAGTCTTTCAAACAAAAAAAATAAATTCGCCCAGTCTGAGAAAGCTTAAAGCAAATTTCTCTGCAGAACCTCTGGGTGAGTATTCAGTCTGATTAGTACCTTGGTTTTCACCTTAGAATAAGCAATCTAATGAGCCATGCCATTCCTGAATGTCCTACTTGTTGAACTAGAGCCAATAAATGGCCATTGTTTTAAACTGCAAAGTTTATAACTTCCAGAGCAACACAGCTCCAGTGTATGAGAACTGGCCTCAAGCTGCCATGAGACCAAAGAAAAGAGGCAGACTGACCTAGAATTGCACAGAGTATAGTTTACCGAGGTATGTACTGACAAAAGCATGGTCCTGTGTGGTAGCAAAACCAAGTGAATCCCCATGATTTGGGTCAAAAGGAAGTAGGATATATGTTGGGTGGGACAAACGTTACTTCATCCAAATTGGAATGTATCTGTTTCATCTCAAGATAATATCAGAATTAAACACATGCAGGAGCTAGGGTGTCATTTAAAGCTCCACATACCATTCCAGTGGTTTTGTCTATTTATAGTTTGTGAGGAAACTATGCAAGAAAAACAGACCAGCATTACTATAGTGCCATCGTGGTGGTTACAGTTCAAGATGGCTGCCATCATGTCAAGTCAGCTCTTGTTCTTATTAAAATTAGAGAAAAGGAATCCTTGGAGATAATGAGTTTGAAGAAATTTGTCACCTGGAAATCCTAACATAAAACTTTTTAAATGTATAACTACTCCTCAGACAACTCCCCAAAAAGCATAATATAGAGTTCCAAAAATAATCGCAAATACAAGAGCCATTTTTTGACACAATTCAGTCCAGTATGAGTTGTTTTAGCCACTTATCTAATTCTAAGGTATTTAGAAAAAGTAGAATCTAGCTTATTTGAGAAACTAATTAATAGAGTGTGTTACGTAATGAAGTAATTAATTATTTGGACTGAAAACTTTCACTACAACAAAATCCTCAAAGAAGTATTCATTGAAAAAATGAAAGATTCATTTCTACTGTGTAAATACTGCTTCCTGTGACTGTGTAGACAGCTTTACTCATTTATATTAAGTAGTTAACATCTTTCCTATTAGGAACAATTAAACTCATATCTTACTTCTTGGATTTTCATTGGAAATGCATTAGTTACAAGTGAAATTCATATCTATTCTGTTTAAAGCTAAACTTGTGCCTAAATTAAACTCTTTAATGAAGTAGACTCAATATCAACCAAGTCTGTGATGTATAGAGAATCGCTGTTATTACACTATATCAAATGCCGTACTGAAGCTCTCTGAATTTAAGGCCAGAAAGGAGGATTTCTTTTCTTTTAGGGAAGATCACGCAGTGTTATATTTATTTATTAAAGCAGCATGACATAATGGTGAAGAACAATGACTGGATTCGGGTGGCGTCTGCCATGAAGTAGTGATGATTGTGAGAATGTTTCTTTTTTTTTTTTTTTGTATTAAATTCTTTTATTGGTACATTGTAGGTATACAACACAATTACATTTCTCATTGGGAATTGTACCTTTATATAATACATCTTGGTTCTTATTTTTTCCCCATTCCTAGCCCTCCCTTCATGCCCTCCACCCTTCCCTATTTACAAAGACTTTATTTCCATTTTTTCCATTTCTCATCATTTTTTCCTTTCCCTTCTTTCCTTTCCCCTGTGCCTCCCACTACCCCTACCCCTTTGGACCTTTTCTTCCTATTTTACATTATCTATTATTCATTCTAATCATTGGTACATTTTAGGTATACAATGTAATGACATTCATCATTGGAAATTTGCACCTTTACATAGTCTCTCTTGGTTCTTGTTTTTCACCCTTCCCCAGCCCTCCCTTCAACCCCTCCAGTCCTCCCTATTTACAAAGATTTTGTTCCTATTTTTCCACTTGTGAGAATGTTTCTTAACTTCTCTGAGACTCAATTACTTGATACATAAACCATAATATTTGTTATTGCTTCATAAGGTTTTATTTAAAATTAATAGAGATCATGTATCTAAGGCACTTAACGTACTGCCTAGATTAATTACTCAATACATATATCATGGCTATTATTTTTGTTGTTATATCAAAATTAGAAAATAAAGATTAGTAAAATTCTAAAATTAATGACACCACTTATAGCAGTCAAGGTCAATCCTTGAGAAGCAGCAGCAGCACCCAGTGGTTAAGCATGAAGACCCTGGACATTGGCACCCAAGGTAGCATCCCAGATCCTGCCACTCATTCTCCCACCTTGAGCAAAGATGGAGCTTGGTTTTCTCAGTTGTAAAATGGAGACCAGTAATAATATTTACTCAATAGTGAGTAAATATTGATGTAAGGATAAAATGGGCTAACATATATAGAATGCTTAATAGACATCCTGGAATTCAGCTGTGATAGAGAAGTGTTAGCTGTTAATATATCTTGGTGTCAAATTTTCTTTTAAACCATGAGTTTATGTGTATTTATGTGTCTGATGTGTGTATTATATATAAATATATAGTACAAAAACTGGTAATATTATGAACCTGGTGTTTTTTCTTGCTTTATGAAAAAAAGTACAAATTACCTTCATCATTTTTCCAAAAAAGTAAATGTACTTCCACAATGTCATTTTTACAACTGACCAGTATTCTGTTGTTAATACCTTTCATTTATTGTAACATCATGATTTATTGTGATCCAGTTAACTAAACTTCCATTGGTTGGACATTCAGATTATTTCTGAAATTTTCTTATTATATTTACATTGAGATGAACTTCTGTGTGGTTAAATACTTGCATATGCCCTTGGTTATTTCATTGGACAATTTACTAAAGTGGAATTGCCAGAACAGAGAATTATCATGTCTCTACTTTGTATCTACATTGCAGAATTACCCTTTGTTAAGGTTGTAGGGATTTATACTGCTCCAGCAGTCCATGTGGCTCCTCATTTCCTACACTCTCACCCACACCTGTACCCTAACCTGCTTTGAAAATAATGTCAAACTGTTGGGTTGATTGAATTACAAATGAGTTTGGGTGTGGTTTTCTGTTCTTTTTTCTTTAGAAATTTTTAATTTTCTAATGGAATGTTTATTTTGAGAAGGTTGTAAATTTACACTACAAAAATCTCCATTTCTCAGTAAGGCTCAACAGCAATTATATTAATTTACTATTGCTGCTATAAAAAATTACCACCAACTTAGTTCTGGAGATCAGAAGTCCAAAAATGGGTTTTATAGGGCTAAAATCAAGGTGTCCTGAGGACTGCATTCCTTCAGGAGGCTTGTGTGTGTGTGGGGGGGGTAATCTATTTCTTTGCTGCTAAGGTCTGAATGCTTGTATCCCCCCAGAATTTATATGTTGAAATCCATTCACCTCTATGGTGATGTTAGGAGGTAAGGCCTCTGGGGGGGGCTCCACCCTCACGAACAGGATTAGTACCCTTATCAAATGGGTCACAGAGAGCTATATAGCACTTCCTACCCTCTGAGAACACAGCTAAAGTCACCATCTATGCAGAAAGCAGGTTTCCAGCAGTCATGGAATCTGTTAACACCTTGACTTTGGTCTTCTCAGTCTTTAGGACTAAAAAATTAACTTCTGATGTTCATAAGCTACTTAGTTTATAGGGTTTTGTTATAACAGCCTGAATGGACTATGACACCTCTTTCCAACTTCTGGAAGCTGCTCAGTTTCCTTGGCTTATGGTCACCTTCCAGCAGTAGCATCTCTCTGCTTCTGTCCTCACATCTTACCTTTGTTTGGATCCACCAGCTTTTCTCTTGTAAAAACCCTTGTGATTACTTTGGGCTGACCCAGATAAGCTTAGATTATCTCTCCATCTCAAAAATCTCAAAACCCTTATGTAATCATTTCTACAAGTCCCTTTTACATGTAAGGTGGCACACACAGTTTCTGAAGGTCAGGACCCAGACCTCAGTAGAGCTGGGAATGCTAGTCCACCTACCATAAGTAACTTTCATTCCTTCCCTGTGTACCCATTAGTTTAATTCCCAATATATTAGCCATTTCTTTAAAAAGGAAAAAGAAATTTAATTCTAATATTAAACTTTACAAGTGCTCTACATAATATTACCCACTCAAAGATACTACTCAAGATATAAAATAACCCTTCTACAAAAGATATAGATAATACATTTAAGAAAAAAAATACAGTTTTCCCTTAAAGATATTACATGCATATTATAGCTGCTACTAGGATAAACTAGAAGGAAATCAAGGTAGCAGTCCTCTTAGCTCTCATTGCCGCTGTTTGCTGTCTCCATTGTCTTGGTTCAGGTCTGTTTTTGTAGATTGCTGACAGAAGATAAACCAGAAGGCAAAGATACTGAAATCTGGATGTGTGCCCATGGGAAACCTGAATGAAACCACTGCAGTTTTTTTTTAACCTGTGAGAGAATCTAAAATCTTGGAGCCAAGTTAATAAGAAAGTTTTAAATATGGGCCCTCTGGTTTTATTCCAAGAAATGTCAGTTGTTGGTTTTTTTAGTTGAATTTCTGGCTCAGGAATTCCTTCTTACTGATTAAATTGGCCTCATTTCAACACATAAAATTGGCAGCTTTCGAAAGCTCAGCTTGCTTACCAACAGTATAATCTATTTGCTTTATTACTAACAAAAGCAAATTATCCAACATTTCCTTCTTTTCAATGGTTACAAAAACTTGTTTGTTTTTTAAAAAATTGCTCTTATTTATAAAACATAGTGTCCTTTTGGCATAGCATTATTTTTGTAAAAATCTGTCTTGGTCTTTATCAGCTATGCTTAAAAATAGTTTTTCTATAAAGCATAAGAAAATTTAGTTATTTCTAATCCAGGTATATTTGACTTGACTAATTATTGTTAATAGTGTCATCAGTACTGATTGCTGCGATCTAATTTCTATCATTCTTTTAAAGCTGTAAGATATGTTTGAATTATTCATTGTTATGGTACACCTGGCATACCAAGATTTTTTTAACATACAGAAGAGATTCTTTTATTGTTTGATTTTCAAGCATACTTACAGCAGAGTGTACCAATTTTAAGTAATATATCTAAGGGGAATTAAATATAAGGCAGCAAGAAATCCAAGTGTTATCTCCCTTTGATAATGAGTAGCTCAGATTGATTAAAATTGTGCAAAAAAGCAATAGCCTCCCCCACAAAGAAATGTTTCCTCTTTACTGCTCAATCTAGATTTCCCCTTCATCAAAAACATGGCATAAGCAACATGAAGGATTCCTGTGCGAGGTTTATACAAGGGAGGAAAATCTCCCTAATCACAAGTAAACTCCATCAGCAATTATTTGTTGGTTGTGTTTCCAATGCAGGTGCTCATCATTCGAATGGAATTTAACAAGGACAGGAAGTTTATCAGCTCTTACTCTCTAATGCAGCAAGGCAATCGGCAATCGTGTCAGTATTTGTGTATGTGCAATCCTACAAACATAGAATGTAAAAACCAGAAGAGATCTTATATGTGTTCATGACCTTTTCTCTAATTGTGTGAATGAAGAAAATGGAGCCCACAGAGACTGTGTAGTTTGTTGATGATGTCAGAGCTGACAATAGGCTCTCCATGTGTCCCCTTCTTGGGTCTCGCTTCCTCCTTGGTGGCCATTTGTGGACATTCACTCTGCTTCCCTCTTCTTTATTTCAATCCCTGTTGAAACTCTGAATTCAGATATCGTGCTTTGCAAAGTACTTAATTCTGTTATTATTGTCCCTGGAATTATTTCCATCAACACATCACATATTGTGGAATTGTGAAGAATTGTCTGATACTAGTGGATGCATGAGGTGATTAAACTTGAAAGTGGGCCATCTTTTAAGTGTAAATCTGGCTCCATGTTCCCTTAATATTAAGGAACAAAAGAAAAATAATGACCCCAGGAACTTACAGTATCAGCACTGATTTGAAGACTCACAAACATTTTGTATGAAGTTGATTTTTAATTGTTTTATTAACTAAACTTGGAGAAAGCTTGCAAACTGGGTATCTTAGTCCACTTGGGTGGCTATAACAAAATACCACAGATGGAGTAATTTATAAACCAAAGAAAGTTATTGCTTACCATTCTGGCAGGAAGGAAGTCCAAGACCAAGATTTGAGGAGATTTGGCATCTGGTGTGGGTGATCCTCGTATGTGAAGACACTAATCCCATTCGTGAGATAGGAGCCCTTATGGGCTTCTCGCCTCTCAAAATCCCTACCTCTACTGGACATTAGATGGATGCTTTTGTTCAAAAATTCTAGTTTATTTAATTTTGCAACTATATAATACTCAATTATACAAATTTATATCATGAAATACTTATCTCTTCAACTTTAGAGGCCTTGGATACATTTATTATAAGTGCTGATACATTTGGATTTATTTCTACCATTTATTTTAGTTTTTCCTAATTTCCTTCATTTTGTTTCTTTTCTCTCCTTTCTTCCCTTCTTTTAAATGATTTTATTCCATTATCCCCCTTCTTGCTCATATGACATTTGTAAATTCTAGCTAATCTAGTAGTAGCTGAGTTAGAAATTATAACAAGCACACTCACCACAATCTAAGGTTGAGAAATAAGGAATTTTGTTCATCTATTAATTTATGCTTTCATTCATTCGTTCAGTCAGTCAGTCAGTCAAAACGTTGTTACAGCTCTTGGAATACCTCTTTAAAAAGACCAACAAAAACCCTGCCCCATGGGAACTTCATTCTGTTAAAAATCCCTCTTTGTGACTTTTTCACACTCTGTGTGTGCTTCCATTTCAGTGACACTTAGCACACACCAAATAACTTGCTTCCAAATTTGTACACCACTGCTGTTACAAGTATAGTTTTATTTTATATTTAATTTTTCCATATATAATTGTTTGTTTGGTCATCATTTCTTTATTATTTCATTGTTCATCATTTCTTCTTGCATCTGAGACTTTTTTTTACATTGGATCAATAAGCTTGCATTTTATTTTTATTTTATTTTCAATTTTTATTTTTTAGTACATGCAGTACATAATGATCACACTTCTTGTGGGTATTGGTATATATATACATATATATATACATATATATATGTATATATATATAACACATCTTAATTCTTTTTTCATCCCCTTTCTCCTCCTCCCTCTCTCTATCCACCTCTTATTCTTCTTCCCATTAGAGAAAGATTTATCTCCTTACTTCTTATTATCTAACTTTTATTTAGCACTTTATTTGTACACTGGATTTCTCATATAAGACAGATCATGTGATATTTAAACTAATGTGTCTGACTTACTTAACATTATGGTGTCAAGGTGCATCCATTTGCCTACAAATGACTGAAGTTTATTCTTTATGGCACAGTAGCACTCCACTGCATATAAATAACACATTTTCTTTATCCATTCATCTGTTGATAGACATATAGGCTGCTTAAAAGATTTATCTATTTATCTATTATGAATTGTGCTGCTATAAACATGGGTAATTGCAATTACCAAACTTTTCATCTGAAATTATTTTTCTTGAAGAGGATTCTTTGTGAGGATGTGTTATAAACTCTGGCCATTTTAATTGTCTAGAATAACTTGTTTATCTTCATGTAACAAAATATATTTCCTGAATGTGCAATGACAGCTGTCTTCCTTTCACATTTTGAAGATATTCCAGTTTTTCTGACTTCAGCTACTGCCAGTGAGACACCATTGGCCATTATCCCTTTTCCATTTTTAGATATTTTTGTCCTTTTTGCCATTTTAAAGACTGTTTTGTATTCATATGGATTTGGATATGCACTTGTTTTTATTTAAACCACTTGGAATTTGGGCTTTTTGACCTTGAAGATTCATATTTTTCAGTTTTAAAAGTTGCTTGTTTTATCCTTTGAATACTGCCTCTCCTTCCAAAGGTTCCCTCTTGAAATCCAACTAAGCATATATTACTTGGGCCGTATTTTTTTCTATTTTATTGTTCTTGCACATTTTTAATTTTGTGTACTAGATTCTAGATAGTTTTTTCAAAACTTCATTCAGGTTCTTATTCATTAGTTATCTCTTTGGGTATTTTTTTTTTTTTTTTTTTTGGGTACCGGGGATCGAACTCGGGAACTTGAGCATGGGAGATAGGTGGCAGAATCATTGAGCTAAATCCCCGGTCCCTCTTTGGGTATTTCTAATACCATGGGAGAGCAGGGAGTGGAGGGGAGGGGGAGGGGCACAGAGGACTGAAAGCTTTAAATTTATTTTAATCACACATTTTTATTACTGAAAGTTATTCCTATGTTCCTCCTTTTGTCATGGTATCTTGCTCCTGTTCATCGTTTTTATTCTTTCTTATATTTTAAAATTTCTTGAAATACATGAAACATCACTGTTTTCTACAATTTGTCTGATAATTCCAACTGCTGAGGTTTTTAATCTGTCTGATTCATGGCATATGGTTTCCTTGAGTATTTTCTGGTACTTGATAAGGAGCTCATATTTTCTGCAAATTTACCTCTGCTCATTCTTTCAGTTGGTTTGAGGTCCCCAAGGTAGATGACAGTTTCCTTCAGGAGAATTTGCATTTCTGTCTGCCAGGAAGCTGGAAGCTCTCTCAATCCAGAACCACGTTAATTACATTATATGCTTGAAGATTTTTGATAACTGGGTACAGTGTGTAGAGGATATAAACTCAGGCAGAACCTGAAGAATTCTATACCCAGAACCAAAGTTTTAAAAAGATAATTTTCCTAGCTGTGCTCTGGAAGATACCTAGGTGACTATAAATCACTCTTACTCTAAAGGCTTTTGGAGTCCTGGATTTTTGTGTAGGCCTCTTACCAAATTCCTAACCCTAGGGTACAATCTTTATTTTGTACAGTCCCTGTGAAGAACAAACAAACCTCCAGGTTCCTGAGTTCACCAAATTCTAGATAGAATCTGACTACGGAGTTCAATTTACTTTTCCAACCTTCTGCCTTCTCAGAATATTTGGCTTCTGAAAAGTCTTCATCTTCCTGATGTTTTAAAATGAATATCTTAAAGTATAATCTAGCACTTCAGAGTTTTCTTCCATAGGAAACAGTCACATATTTAAACTGCTGAACTAGTAAAAAGAAGTCAGTGATCAATTTAAAAAACATACTTCAAGGCTTTTTGCTTCCTATAGGAAGCAATCTGCACATTCTGATTGCCTATCTACATCCAGTGTTTGACAGCATCTAGAATTTGTCTCTCATTAAAAATTATATATATATACATACATTTGAGATATAATAATAATGTTTTATTAGCTTAAGAGTTCAAGGCAGGCATTCTTTTTTTAATATTTGTTAGGTGCCATGTATTTTATTAAGTTTCACATGGGTTATCTCCTGTACTCTGCACCATGACCCTATGAATTTTTAAATTCAATTCAATTCTACACAGTCATTTGCTAAAAAGAGTAGAGATCATGAGGAAAAAGCGTTGAGGCAAGATTTCTTAAACATGTTAGCTTCCTAGTAAATGCAGAGTGGTTGCTATTGGTTACAAGTTTTCTTGGGGGATGAGAAAATGTTCTACACATGTAAGAATTGTTTTCCAATTCTCTAAAAACCACCGCATTGTCCACTTTAAATGGATGATTTGTATGGCATATGAATTATATCTCAATAATACTGTTACTAAAAGCTGAAACTACAAACAATACAGTAAAGTAAACGTGAGATTTTAACTTAGAAATGTGAGGCAAAGTACCTCGATGGAAGCAAGTACACACATCTTCAGGAAACAGCTCACGGTCTTGTTGAGCCGAGAGGCCAGTCAACATGGCCTCCACACTCTGCTGTAGACCACTCTTTTACTTCACTTGACATTGGTACTGTTTCTTAGTGGCACAAGACATTGATATGCTGGGGGAAAAAATCACTTATGAATCAATATTACTTCTACAGAATGCTAACATCAGTCCCCACAGGCTAATGTCATAGGGGGTAATTCACAGTATGGAAATACGTGCTATTGCAAAACATACTATATTAATATCTTTGTCTTCCAGGTAAAGAAAATGAGATTTAAGGAAATTAAATAACTTGCTCAAAGTTCTTCAGGTCAAAAGTAATGAACCTGGAATTTGAGCAGTATGATTTCATATACTCCCATTGTGAGGCTTTTTGGTATAATACACACAAGGATATGAAGGTTCACTGGAAAAGAAATAAAGCAGGACAAAGATGGCTGCTTCAAGAGTCTTGCTACAAACTGTCTTTTAAGAATTATACAATTAAAAGTTACAAAATTAGACTAAAAAGATATTAGATGGATCAAACATTTAAAAATTTTGATTGGTATTTGTTTTAACATTGTATTAAAAGAATCGATCAGAGTTGTGAAGTTATTCTAGGATTAAATAGATTATCTGACATACTGAAACTATTTTGATGCTTTTTAATGGTTTATTTTGATGTTAGTCCACATAAGCAAGACAGCAGAAAAAGCATTTACATTGATTTAGTTAGTTCTTTATTCATCTAATCTTTATTGAGCACTTCTTAGTTATGGAGCTACATTAATGAACAGAACAGTCTACTTTCTTAGGAGTTTATAATCTAAAGGAAATATATACATAAATGCACAGTGGTGACACGTATTGTTAGGACAAATAACAGCAGTTCAAGATGATTCTAGTGGGAATATTAAGTGACATTTCTGAAAATAACTGAGCGAATTGAAGAAGAATCCATTTGAATTTCTGGAGGAAGACCTTTCAGGCCTGGGGGCTGCGATGACAGATGGTGTATTAAAGACCAGATGGTGGAGTAAGCTAGGGAGTTGGAAGTCAGGGCACGAATGTCTACTTGAGTCAGATCACAGGGAATGTAAGAGTTCTACGTTTTGTCATGTATGAGATAGAAATCCAATGATGGCAATACTGGGATTTGAACAGGAGGAGATATGAACAAATTTGTAGGGTAAAAGTATCAGACCTGCTGTACGGTGAGTAAGATTTTTGTGTCATTGTGTGTGTGTGTGTGCACATGCATGTATGCATGTGTGTGCATGGTTGGAGGAAGCTGTGAGGATGCAAGAATGGAAATAAGCAGAACATTTCAAATAGTCCAAATTTGGAGTAAGATGAGAGTAATGGAAGTGATATAAAGCAGTCAGATTCAGAATATACATTAAAGATAGAAATAACATAATTTGTTGATATAGATACTTCATATAAACATGAAATTATGCAAAAGTCTCATATGCGCTAGAAGAGAAAAAATAAACTTAATGAACTTAATTTAAAAAGAAAAACATTAAAATTAGAATAATATACTTAAGCATTACTGTATTCCACTACATAAGAACCAAATTTCAGCTTTTAATCTGGAGCCTCTTCAAGGTTTGCATCAAAATATTGGTTTTCAAACATCTTTATATTTAGAACCCTTTAAGAAAAAAATCTTACACCCCACCATAATATATACAACATAAAGCTTTTATAATGCTTTATATAACTCTGAGGCTATAACATTCATTATCAGTTTAAGGAGTTAAATAAGTATATTATAAAGAATATTTTAAAAGTTAGTATCTTCTGGAAGCCTAAACAGTTTTTAGTTGGCACAGTGACTGGATGGATGGATGGCTAATTTGTTTACAGAAGCTTGAAAAGTTCCAGAAATGGCACATGGAAAAAGTCAATACCAAACCATTTTACTTCAGCACAGAAAGAAGAAAGCTCTGGTGAAGGTGACTGTAGGGTCACCTAATCATCATTACCCCTCCCTCACCTTCATCTGTGCCTAACATCTAATTCAATCACACATGAGCAAAGTACTAACATTTGACACAAGTAGAATTAATAACTTCTTTTTTCACTTTGTATGTTCCTAATTTAATAGAACTAATATGATAATGGGAGGGCACATTTCTTAAAAACAAAACACAATCAACAGGACTCATCATTTTCCCTTTTCATTGTTATTTTTCTTGAGCTCCCTTCTAAACCACGTGCAATGTTTTAGAAGGACAAGTACCAGATGACCTTATTATTCTCATTTGGACTGTATGATGTTTTAAATGCTCAATGATTGAAAGCCAATGTACAAATGATTTAATACTGTTCACTGAACTGTCCAGTTCTTTATTGATTGCAAATTCACTGCTTCAAATAATTTATCACTCAGTTTGATGAATGCTGTCAAAGAGATTTAAACATAGAGACACTGCTTCCACAAGTTGAGTACACTCCTCCTACTCTCAGCATCATGCCAGATATAGTCATATTTAATTCTGGAAAGAAACCTAATACACAAAATACTTTCAAAACCAAGAAGCAAGAGAGTAACATTTTTTCATTTCAAAACTATATCCATGATTGGTTTTATTGTTGATTCTTGGAACAGTCTCCCTAGCCAGAACATTTAAAATATTGTTTTATAAATTTTTGTTTAGGAGTAATTTTTCAGAAATTTTCCAGCCATGTAAAGCAAAGTAGACTAGAAACAGAAACTAGTGCAAGACAAAATGTGCCTGACAAACATTTCGCTTTTCATAAATAAGGTTCCACCCTGGGAATCAGCACGCGCATTCTCCCAACTTCACATGATCAAATGTGTTAGCTGCCACCTCTCACAAGAATCACCGGCCTCTCTTTCTGGAACTATTTCTGCCAGACTCTGCTCACTGCTTCACAACTGCTGATGCTTCTGCATTCTTGCTTTCCTCTCCTTGAATTCATCAACCTATCATTGAAATGCTTCAAAGTAAATTCTTAGACAACCCTATGTGTGATGATTCAGTTGATTTGACTGGTGGACAGTGTTTCCTTACTTCCATCCTACGGTCAAGATTGGTGAAACTTCAGGGAATAAAAGACTATCGTGGCATCTCCCTTTCTTGACTAAATTATACATTGGTATCAATTGTTGTATCTCCTGATCCTTCAACAGTAATATTCTGTGATTTAAAAAAAAATTCTAGCCTTTTATGATTGGAAACTGGTTTCTCAGGGAATGAATTTAATAAAAATGGAATGAATGTAAATGCTGCTGTGGATGACTTTTTGAAAACATTTTAATACTGTCCTCATTGCTTTAAACAAAAAACTACAAGAAGAGGCATGTGCTTAACAACCAGAAAATGAGTCAATCTGTTAATGTGAAATTGCGCAGCTTAATTTCACTGGTTAAAGGTGAATCATGCACAAGATAAGCCAGTGTTTGAACATATCTTACAGAGAAGTAAAAGTGACTTTATTTTTCTGAAATTATAACATCATAAGCCTTTGCAATCCATCTTTTCAACAAAACGGTGTCTCTAGAAACTAGAAAGGACTGAGTATGTTTTTTGATCACACACCTAGATTATTTCTGTCAGTTAATAAAATAATGCCTTTGCATGGTATTTTCAAACTTTGTTTCCAAGGCAGAGTTCATTTGGTTCATATGGAAGAGCGACTAGCAACTGGCCTCTCCATCTAGCCTCAATCCCTAAACTGAAGTCCCTACCTGCTGAGTAGCTCGTGGTGTCTCTGATGCCAGTGCAGCAAAGCTGTTCTTTCTGTATAAAATGACAATGGTCATTTCTTATGGGAAATAAAGGAGAAAACCACCACTAAGGAGGAAATGTTTTCTTGGAAATACTTTCATAAACTTGGTAATTAATGTCAGTAATTTGCTTGTTTATAACTATGACCTTTCCAGTGACATGCTGAATATGCTTAAATTACACTGTACTTCTAATCACATTTCAGATAGTAGTTGAGGTTTATTTACACTAGCTACTAAATATATTACTATGACTTTTATCTATGGACAATCACCTTAGCACCTTTGAATATTTTCTACTAGCCCATTTCCCCAAATTCTCTGCACAACCCAAAGTACTTTCCCCTCTCTTCTCTCCACCACTCCTCCCACTCTACATTTGGCTTCTTCTTTTATGTTCTGATATTTCATTTTATTTTTCTCTACAAAAAATGAATGGATGCTTATTTCACCTATAGAGCCTCCTTCTTACTAAAAAGCTCATTAGACAAATTGTTATTGTTCTACCAGGTTTCAGCACTTCTCACTTCCTAGCTATCATCCCTGTGTGCTTTAAAGTTATTTTAGTTGTGAAAAAACAGCTGCCTCCTGCTATAGTCTCTTCCTTTGTTTTTCTTTTTCTTATTAAGGCTTTGTGACTTCATAAGATCTGGCATTGCCAACTTTGATGTAAGTTTTGCCATAGATAAAGTTGGTCTGAGACCCACAGTCCAATCCTTTCTTTATCATATTCTTCTATTGCATCTCATGTTCTGTTCCACCTTTCTTTCTATACTTGATCACAGTGGAAAATGGATTATCAATTTAGGACAGAGAGTGTAAAAAGAAATTTGGGAGATTATTATCTCTAATAACTTAATAGTTGTAGTAACATTCTAATTTGGACGGTGCTTATTTATAATAATATTAGCATGGGTGAAGATGGTGGCTGAGAGTTAATATTGTAAAAGATCAGGAACTGGACTAGCACTCAGGTTGGCATATTAGTCTAAGGGCAGCTGGCACGTTCATCAGAGTTGCTAGATGGCAGAAAAAGTGCTCGAATTAGAACACAATGTCAAGGCATACTCAGACTCCAGTGTCTTTTTTACCTGGTTACTGTGTCAAAGAGTCTTCAGGTAGAACCTTTCCAAAAGCTTAGAGGTGCGGGCGCATACCCCCATAGTCCCATGTACTTAGGAGTCAGTGACCATGTAAGTTTGCAAAGTCCAAGTGCTTTGCTCCAATTTTGGAAACATTATGGTGCACTTTAGGACCAAAAAAGTCCTGTGCTTGGAACAATTTTATTTATATAGCTTTTCTCAAAACTCTTTAACCTGTTGACATTCTTGAGTGAACAACTAAAGCTTGGATGAGATCTTACTACTTTAAATCTGAGCCTCATATCTAGTTATCAAGTCCTTTAAGTCTCAGGGCTCTTTCAAAAACTTTTATAGCTGTCTCTTCCTTCTTGCTACCACCTATGTTCATGTTAGTGATTCTCAATATCAGTAGTAGTGAGGAGAACACACATGTCAATAGGAGTAGATGTAGTTTCAAAAATCAAAACTCAACATTGTAATTTTTATTTTTAACATAAAAACATCAAAGTTGTAAAAACAGATTAAAGAAAAGCATGTGATTGGTTTTACGTAGCAAAAGAAAGTCTGGGTGTTAAGAAGTGAAGAAACACTGATTTAGACTTTTATGAAGCCTTAGACGTTGTGTCAGACATTGTCTAAACTGTTTCTTAGCCCTCAAATGTACCATTGCCACTCTCACTCATGCAATTATCTGAAAAGAAATAAAAACTCTGCCTTCATTTTGAGAGGCCTTCTGGTACAGCACAAAAGTACACTGTAAAACAAAAGAGTGTTCCAGAAGGACCAGTTGCCTAGCCTCAGACCAGACAATTACTCATAGTAGACCTTAGTCTCCTCAAATCCAAATACGTGCATGGGATTAGCTGAGTGGGACAAATTATGTGACACTGCTGGGACAAATTATCCACATCCACAAATTAAATGAGGGAATTTACAGTATCAGAGAATTCAGTCCATGGTTCCAAAGGAGAAACATCATAGTGGACAGGAAGAGCATAATAAAGTTGCTTGGTTCATGGCATCCAGGGGCAGAGCAGAGGGTAGCATCAGAGAAAAGGAGGCCAGGGACTGGGTATAATACCCAAGGTTATGTCTCCAAGACCAACCAAGATGGCCGGAAGAGTGCTTTATGAATCCCCTAGAATCCCCAAACCACTCAAGTTAACAATTAAGATTAACTGTCACAAATTACGATGTGTTTAAGATCTCTTCTTTACTCAAAAAATTTGAACACACATACTGCTTTCCCTGGTGCTACTCACAGAATAAATCCACCCAGAAGCTAGATATTTAAAACGTTCCATAATCTATCACAAATCCCTTAACAACCTTTTTCTTCATGGTGCCCACCAGAAAGTCTCTGCTTATATTCAGGTTTTCAGGTCACAGTCACCTGAATAATCTTTGCCTATTTCAGAGCCTTTACTTATGACTATAGAAAAGAGTCATCCCTGGGAAATTTCTAGCTACTTACTTTCCTCCAACATCCATGTTTTATGTTTTAGGGTTTAATTCATGTACTACATCCTACTCACTGTAAGCTTCCTGCCACATTTTGAACAACTGTAATCTCTTCCTAGGCAATTTTCTGAACCAAAACTTTGTATGCCATTATTTGATCCTTGTAATGTAAGACCTTGTGTAGTTAAGTATATTTTATTTCCCCCTCTGGATCTAGGAATTCTGGTGCTTCAACAGCTTTATCACAATACCTAGAAAAACATCTTACTCATAATCAATAATCAATATTTATAAATATCTGGATATTAACTAATCATAGAAGATCTAAAAGACCATAAGTCTATTTATATCAAATTAGAAGTTGCACCACAAAAGTCAAAAAAGAAAACCCTTATTATGCTTTGAGAAATGCAATTCTACTGTTTTAAATGACTACACTGAACTCTTTCTGTGACTTCATTTATTTACAATAGAAACTAATTCAACTTCTTTTCATCTTCAAATTTGAAAGGACCCTCTGTATTTATGTTTAAAAAATATATTCAAATGTATAAAAACATGCAAAAGAGAAACAGATTTAGCAATAATTAATTTGATTTAAGAAGTGATTATAATTATACATTTATACTTTGTTCATTTTGTGTAAAGTATCTTTCTTTTTAAATACAGCATATCTTAGAGGTCAAACATTTTTAGATAGTTTAATTGTATTTTTAGACTCTGGATTTGTGACCAAAGCTGTTCTTTAACTAAATATATAGATCAGCTTTCTGAAGGTCCCAGTCTTGATTGCTTTAAACTACAGTTTTAAAACTGCTTATTCATTTTTGTATTTGTTTATCATACGTCTCTTCCTGCTACAGTGTAAGCTTTGTGACAAGACCTTGGTCATCAGCATGATACCCTGATTTTGGCTGCTCTGAACTGCCATGTTTTAGTCCCCACTGTATCAGCAGGGTCCATGTAGGTGCCTGTATGGATTTTTGAATCAATAAGTAAAATATATTTTATTTACATTTATTGTATTTGTAAGATCTACAGCAAGTCATTTTTTTCTCATTTGGCCTAAATCTTTGAAATTTTAAAAATAGAAAAGTTTATCTATACCGTGGTTTTTTAAAAACTGTGTTTCTCCAAGCTACAAAATTCCCAGGACCTAACTTGGAGTGTGAAAGGAGAGAGCATATTGTGTTTTACCTAGTTTTTTCCCCTTTTCCCTCCTTGGAATCCAAGTTAGAGGAGGAAGATGGTTCCAAATTAAGTTTTGTTTTAAAATATTTATCATTTTTACACTTCAAATCTCCCTTACTGCAAAAAAACTTAAGTTACTTTTATACTCTTTTTTAAAAAGTAAACTAGATCCCAAGTTCGATCCCCGGTACCAAAAAAAAAAAAAAAAGTAAACTAGATTATTTCTACAAATCTTCTTGGACTACCTGTCTGATTTCACAGCTTATGTTTCTTTTTATGAAATTTCACGTCCATGGGCAAACACTAAAGGAAATAATTATTTTCTGCAATATTGTAAACCTTAACCTGGAAGTGATGGCCTATGTGTTTTATCAAATGAAACGGTGCCTTGTGTGTGTGGATCATTTACTTAGGACTGACACAGCCCATGTGAATTTCCATCTTGGATTCATGACTACTACTTCTTTGGCTGCTCAACTAATTCAGATCAAATATTGATGACAACAAGCCCAGCTATGTGGATCAAGTAGAAATAATGTATCTATCTATAGCAACTCTCCAATATGTTGAGAAACTAAGAGAGCGAGAAATGCTCAGCTATATTCAGTCTTATTAGTGGTAGTGATAGTCACAGTGGAGTGCTGCTTAATCAGTTCTGTTATGGTCCTTACATTGGCAACTTCACTTCAGTTACTGCGGATGTCATGATCATTATATGCTTGTCTTGATTGTTACTGTAGTAGTTGTTTTGCAAGTGCTTTTGACAGTGTCATAAAACCAACTGAAGATACTGAACACGAGCATCCTTGAACCAGACTTGTCTTGAATATTTAAGAAAGCTCTTTCCCATTTTTCTTGTTTTTAATCAAATGATGTGGGCTAAATAGCACTCACATAAGAAATACTTTTAATTTCTTAGTCACTTTGTTTGAGGAAAGTTTAAGTTTTCCATAGTTCATGTTTGGCAAAATAGTTTTGGTAAAATGAGACACACCGTACTGAAAAATATTTATGGATTTAGGGAATTACAAACTAGTACTCAAAGTGAATATTTGTAGGATAACAAAAACAATTGCTTTCATTTGTGCACAGATATTAATGTCAGACTTTCCATAGGTACTTTACTAAATTGTATCATTTAATCTTCACATCAACCTTTTCAGTTAGGTATTGTGAGGCATCATTGCAATTGAGAAGGGTTAAACCCAAGGTCAAAGTCATGTAGTCATTAAATAATCTGACCACGTTTCAAATTCAGACATATCTAATTTCTTAGCCTGTTTTTTGCTTATGTTTCAAGGATTTTGAACTGACATTAGAACATCTTGATGTAGGTATTACCAATCCAACAGAGAGAAATAGGACTTAAGTGTGATACCCTGAAACAGAATTTACCATGTAAAAGAGGAGATTCTGTATTACTGAAATCTTTGTCTTTCCAGAATTCCTAAAAAGAAAATGAGCAAATTTATCAACAAATTACCCTCTCATCACCCTGTTTTCTCATTTATGAAAATAAAAGTCATTATACAGTGAGTAGAAAAATGAGAGTTAGTTCTTTTTCTCTGTTGTTAATTGAAATAACGGATGACAGAAAAAAGTGAATGTAAAGGTTAAAAATAAAAAATAAGGAGTTATTCATTATTGTATTTAGCTAACATAAAATACAGTGGAAAATACTGTTTCTGTCTGATTCATAATTCAAATTAATAATGTTTAAATTTTAGGTAAGAGTAAATGTCATTTTGTAAGAAAGATGAACAGTAAACGACTAAGTCTTTTTCCTGTTTTGGGGAAGAAAATTGCTAACCAATTAATTCCAAACCAACTCCAGTTATCTGCCCTTTGAGTACTGTCGTCCAACCTTCACTGATGATTTCAGAGTCAAAGAATCTTATTAGAGCAAAGCTCTTGAACTTTTCTTAAGGATAATTAGAAAGGGAGAGTCTCATAAAGAACTAAATAATTTGATGGCCCAAAGTAGAAAAGACTTATTTCTAAAGAGGAGTAAAAATGAAAGTAACAACTGGAATGAAAGCCACCTGTAGATTTGTTATAAGCCATTTTAATATGGGAAGATGTTTCCCTCTTTTCTCCACTATAATTGCTCACATCTCAAATAAGACAAGATTTTAGAGCCTGTCACTTGTTTTTTGACCAACATTATTATTAAAATCAGTTCAAATTTCTTAAAACAAGAAAGTCCAATTTTAAAATGAAATGGCTTACTTGAAAGAAAAACACTGTGTGGCATACCTTCTTTTCAAATTACCTAGCCCCTTGTTAATGTGACTGCCAATAATGATGGGTGTTAACAACTAAGTTTGTTTAATTAAGCAATTATTGTTTCTTGGTAATAACTTCTTCAATTTTTCCCCATGATCTTAGTCCAATAACGAATCTCTGCTTCTAGAGTATTTTAAAAGTCTCAAGTATAAATGTCTTTCATTTCTAATTAATATATAAGTTAATAAAGATATTTTAATATATGTATAATATGAAAATTTTGGGCTACAAAAGAAACACTGTGTGAAAATATAACTTAATAGGGTTCTATAATTCTGGAATTATTGGCAAGTTAGTTTGGGTTCACATCCTAAAATTTAATCAATAAACAGAAAAAATAATTTTAGGAAGAAGAAATTTATTTTTTTAGTAATCATGAACTTATTTATTCAACAAATATAGACTGCTTATTACAATATTATAGTATATGGTTTTTTGTTTTGGTTTGGTTTGTTTTTTTGTCCAGGAATTCTGCCTTAACTGTCTCCCCCAGCCACGCTACAGAAACTAGAATTTCTCTTATTCAAGGTAAATCATAGAAATTCTAATCTTCCCCTTTTGATATAGGAAGTGAGCATCAGGCAATTCTCTGACCTGTCCTTGCCCATGTTGGCTCTAGGATCCTCCTCATGGCAGAGGAGTCCTGCCCAATCCCCAGGAGGAGCAATGCTTCAGAGGGACCCTGAGAAATCAGGGCTGGCTGGCTTTCCCACCCAGTCCATGGGCAGTGCTTTGATCAAACATGTCTGTGCAGTGAAGTCTCCATAAAAACTCAAAAGAACGGAGTTTGGGAAGCTTCCAGACAGGTGAACGTATGAAGGTTCCTAGAGGGTGCTGGGCCCAGAGAGGAGAGAGAGGGTTTGCACTTCCCCCGTACCCTGCGCTGTGCATCTCTTCATCTGCATCCTTTGCAGTAGCCTAATAAACTGTTAAACATAGGCAGGTGTTTCCTTGAGTCCTGTGAGCTAATAAAAGTAGTTAAAGCTGAGGAGGGGTTGTGTGGACCCAGATTTTTAGCCAGTGGATCAGAAGCACAGGAAAAACAATCCGGGGCTTGTACCCGGCATCAGAATGGGAGGGAGGAAACATCAGTCTTGGGTATGGAGCATCAGTCTGTGGGCTCTGACACTATCTCTGCATAGATAATGTCAGAGCTGAATCAAATTAGAGGATACCCAGAGAGTTTCCTCCAGATGGAATTTGCTTGCTGCTGGGGAGAAATCCCCATACCTTTTGAGGTCATAAAAGTGATTTGTGTTTTAAATGTACCATAGGAGAAACTGAGTCATGGTTGAAGTTGGTTTTTCATTCGGTATCCTCAGGCCTCTGTCACAGTCAGGAAATCGGTTAGGCCACATGGGTTTATGTCATAATCCTGCCCTTAAAGAATTTGAAGTTCCTTAAGTGAAATAAATAGGACAAACGTGTAAATACCGAATAGTTTCTCTAGTGTGAGAAACTGAAAGTGTAGATAAGGATGAAAATGATTAAAGTGAATAATTGATAATTTGAAATAGGAAAAGGTCCAAAGGTGTAGGGGTGATGGGAGGGGAAGGGGAAAGGGAAGAAGGGAAAGGAAAAATTATGAGAAAGAAAAAAAATGGAAACAAAGTCTGTGTAAATAGGGAAGGGTGGAGGGGGTGAAGGGTGCACAGGTAATGGGAGAAAAATTAAGAACTAAGATACATCATGTTCAGGTACAAGCACCCAATGATAAATATAAATGTATTGTATATCTAAAATGTACCAATAAATATATAAATTTAAAAAAAAGAATTTGAAGTTCAGTATGAGGGAGGTTGAAAAACATTAAAACTCAATTTTTAAATGCACAATAAAATAAATGTTATGAGGAAATGGATACAGCAAAGTACATCAGCCTTAGAGAAGGGAGCTAAGTTATGAAGGGCATTGTAATGTTACCCTAAGGATTATATACTTTACTCATAGCCTACATGATTTTAATCACTAGAATTAGATTTCATTAGACTAAGAAGACTAATTTAAAGGAGAGGGAAAAGAGGTGATAGAAAATCAAGTATCAAAGATTCTAAAAATGAAAGCTTACATTAAATCCTGTCAATAGAGACAGAGAGAAAAAATTAGATTTGATGGCTATTTAGAAGGCAAATGTAATAAGACATCGTAAGAAATTTGATGTTGCAAATGAAATCAAAAGAAGAATCAAGGATGACTGTCTTGGTTTTCATTATGGTGATAGATGGGAGGCTGGAAATTCTATTCATGAAGATGAACAATTCAGGTGAAGAAGCAGGTACTGAGGAGAATGGTGAGTGTTAGTCAGGTTAAGGTTAATATGCTTTATGAAAATCCAAGTGTGTTATCTTGCAGACTTTTGAACTTGTAAGTTTGTGCCTCCTCAAAATAATCTTATGTTGGAAACTATTAGTCTCCTAGGGCTTCCGTAAATTACTACAATTAGCTGGTTTAAATAACAGAGATTTAATTTCTTATAGTTCTGGAGACCAGATGTCCAAGATCAGGAAACCAGCTGGGCAGGTTTCTGGTGAGGGTTTTCTTTCTATCTTTCCCCCTGTATCCCCATATGGCCTTTCTTCTGTGTGTGTGTACATCTCTCTGTTCAAGGTCACCAACCCTATTGGATTAGGGCCTCATCCATAGGACCTCAGTAAACTTTAATTACTTCCTTAAAGGCCTGTCTCCAAATACAGTCACCTTAGAGGAGCTTCAATATAGGAGATGTGATCAAAATTTTCAGTGAATATTTAAATTTTTTTAAATTATTGTAATAAAAGACACATTGTCATTAATCTCCTTCAAAATACTTCCCCTCACTTCAAACACATTTATCCCATTATTCTTGTCACTTGTGAGACAGCTCTAGAAGTCCTCTGTCATGAGTGTCTTTAAAAAGTGTGATTAAAAAATATGATGTATGCTGCATCAAGTGCCATCCAACAGAAGGACAACCTCATAAAAACAGGGTGTGTCCTCATCCGCCTTATTTCCTAGATCTGGACCGTATGACTTCTGTCTCTTCTCTAAAGTCAAAATGACCATGAAAGGTAAGTGTTTTGAATCCATTCAGGTCATGGATGAAGCCAGAACAGAACTACTAGACACTCATGAAAGAAAACTTCCAGAACTGCTTCAGAGAGTGACAAGAATGATGGATTAAGTGTGCTCAAAGTAAGGGGGAGAACTGTATTTTGTGGGTGATTAATGGCAATATGTTTTTTACTGTAATAAAGTTTTTAAAATTTAAATAGTCCTGTATTTTTCAGTCACACTGTGTATGATAGTGAAGGAACACACTTAGTCTGTAACAAAAACGTAGATTTGATGAAAGGACAGACATGATTATCACTCAGTATTTCTTCGGGAATGGAGAGACTGGGCTTGAAACTAAAATGCTTGAGCAGTTACGTAGAAAGCATTTCAAGTGAAATATTCCAGATTATTTTCTACATTCATAGAATATGGTGAACCCTGTCTATACCTACAGTCTGAACAATAACAATAATAGTATCACATAAGTCAACAGATAATTAGCCAGGTAGAGGTTGTAGAGCTCTCAGAGAATACCATGAAGCCTTTGAGTTTCCAAAAGGAATGGGATTAAATAGTGCTAGCCAACTTCAAGGGACAGTTTCTTTCATGAGAATGAACAAGAATGTCCCAGAAATTTTCTCAGGGCATCAAACACAACTCCAAATCTATGGATAATATCCCAGGAAACCTTTAATATCTTTACAAAATAAACCACACTGTGTGTGACTCTGAAAAGTAAAAGATGAAGCAGCTGCCCCAGCTGAGATTTGAAGCTGAGGTTCCAGGAAAACTCAGTATTTCAAAGCCAGCTTTGCTTTACACATATAAATCTGCCCCCCTGGCTGCGTTCAAACACCTGAATTGCTCACTGCACAATATGATGATTATCCAGCTTTCACCAGAGGGCTATGCAAGAACAAAAGGTTGTGGGGTAGACAGGATTTTTATTATTAGATGCCTAGTCTTATGAAACATTCATATACAAAGGAATTGCCTTCCCATTGAAGAAATTTGTTAAGGAGACCTTGTGAGAAAAGATGCTTTTATACTCCCTTTAAAATAACTGTATATGTAGTCCCCCTAAAATAAAAATAAAACTGAGTTAGGAACTCAAAATTGTTTTTTCAAAGAGTAAGGGAAAATAGAATCATCTTTTAGGCTAATTTAAACTTCCCTAAGCATGGATTAAGGCATTAATTGTATGTCAAACAAAATTTATTGTATCATGGCACATGTGCTGATGCTAGAGACTCCTCATTTCTCTTCAGCCACAACTTGAAATTATTTGAGGCCCACAAGTCCAATTAAGGTGGGTAGTACAAGGCACATGTGAAGTGTGTGCACACTGGCTCCCAGTGCAATCAGTGGATCATTTTTAGCGTAGCCTGTTCTCTGTACTCCTCCCATAACAACACCCTGTCACCACTCTGAGTAAGCCGCAGGAGGCCAAATGTTTCGGAATCGTGGGGTCTTCCCGTTTTTTTTCAAGTGAGGAAGAGGTAGAGGAAATGTGAGTCAGGGAAATGGTTTGTAATTATCAAGAGAGATTCCACAAATCTTATTCATTTTGCAGACAAGATAAAGGGAAAAGTACCTCTACTTACAAGCATTTTACAAAAAAATTATATTTATCTTAACAAGCTCCTCTTTAAAACTTAAAATAATACACATTAAAAGAAGAAAATATGCTGTTGGCACTTTTGGTGAAATTTTGGCAGGAAGTGCGTAGGTAGCAGGAAAGGAACTTAAAAAGGAAGAAGATAATCTGAGACATGACTTCGGAGGATTAAGAAACAGGAAGCAAGAGGCAGATTAAATAAAAACAGGGGTGAAAATTGGCAAAAATTTTTTTTAAAAGATTCCTAAAATTCCTAGTTTATGTGTTAATGTCAAGGCTGCATGTGAGCTGGGTCCTTGTTGGATAGCAGGATGTGGTGTGGCATGACACTGAAGAGGAAGGGCTTGGCGTCAGACAGAATTAAATATGAGTCCCTGGTCCACAGACTGAGTGACTTTAGGCAAGTTATTAAATTTCTATGAAGCACAGTGTCCTGGCCTGAGGAGAGATGGAAGGAATCATAATTCCTGGCACCACAGTGCATACTGCCTCACACATCTATGCAAAATGCTCAGAAATGCCTGGCGCAGAGTAAATAAACGCTTGATAATTTCATTAAGGATTCAAAGTATAGAGCCCTAGAATTGGAACATGGTTGACTGAGCTTCACCTCACCGACTCCAACATTTTGAAACATGGGGAAGTATAGAAGGAAAGCTTAAGTTTCTTGCCACAGTTGGAGCAAACAGAAAATAGCCTTCCAAAACATGTTTCAGTGGGCTTTCAAAACCCAGAGCACAGTGCTATGCAAGGAACTAGCAGTGGTCAGATGCTCCGGGCTCTAGTCTTTGGGTCCTGTGCAAACCCCTCAATCTCTCAGTTTTCTTGGTTCATAAATGTGAGAAGTGGGAGAGATTATCTCAAAGCGCTGTCCAGCTCCAAACTCACATAACCCTATTCCTGAAGAATAGGGATGTGATTTACACTAAAGCTTTGTGTTTAGTGCAGTGAGGACTCACTGGGAGCCCAGTGCACAAGAGGAGAAAATGGACTGAGGCTGTTTTTGCCCAAAGAAGAGCACCAGGAGCAGAGGGATTCTTGGGCTCAGTGAAAGGAGAAAACCAGGATGTGAACAAAGGGAGATGGAATACAGAAGTATCTCATGGATGGCTCTCTCTATGTGTGCAGAGAGCCCAAATTCCACCTATTTTGTTTTCTTTTAGGATTAAGGAGTGTATGGAGTACAGCAGGGGTGGGGTGCTGAGCAGGCTCACTACCAGGTATTCACAGCTTGGTGCTTAATTCAGGAAAATGACTTGCAGAAAACAACCTACACTAAAGGAGTGTGTTGGGGTGGGAGGAGGAGGAGGAGGACAGTTTCTGACCTTAAATCAGATTATTCAGTATGTTTAGCATGAGAACATGTGGATAGATGTAGATTAGAAGGGATTTTACTTATTTACCTGTAGTTAGCCTGTTCAGCCATACCCCTCATGAGAGGAAAGGGTTTCAATTTTGTATTATAGATTCAAGAGAAACTCACCTGCTCAGCATAGTTTTTTCTATTATAATTTCCAGTGGATCCTAAAAGTGCCATTATTACTATAAAACAGTAATCCTGAATACTAGTGCTTGCACAAGTTGGGTACCATCTCTGGATAATTTTCATGCAGGGAAATATTATTTAAGTTTACAATTAAATATATAGCTGTCATATCCATAGATATTTTATTTAAATGTGATGATAAACTACTCACTAGACTAAACTATATATCCACACATGCTCTGGACAGGCAGTGAGCTGTGGAGGGGAGATAGCTAAAGACAAAGAGAGGGTTCTCAGCCTAACTCTCATAAGAGTTTGGGGTCAAGGCACCCCAGTCCTTATTCTGCATTTTGAGGCAATCAATGCATTTTTAAAAGTTGGATATCTTCCTGCACTGACTTAGATTTTTAACTGTCTCTCTTCGTTTGCTTTAAACTCATTCAACTTAGTAGTTTCAAATAGAACCTTTTATTATTTTTAAAATCCTACCTTTGACATTTCATAATCTCTAATTAAAATCAGGTTAGATTCTATCATTTCCTGTCATTTTAGATATCAAATAACTTCCACCAAACTTGTCCAATTGAAATCTTCATTTTCTTCTTCAGTTTGATATATACCCCAACCCTACCACCTCATTCTCCAGCACCAACCAAGCTTTAGCACTGGAGAGTGTATAGAAGATTCACTTTGTTGTTTAACTTTTCGGTTCTTCTTTCTCTTTTGAATTGAACTTCTTTTGGCTTTGTGGTGGAAAGAAAAGTGACCTTCACATCGAATCAGATGAAAAAATTGCAATACTCTGTCCATGAGCGCATATTTTCCAAGGCTCACTGTCAAAGCTGGTTTCTTTGTGGTTACCTTTTGTGAGTTCTTTGGGCAGCCTTGTAGGACCTCCTCACCAAGAGATCTGGATTTGGTGCATCGTCTACAAACTCAAAAAGTGGGTCACATATAGTTACCTCCCATAAGTTTATCTGAATTTTGGGAAACTCAGACACCTTTGCTTTTTGAAACAGTTGGGGTGCAGGACTGCAGGCTCATCCTTTGCTACCACTTCTGTCCAACCTGGTCTCACTTTTTCTTGAGCCCAGGGAAAAATCAATAAGCCCCCTTTCAGAGTAGAAATCTAAGCTGGAAAGGAGGTGACAGTGTCCCTTTCTTACACACACCTGAGTCAATATAAGTGACTCTCTTTGAGCTTCCCTTCTCATTAAACTCTGCAAGGATAAGTGGCCATAATGGAACCACTCTATCCTCTCTGCAGTGATGATTCATGGCTCTCAAAGACTCTTATCTGCAAATATATGGGGAATCAGCAGGGGAATGATGTTTCATGTAACAGCCAAACAACCCATTTCCTAATAAGCACTGAAGAGTTACCTGCCCTTCAGTAGCTTTTTTATTTATTTGTGTTTGGCTTTGTTTGGGGCATTCTTAGGATATAGAGTATCTATTGTCTCTTCATTAATCATAGGCCTTGGTAGCTGCTTCCAGAGCAGCAAGGGAAAGTGCTCTACAGCCTACTACTACAGATGCTTCCTCATTCAAAGCCATCAGTTCTCATTCATCAGTCCTATATTCTAGCTGCTGCTGCTGAAGCAGAGCTCTTGGTGTCCAGGAGCATCTATATGCACTGCTTGCCCTCAGCCATTGCATCCCTAGTTTAGCTCTATGTGATAGAAGCCTGAAAACCTGCCATTGCCCTATTGCATTCATTAATGTAACACTTACTCGGAGAGACTCTCTTATCAGATGCACAAACACTTGGCTGGACAAAGCAACAGATGGTGTATAGGCCTATTCTTATTTCTAAATGAGTCAAAAAGTATGTTAATCATAATAAAATAACAATAAAATTTCAGCAATATAAGAGAAAATACATGTTCAAATGAGCCAAATCAAATTATTTTTTAAATACCTCCTGGGACTTTTTATGATCTGTGAAAAAAGCTATCTTTCTTGCTTCTACAGTTTTTTTTAATCTGAAAAATTATACTCAAATTGATCACTCCTTTAATTCACTAGACTTGGCTCCAAATGATTGTTAATTTTCAGTAATTAAGTTTGTCCAAAATTATCCTCAGGGCTATCACTGAAGATGTTTAAGAATATGCTCCCTATTCCAAAGGAAATTCAAGAAGAAATATCATAAATAAAGGAAAGGAAGAATATAAAATTGGGCACATTTATCAATTTGTATGACAGCAACAAACAACCCCAAAGCTCCAATGGCTTACAGGAAGCAAGATCTGTTTCACAGCCACGTGGCCCTCAGGCTAAAACCTTGCTGTTCTGCTTGGCTCCACCTGACGCTGAGCATCAAAGCTCACTTTTGCTCTACATGGCCCTGTCATGCCAGGACTGGAGGAACAGTCCCTAGCTGACCCCATGGCCCCAAACAGAGGTACAAGAGCCCAAACCAAGCCATGGGAACACATTTAAACCATCTGCAAGGCTGTGAGTGTACACTTCCTCCAGTCCCATTCTCCTGATTAAGGCAGGAGAAGAATATGCTGCCTACAAGAATGCACTGGAAATCACTTGGCAAAGAGTATGGGAGTATCATGTCTTCAGAAGAGAAAGTTAATTATTTTTAAAAAAATAATTAAATCTAGCATAGAGTTTGGGCACAGTGGGGATGTGAAAAATGCGAGCATCTAACATTCCAAAGAGATTACTTTAGAGATAGTAATAATTATTCATTGTATGAATTGTGGTATGCAAATAACTAATTCAGTTACATATCTCACAGACCCATCTCATATATTTAAGTATTCTAAAACTGTATACAGTCTCTAGAGTGTAGATTTAATTCTTGTCTTATTCCTTTTGAAAAGAGCTTTATATTTGAGCTGTTATAAAGTGGTTTATTGATAAATACTGCAAAATAAAAATTGATTGGAAATTACATATCTGTCTTGGCTCATATAATGCTCCTGATATGCAAAATTCAACAGAAGTAATGGGCTAATCATCATCTTTGTAAGGAGCATACAATATTTGAAATACTGCATTTGAGGGAAATATTAAATCTCTAAACCAATTAGAAGTAAAGTTACTAATGCTAAGAGACATGTGCTATTTTATTCTTAATTACACTTTTGAAATCTTAAAATTAATTCCATATTGAGAATTGGGTTTCATCCTTTATCTGTCGCAAGATTCTAACTACACTTGGAAGTTACATTCGAGAATCCTCTTGTCTTCACTAAACACGGGTCTCCTGATTCACACAACTTGACCTACATAAAGTAATAAAAAATACAGGAAGAGATGGGAAGAGGAAGTCCTGGAGTGACCAGAAATCACTCGTCTTCCTTGTGAAGCTCAGTTCTTTCCTGCTCCTGGATGCTGTTTCCCTTCTTCCCCCACAGGAAATACACAAGTGGTAAAAATCTAAGGCAGCACCTACAGTGTGGGATATTGCACTGTTGAGAACTAAAATTAAGAGCAAGGCTAAAGGAAGCTGTGAAGAGAGCTGGGGCAGTGTGATGCCTGTGCTCTGTCCTGCTGGTAAACAGATGAAATGTGAGCTATCTAGACTGTTCCTGTGGCACTCACAAGTCAATCATACGCCCAGAAGCAGCTACATTCATGGAGAAATGTAAAAATTCTGTAATTTCCAAGGAAAATCTCCATTTTGTGTCAGTTATGGTTTGTGACTATCTTAGGTGTCTCTGAGTCCACCACAATCCACTTAATTTAGACAAATACCTTCATGACAAATGTGCTCAGTCACATGAGTTCTGTTTTCTTCACTCTTGCTTTCTGCCTATTACACCTGACATTGTCAAAGTCTTTCATCAGCAAGATTTTATGCCTTTGTTTTTATTTTAATGTTGCCATAGCTCACACTCTGTGAGGCACTGAGGCATATGTACAAAATAGTATCAAAGTGAATCACAGCTGGATCCTCCAGACATTAGGAAAGGCAGTCTCTGAAATTTTGAGATTTAACTCACAGTTCTCACAAAAATCACATTATCTGCATCTTAAATGCTCACCCTTTTAATGGCACTACATCTCAGGACTTTGACTTTAACTTTCTAGTTTTAGACATTTTATTTCTTACAAGCAACACTGCTTCTTCCAGGCTAGAGTGTCTTTTGAAAAGGACTTCTGTAATGCTCAAAGAGCAGTGGCCAGCTGTTTTCTTCAGGCTTACAAATAAAGGCAATGGGTAAAAGCACAGCATGAGAGCCTCTCCACTTCCTTATACTGAAGGTCATTGATATAGAGCTGAGAAATCCTCCACTAAAACTCTGTAGTCCAGCTTTCTCTGAAGTTGTTGAAAATCGAGGGCTATGTTAATTTCTCTTATCAGTAAAAGTGTCTGTGCCCAAGGGTGCAGGATTAGAATAAGTGACCTCTCATGGTCATCTTCAATACTGTATGATTCCAATTCTGCAATGTGTAAAAACAAACTCTTTACACATTGAGTAAAAAGCCATAGAATTTGAACCAGATCTCACTAGGAGGACATATAGTCTTGGCAGCAGTGTAAGGTTTGAGTGAGCTACATTCTCCAAGGAAAATAATCACAATAGAGTACACTGAATTTTCTTAGCTTGTACGCTCTTTAGAGCCTGGTCACATATTCTCTCAGCAAATCCCTCCTGCTCTGTCTTATTCTGAATAAGGAATCAAATTGAGTTTTTCCCTATGAGCTAGAGACAAGCAAGTATATTGTTCATGACAGAAACAAATTCATTACTAATATAATAAGAAATAAGAGTATTACAAATGCAAATTAACTGCAATTCTGGTGGTCCTTATGACTTCAACTCTAAATATATCTTTTCTTTCATTTTAGTAATGAGTTATAGGTGCCATCCATACATAATAACTTCTTTTTATTTTAATTATGTATATAGCAGTTGGGCAGTTGGAGAGTTATGGTCATGCACTAGACCAGTTAAAAGTATTTTTTTAAAAAAACAAGTAATAGTATTCAACGTGCATGCAAATGCTGACATTGACCAAGACATAGATGCATGCTATCCATCCACTCCCTATTTCATTGAAACCAATGTAGGCTGAAAAATAGTACTTTACCACAGTCCTGAACGTGCTGTGGGAATCTGAGAAATATATGATGCTGCATAAAATATCTTCCATTTTGTATGCGCATGTTTGCATTTGCAGCTTTACATTTACATACATAGAAAACACATTTTCTTTGGGTCATCCAGTAATGATATGATTCCTTTATTACATATCTGACATTTCAAAAAAAATTTTGTCTTGGAGTGAATAGGAAATTTCATGGTCAACTCTTCTTCCATCGAAAATAACCAGGTAACAAGAGAATTTATTTTTTGTGTCATATATCATTAGCTCCCTGAAGGTTTGTGTGTGTTTGTGTTTTATGTATTCCATGAGTATATAAGCACTGTAATTTTACACAAAGTTTATATTAAAAGAGATGCTTAAATATAAGTTGACTTCATAAGGATGTCAAAAGAGTGGACATTCATTTTTTAAAATGCACTCATTCACCTTTTTAAACTTGAATGTGAATGAATTGAAAACACTGAATAAATAAAAATAATGTATTTGATAGACTCTCTAACGTAATACATATTAGGCAAAGATATAAAATTATAAATTGCAAAATGAAACACATATATTTGGCTACTATGACAAAAATCCCTTTCCCTTCTAGTGTTCCATTCTCATAGTCTTCTTCTAGTTTCCTGAATGCTAATTATTTTTCAGAGGAGGAGAAAACTAAAGACCAGTTAAGATTAAAAGAATCAGTCTGAGAGGGGTTAAGATTTGAGGAATTGGCCTTTTTTGTTCTGTTTCAGTGTTTTAGGGCATAATAGAAAGTAAAGGTTTAGCATTCTCTAATGGTTTCAAGGCAATAGAAATTGTCACAGGGCAGGCAGAGTGATCAAATACTTGTCCCTGCACCACTATCCTGGAAAGTTCCTTATTTCTAGGGCTCAATGCCTTCCATTTAGATGGCAAGAGCAGACTTCCAGACAGACAGGGGTTGACTTGGAGAGGCTACAAGATGCAGATGGGCTAATGATTTTTTAATGCCTCATACTTAACATTGTGCCAAACACTCTCAAATATGTTAGCTCACTTTATGTCCTAGAAAGCTCTGCAGAATCAGAGTTTACCTCATTTTACAGATAAAGAAATATCTTAACCTGGTTAAGTAACTTGTATTTTGTTGAACTGGGAAATGGATCTGGAAATGTCAGGACGAGGGTACTCTTGCCTCTACAGTGTCTTCCTCCAGGCTACCAGCAGGAAGTGCTGGGGAAAGGAGACAGTGTGGAGATATTGTGATTTCAAGAAAAGAGGGAAAAGATGGGTGTGATGGTTGATCACAATGCAGGATCATCACTTTTTAAAACTTTCTAAAGTTCTTTGTATGTATTTTAATAAGTTACAGGTGTTGTTGAGATAAATATTTGTTTCAGAATTAAGAAGACTACACGAACAAAAAGTGCATTGTGAACTGAAAGGAGAAAAGCCAAGGTCTCTTACTGATTCTTCACTCTTGGAATCTCATTAGCTATTAGATAGAATTTGATGACTGCCAACAAATAAACAACATTTTTGCCATTGTTAGCTGTTAAACTGCCCCAAACCACTAAATACAGATTAGTCTGAAATGCACTTATTGTTCCTGCTGGAGGTGGTTTAAACCATCAGCTTTAGATTCAGGAATTCTTTTTCTCTTTACCCTTCAGGCTGCTAATGGATGCACAAAATGAAGCTTATTTTAAAAGTTGGTATCAGAAGCTGTTGGTTGCTCTCCAATTCTGTGTAGGAAAAGCCTTGAATGATGAATTTTCCAAGGAGAAGAAACTTATCAAAATCCTGAGAGACATCGGGGAAAAAGTCAAGTCTGCCAGTGACTCTCAAAGACAGGTTTGTTAAGAAATCAGTCTCAACATAGTGAAAATTATTTCTTTAAACTTTAGTTCAACTAAGTTTTAATTTCATAGCTTAGAAGGCAAACACATTGACTGCACTTGGATATAAGACACTTAAATCAATTATAATCAAGATTTTTCCCCATTTACTTTCCTAAAGTTAATGATAATGCCTATCACCAGGACATGTTTTTTTTGTGTGTGTTTTTTTTGTACCAGGGATCCAACTCGGGACCTGGTGCTTTCGAGGTAGGCGCCGGAACCACTGAGCTAAATCCCCGGCCCAGGACATGGTTTTTTGATACAAGTAGCCATGTAGCACATGAAGAAGACCTAATGAGAAAAAATTAAACCAATTTAAAGGCAGTTTGACCAAAAATACCTAATGATACAAACCTTTTTTTTTTCAGTTTAAAGACCTAATTTGTTTTTTCCCCATTTTTATTAGTATGTTTGTGATACATAATAATTCATCAAGGGAATCTAGTATGAAAACATATTATATCTTGATTCTTTTACATAATCTTAAAATGACAAATGCACAAATCAGACTCATAGGGAAAAGTATAGCCTCTAGGTCTTGATTTTCCTAACATTCCCATAACCAAAGCCATATTTTCAAAACTTGTTTTCAAGACAAATAAAGTAAATTAAATCACACTAATAAATCCTGTATGGAAAGTAATAGTTTTATATTAAGATCCATGGGTGATAGCCAAAATACTGTGCCTTTATCTTACTAATTACATAATAATGGAACTATTATTTTTCTTGATCTAAGAGAAGAACATTTTCTGTCTTTAATTATCTGCATCACTAGTTCTTTTCACTGATATAGACCATTAAGTAGATTCTCTTAAGTTCAGCATTCTACATGCAAGGAGATAGCAGACATCCATCAATTGTATTAAGAGCATTATTTAATAAAAGTTGAGTACTTACTACCCACTAGAAGTTAAGTATAGGAATGTGTCTTAAACATGAGTCTTGCCTTAAGGAAAATCATAGTTTCTCTCCGCTGTCTAAAAACAACAAGAGTTTTTGACAAAATGATATGAAAATGGCAATAGCAAAGTGTCCTAGGATTCTTTTCAAACTAGAATTTTTCTTAAGTAGAAGTCACTTAATTTAATAAAAATACCAAACATTGGGCCGGGGATTTAGCTCAGTGGTTTCGCCGCCTGCTGCTCAAGTGCAAGGGCCCAAGTTCGATCCCTGGTACCAAAAAAAAATACCAAACATTATGCTACTTCACATAGGAGCAGAAAATAAAAGAACTTATAGGAGAAAATTGAAAATAAAAAAACTTACGCCTGGAATTTATTTTCAAATGGGAACTGTATAAATTTGGGGCACAAAGAGAAATCTTAAGGTATATGATATGATGAGCAATGCCAATTTTAAAACTTCTAAGATTTATTCATTTTGTTTGCAAGCTTATTAATTATTTTCTATTGGTGGACAAAAAGTTGATGGCAAGTAAAATAAATTGACTGAAAATTTATAGAAGTTTGTGTATGAGTTTGGTCTTTATCTCTTGTTTTTAACTCTCTCACATGGGGTTGACATGCCTAACCCATCACATATGGAAATGTCACGGTGAAATTCATTCATTTGTACAATTCATGTTCATTTAAAAACATCCTGCACAAATTTAAGACACACACTATGATTAAATAATTGTAGTCCCTGTTTGGCAATTTGTATCAAGTTTTGAGTGATACTGACATTATTTACTCAAATAAATATATTTCTCTTACCTTAACTGGCAGTTTTTGTGAAAACATTTCTTTATGTGAAAATTGGGAGAGAAAAGAATCAAGAAATAAGATAAAGGAGGCATTTGCAATTTCTCACAATTTAAATTACCGATATTTATTTTTGTTCTGGTTAAAAGAAAAAGCACTAAATTAAACCTAACTGTACAATATGGAGAAAAGGTTTTCACATAAATAAGAGGGACAGAGATTTCCCTCCACAGGGATTAGCAGGCAAACTCAAGCATAGGTGACCCCAGGGGAACAGACACAGAAAGAATGCAGCACTGGCACTTACTTCACACTCTTCTGGATTCTGGGAGCAGTAGATTCTCTTTTTTTCCAGTGACCCAAGAGTAAGAGCTAAGAAATCTTCAGGAGTCAATTGACATTGTTAATCTGATATCCTCACCTTCAGCATTGGGTTTAGTTTTCAGAATGAGGATACAAACACATTTTGTTTCTCAATGAATTGCGATGGTTTTCTACCTCTTTTGTCAAAGGATGCACACCAAAGGTTTGGGGTCTCTGGCTTTCCACAGGTTCGGTGAAGTATAAAAGGGAATAAAAAGCACAATTACATACTTGTTGGTGTCCAGTAAACTCTCTGTGTATGTATACTGACAGCATTGAGCAACTGTCATTTTTGATCATTGTTATGATTTAGATCTAAATGTCCCCCAAGATTCTCATGTATGTAGAAGGTGTTTGGAACATGAGAGTTCTAGACTTATCAGTGGATTAGTGCATTGGCGACTCAGTAGCTGAGTGTGCTTTCAAGATGTGGGTCCTGATCAGATGTGGGTCAGTGAGGGCAAGACCAGGAAGGATCCCCCTCTTCTCTCTGGCTCCTCCTTCTCTCTCTCTGCTTCCTGGTTGCCATTGGGTTGAGCACCTTTTCCCCCCTCCATGCATTGTCTCTATCCTTTCTGTCTTGGAACCACAGCTGATGATGAACTGAAGCCATGAACCAAAATAAACTCTCCTTCTTTACGTTGTGGGGGCAAGTATTGTGTCCAGCAATGGGAAAGTGACTAAAACAGCCAATGTTGTTACTAACATGCGAATATTTTTCTAAAATGCCTTATTACTCTTAAGGGTAAATCTTGAGAGTTATAAACTCATATTCCAGGGAATTCTCAGAAAAGGGTCATGGTAATAATTTCCTAGAGCAGGATCTGCAAATCAGTGGGCCACATGCCAAGTCCAATCTACTTCATTTTGTTTGAACACTACAGTGCTTTGCTTGGTATTTGCTTCTAATTGATTTTTGAGATCCTGGAGATAGGGCATGAGTTCTTCGGTTCCCATTTTCCCCAGAAATCTCTATTGTCCTTAGTCTATTGCCTCCTCCTAGGTGACCACATCACCTGCCTGATCTTAAGGTCGTCCAAGTCTCCAGCCTTTGCATTAAAAGCTCATTTCAAAAGTAGAAGAAAAGTACAACTTGAAAGAAGAGTCAGGTTCTTTACAGTTCCTTAAATGTTTGTTTCTAATGCTCTTTTTCATAGGAGGTACTAAAAAAAGAGATTGGCAGATTAGACAAATTCTTTCAAGATATAAATACTTGTCATCTTCCACTGAACCCTGCGCTGTGTATAAAAGGGATCGACCATGATGTAAGTCTGTTTAATCAGTAAATCAATTGAATGTTTCTGCTTTGCATTGTTTAGTTCACTGTATATGTGTGAAGTAGCCTACAAACTCAGGAATTGACATTGCAATTATTTCAAGAAAAAGTAGTTGATTATCATCTACACTATGTTTTCTATTTGATGCACAATATCCAATTGAGATCACATTAGCCTCATAGTGTAGTTTGTTGATTTGGAAACAAAGTATTCATCAGTTCATTAGGAAAAAAACGAATGCATTTCTCACAAAATTAATTTATTTTTACTTATTCAAAATGGTTGATTTGGTGACTCACTTGGTAGGTCATTTTCTGTTTCCCATTGAATCACAAAGGGATAGACCGGGTGGGAGAGTTGCTACTAATTTCATGCTTTATTTAGATTGCATGTATAACAATGTCTCCACTAATATTAATCATTAGCTACATCATCTTCATTTTCATTTGATTTGAAATTTATTGGTACTCATATGTCTGTGTGTCAGATAATTTATTTTGTGATTTTACTCATGCATGGGAGACCCCTTCCTGATGTTATCAGACACAGCTTCTTGAGCCTTCTTTTTCTAATCCTCTGTCACATGATGCCTTCTCATCCACCATTCTTTGATTTAGACTTGTTCTTTTTTCTTTGGTCCTGTTAAGCTTTCTTTTCCTCCTTCTCAAAACTCCTAAAGTAGAAAGACTCTAATAGGGAAAATGATTGATTTGTGAGATTTAAAAGTGATGAGGTTAAGCTATCATGAATGCACAAAAAATGGTACTTAAGTGAAGTTATAAGACAGTCAAGAAAACAAACTCAATAATTAGAGGAAAATTAGATTATTAGTAGTATAAATGTTAAAAGTTTTGCTAAAAATGTGATACTGTTATCCTTACAACTTTGCTGCTACCAAGATGCTCTAAAAATTTCCTGATATATTTCATAAACATAGTTTAAAAAAATAACAAAAAGTGGGGCCAGGGATTTAGCTCAGTGGTTCCAGTGCCTGCCTTGCAAGCGCAAGGTTCCGAGTTCGATCCCCAGTACCAAAATAAAACAAAAACAAAAAGGGGCATTAAATTCCATACTGAGGTATATCTATCCGGGCTAAAATAAAAATCATCATTAACTTGGGTGATAGAGTGCTGGAATTGCAGTCAGCGCCTCATGCATGCTAGGCTAAAGCTCTAGCAATGAGCTGCCTTCAAGTCCAAACCCTTCTTCCACAGTCATATGATGTTTGAATCATTAGTACCCTTTGCTGGCTACTACTGAAGACAGAAAATCATCATTTCAGAGATGTAGTATCTTAAGGTAGAAGGAGCAAGAGATCACTGAACCCAGTTGGGTTTTGCTTTTTCTTTCTTGGTTTCTTGAGGTGTTTTATTTTGTTTTGAGAAATAGAGTGGGGGTTTTTTCAATTAAAATTACATGTGAGTATTGGCCTGTATGAGCCTTGGAGTCGGGTGCTAAAACTATGAGGTGGCCCTTAGGGGTTCCAGGGTGAGCTGTCAAAGACCTCACCCTGCCACTGGGGCTGCACAAGGTGCCTGTAGGCAAACCATGCACAGGACAGACACGGCCAGTGACGTTGCCCTGGATAATCCTCCATTTCTATTGCACAAAGAGATGAGAAACCTCACAGGCTGAATGAATGTGGCAAAGCTCCCTGTTCCTGTCCCAATAGAAAACTCACTATCAAGTAATCCACACAGGGGAAAAGCCTTATGAGTATAATGCATATTCAGTACCTTCAGTCAGAGTCGACATCTTATTCAACATCTGAGTCACACTAGGGGAAAAGCATATAAATGTCGGCAGTTTAGGGGGAAACCCTTCAATCAGAATGCTGAACTTGTTTACTATGAGCAAATTCATACCAGAGTAAGAGCTTCTGAACACAGTGTGGCAAGGCATCGTATCAGAGTAAATGTATTGCTCTACGCGAGAGACTCCAAACAGACAAAGAGCTCTATAAATGCAATAAGCGCCAAAACTCTGCACTCAGAACACACCTCATTTCACACTGGACCATTCACCCTGCCAGTAAACCCTGTGAATGCAGGCCTTTGGCTATAGTGCCAGTCTTAATGTACATCAGAGAACCCATTCTCTCCAAAGACGTAGGAAAACCCTTATGATTCTGTTAGCCATTATAGCTCACAGCTTACTATGTACTGCAGAGTTCACACTAGAGAGAAGCCCTCCAAGCATAGCAAGTGTGGAAAAGCCTTTAGTCTGAGCTCTTGCACCATCCATCAGCTACACCGACAGAAACACTCAGGCCTGGCTCAATCCACTTCTAAATCATGCCTATCCAAAGTAAAGAGCACGGTCTTAGGTTTCAGTTAAGTTTTCTTTATAAGAATTCTCAACCTCATGCTCCAGAAACCACCGCATACAATGAATCATTCCCTGTTTGCCTTTGAGTCACTAAGAAATAGACCAGGTGGAATAGTTGAGAGTAACTTCATACAACCCTGCTTCTGCCACTGAAAAACCAAAGACCAGATATTTCTTTTTTCAACTATTTTTAGTTCTATGTGAATAACCTGTGCTTCTCAAAAACAGACGGAGTATCTCCCTTTCCCTATTTCAGTTTTTAACCTTCTAGTTTGTCTTTCTCACCATTTCAGTAAACTCATTTTGCTTCACGCTTTTCTGGCTCTTGGCTAGGGTCACCCCAATCCACTTTCAACATCTGCTCTAGTTTAATCTTTTGTTTCTTTCCCACCTGAAAACTGTTTTTTCTCCCTACTTGCTAATCCTCATAATCTTCAAGATCAAGTTTGCCTCTGAAAGATTTTCTTCTTCAAATGCTTCTTCCTCCATCTTTGAAAAACTGCCCGGTGAAGTGTTTTTGACATAACACATATGTAAATATCTTCGTACCTTTTTGTGGGTTTAATGAAGATGGATATAGTGGGTTTTTTTCCGTTAGCATATCGACAATGCTTTGTGCATCCTCATTGAGTATGTATTTTGACATGGCTCTTAAAAAATATACTTCATATGAAAACAAAGAAATGAAACACTGAAAGCAGAGTAACTCTGAATGCCAGTTAAGTAGAGAGTCAAATCCTTGCCTTCAGCCTCCTTTTTATCTTTTTTCTTTTCCCTGGACTTGGGATACTTCAAAGGGATCCTCACAAATACGACGTGCAGGGTTTGAAAAGCACTAGTCGCAACTCATTTCTTGTCTAATACAGGATTTCTTAATTCTATACAATGACAGTATCATATGATCCCTAATTAACTGACCTCTACAGCAGAAATTCATACTCAACAAGCAGTCTCACCCATAAAACTATAAAACTCAAATTGATTTGGAAGCAAGAGTTTGTGTTTGGTTAGGGATTAGATTAGCTTTCTATTGAGAAGTAAATTAAGAAATAGCTCCTTTGTTTTCAATTTACCCCAATTCCACACATCTCAGAGATAATGATATTCAAACTGATATTTCAACATGCATTGATGTCTTATTTTACTAAGTTGATATATTGAAAGCATCAAATCCTTTTCCTTTCTTTAATATTGATTTAACTCTTTACATCCATATGAGCTCTGTAGTAACCCAAACACATATATCTTTTCAACACTCAGTTGTAGGACAGTAAACAGCAGGAAAAGTAGTCATTATCATCAAGCTGAAGACCCAAATATGCAATGTAATTGAAAGAAATAAGACAAGGAAATGAATGTACTTTTATTTTTAAAGATACTGTTCATTAGCAAAAAAGGAAGAAGAAATGTATTGATTTTTCAAAGTACCTTCCTAGCGTCACACAGGGTCAAATGTATTCCGTATCCACTAGCTCATGTGCTTGTTACCAAAATATATGAGATAAGCACTGTTATCTCTATTTTATAGCAGAGAAACAGCCATGCTAACTTACTTCCCTGAGGTCTTACAGCTGATAAGTGACAGAGTCCAAACTCGAATTCAAGTCTTTTTTCTTTTTTTGTAATTCTATATCAGTGTTTCCTTCAAGTGTGCTGTAGGGCAGAAATAACTGAAAGGAAATAGCAATTTTACCTTTCATCTCTTAACCAACTATCATAAACATAATATCTATATATTGCTTAGTTTACTTAGACCTTGAACTTATCACTACTGCTTATTGAGGAAAAAATATAGTTGGAGATTTACAACCCAGTACATGTCTATGACAAATTATGCATAAGAGATTAATGATAGTAACTTAGAATAAAATGGAATGAAATAGCAATATCCTTAACAAAATAGCCAGCATTGATACTTTTGCATATTGGGGCCATTATTCAATAAAAAGTGGTTGAACATAAAGCACTGCAAAACAGTACCAAAACAGCCAACCTAATAATCAGGCTAGCTCCTAAGTAACTTAAAGGGAGGTAGCATATACAGTCTGGATACACTGCGCAAAAGATTGATTCACCTACTGGTCAAGATGGATGGGATGGTACAAGATCTCATCACACTACTCAGAATGCAATTTAAAACTTATGAAATATTTACTTCTGAAATTCTGTATTTAATATTTTAAATCATGGTCAACTACAGGTAACTGAAACTGCAGAAACAAAATGTTGGAGAAAAATAGACTCCTATAAAGGCTTTGACTGGCAGGCTGAAATTTGTTTGCTTGCTTTTAATAAATATGTTTTATTGTTCCAAAGTGTTCACATGTGTTTTTTCACACAACAAATTCTGCAAAGAACCTTGATTTCAGGAAAGGTATTGTTTTTGGTTTACTTTAACCCTCCATTTTTCTCTTCTCTTCCTACAGGCATGTTCATATTTCACATCTAATGCTTTGCCATTGAAGATTACTTTCATCAATGCTAATCCACTGGGCACAAACATCAGCATCATTTTTAAGGTACAGTGGCCTTCTTCAAGCATCAAATTGATTCCATAAGCAGAACTATTGATTTATTAATTACAAAAAGAAATGATTGCAGCTATTTTCCTCTGGCAACAGCATAGAGCTTTCCCAGTTATTTCAGATTCTGCCTTTTTTTAGAATGATGCATGCCAAACTATGATTGGCAATGAATCAAAAATTTCTGGCTCAAAGCCAGGAAACCTTTGGTACAAAACTTCACAGAATATGTTTTAACAAATCAAAGTATATGATCACTTTTGAGTGTCGTAAAAAGTGGAATGTGGCTTAAGACCGTACAAGTAGAGTTTTCCTTTGGCCTAAATACTGAATTAGGATCAAAATTAGCTGTAACTCAAATGACATTTTAATTTAACATAAAACTTTTATCTGCAAGTACTTGCTTATTTTAGTTAATTGAGGTTTTTTTCATTGTAAATAAAAAGTAAATAGGTAACAGTTCAGTCTTCATCATGAATCTATGAAAAAATATCCATGAGAATGAAGTGACGTAATATATATAGACATGAAAGAAACAGGAATTAACAAGGGAGCTGTAGTTAAAAGTAAGATTTGGCCAATCATTTCTTTATTTTGTCAATTATTTAATAAGGTCCCAAAGTGAATCTTTGTGAACTTTAATGCTATTTTGAGGATTAGGACTAATATATTCACTTTTGCTTTCACTGGTATTATCAAAAGCCTTAATGGTGCCTTCATACTGCGTTTCATGAAAGGGGAAAATAAACTACAAAATCTTACCTCGGCAGAATTTTCTGTGCTTAATTTGCACATGTTTTTAATACCAAACTGCTTATTTGTTTAAAAATATATAGCTGTTGTTCTCTTTTGGACATATTGTATTTCCTTCACCTCTGCTAGAAAATTACATCTTTATCATTTCTTATTACTATCAAAGACAATTTTCTCTGGAAACTGCCTCCAAAATAGGAGAAATCATTGACTGTCAGTCTGCTGAATCATATGTACACTATTTATATTCCTAGTCAAGAACTCTTGGTGTTCTAATTGCATATCAGTGCATAAGTTTTTATCATACCAGATAATCTTCACTTAGGAAGAGATCTCTGTTGGTTGAGAACATCTGTTCAGCTTCTCTTCATTAGACTTTCAACCTAAAAAATTGTATGTGGATGATATTGAAAGACTATTTTAAGGGACAACACTCCAAGCAGTCCTTCTAATTTGAAGGCTGGTGTTTCTGCAATCATGTAAGAGGATGTTCTTATATTCTTTGATCATCTATTAGAAATATAAGGTACTTTTAGTACTATTAAAACAAGTGAAACCATTCTAAAACTGGCTGGAAATTTATCCAAGCAAAGAAATGACACATACCATATTGAATGCTTTAAATGGCATTCAAGGAGAAACCAGAGCTTATAATTTTGTTTTGAACAGGCTGGAGATGATCTTCGCCAGGATATGCTTGTTCTACAGATTATTCAAGTGATGGATAACATTTGGCTACAGGAGGGTCTAGATATGCAAATGATCATTTATAAATGTCTATCCACAGGAAAAAGCCAAGGTCAGTATGGATTAAAAAGTGAATTGTCTCGGGCTGGGGATTTACCTCAGTGGTTTTGTCGCCTGGTGCACA
Organism: Heterocephalus glaber; assembly: GCF_053883595.1. Taxonomy (NCBI): domain Eukaryota; kingdom Metazoa; phylum Chordata; class Mammalia; order Rodentia; family Bathyergidae; genus Heterocephalus; species Heterocephalus glaber. The sequence continues at coordinate 19,744,159 of NW_028258297.1, read as the reverse complement.
AGCGCAAGGACCCAAGTTCAATCCCCGGTACCAAAAAAAAAAAAAAGAAGAGGAAAAAAAGTGAATTGTCTCACATTATTTATCCCATGCATTCACTGGTAAACTTTCTATATAATTCATTTCAGAATATAAACTTTAAAATCTAAAGAACTATACTGATTCTTCTCTTCTAAAAGGATGAATTTCCAAAATGATAAGCAAAGAAAATTTATATAAATCATCAGCTTTTCGATATTAATTAGGACCCTCACAATCCAAATGTTAACTGTGATGTTCTTGCATGTGTCTGTGGGAGTAGTTACATTAATAACTGATTTTTTTCTCATTTTTCTAAAATAATATAGATGCTTCTCAACTTATAATGGGGCCACATCCTGATAAACTCATCATAAATTGAAAATACAGTCAGTCAAAATACATTTATCTAACCCACCAAAAATCATAGAATAGCAGCAGAGTACACTGATGAATAGCATCATGTACCTTTATTATCATGTGACTGTCTGGAAGCTATGCCTCACTACTGCTGCCTGCCCTCACGGGAGAATACTATACCTCATGTTGTTAGCTGAGGAAAAGATCGAAATTTAACATTTGAAGTACAATTTCTGTTGAATGCATATTGCTTTTGTGCCACTGTAAAGTTGAAAACTCTAAGTTGAACCATCGCTGTTAGAGACCATCTGTAACGAATGTTTACCCATTTAAAAAATACAGTTGTTGGCTATTAACACAAATTTTACATATTTTCAAATATTTAACCAAGTTCTGAAAATTCTAAACACTTTATAGACCTGAATTTAGTTTCTAAAAGACTTTTGAATAAGTAGAATACCAACAGGAAAAAATGTCCATGCATGTAAACATTCAAAGTGCTTCAGTATTTCTTTTCTTTTACAAAAGCCAATAAATTAATGTGGAAATATAATTATAGTTATGCACATTTCCAGCACAAGTAATTTCAGTGGTCCACCCAAATTCTGACCAAAACATCAGATAAAAATTGCAGTTATACATAATCTGCTAAATTGAAGAAACAATTCCTAAAACATCATAATCTTTTTTGCATATTATCATTATGACTTAGAATTTCATCCAATTAATTATCAAAAGTATAGCAGATACATGTGCATAAAAAAAGGGATAAAACCACAAAACTGGACCTAGACTCAGTAGTGAATTTTATTGTTTTAATTCAAGCGGAACTACAGTTGAGACTTATCATAGACAAGAGCTACCTCTTCCTGACTCCTCAGGTCCTGAGGTCTCACTGGCAGACTCAGTGCTGTAGCCAACTGTAAGTTAAGATGTTAGATGCTAATCTTGAAGCGCCTCCCAGCTAGTTTAATTTGCAACTTGGTACATCACAGTGATTCCTCTATAAAATATTACCTAATTATTTTGATTCTGGTAATAGGGCTCTTGTCCCATGCCAAGTGTCCCACATCTAGGCCCTTTCTAAAGCTAGTTTCTAGTTCCCCATGAGAAAGTACTTTATTATTGCTACCATAAATTTCTTATTTGATGTGTTTTGCCTTCCTTTTTCTCACCTAATGACTTAATTCTCTCATAGCCTAATATGCTGAAAAAGTAAGAATAAAGTCAAATGAGCCAGGCTGAACTTTTGGATGTCACATAGATCATCTTTTCTTCCAAAATTGAGTAAATCCCTCATTCCAATGGAATCCTTCAATTCCATCTGCTTGTATCTGTTTATAATCACAGACTGTAACTGAGTCAAAATCTGTTAAGTCTAATAAAAGGACTCAGTAAAGATGACTATAGGCTTACCCAAAGTTGCAGATGTCATAAATTATTTTTTTCTCTACCAAAAACCTTCTGTAGTTGTAGGATTTTGGAGGGCATTATACTGACAAAACACTTCTTCAAGAAAAATAGAGATTACTAAAGCAAATGTCATTTTTAGAAGAATAGGTTGTGTTTTTAATCAAGTTGGAAGCCTTATTGGATATTTACTGTTGCAAAAATTTTCAGCTTTTAAAACTCAACCATCTCTGTATTCACAGAGTTATATCTGTGTCTCTGGCCCCTCTGGGTATTTAAGTTTGCAACTCTTGCAATTGTGCTGGTTGTGAAAATCAGGCACTCTAGATTTTAATTTATTTCAATGATTTTATTTATCAAAATATGCATTGAGGGTTGTTTTGGGACTTGCATCCTGGGAGAGTTTTAGGTACTTATTTTGAGTTGTTTTTCTGTATGGGCTAAAAGTCAGAAAGTTTGAAAATATTTAATTCTAATAATTTTAGGAGTACAGTAAAAAAAGCCTTGATGGATGCCGAGCCACTGGGGTAAAGGTCTTCCTTAAATTCAATCAATATAGGCTGCCTTATAAAAATATTTTTTCATAGTTTTTCTTTAATATTGACTGAGAAGCAAGGAGAAGGTAACTCCCTAGATATTTCCTGCAGAGTTTTCTATTCACTTCCAGAAATGTTACATTTAACTGTGAAGCTTTTATTAACCTGAACATTGATTTTTATAATATATTTGAAATATTTGTCATGGAGAGTGTATTTGGTGCACTGGAGGAAGAAATGTGTTGTTATACAAGCTTCAATGTTCTCCATTAAACTGTAAATAAAGGTCCCAGCAATTGGACAACTGGCCCACTCCTCCATTGACCCGAGGCTGTCTCTATAAGACCATTTAGATGAGGTCTCCATCATAGTCCTAGAAAAAATATTTAAAGCTACTTCTAATATAATCAAAATGATCAAAACTCAACAAGTAGCTGCATCAATCACCAAGATTTAAGAAGAATTAGAAGGACGCCCATCTACATAAGGCTTCTGCAGAAAAAAAGATTTGGAAAGGAAAAGGGTAACCCAAGTAGTGTTGACAATGACTGTTGTTTCTGAGATCAAGATGCATTCCTAAGTGTCTCTCATAATGTAAAGAAAGAATAGTTTCCATAATCTCCTTTTTGTCAACCAGGGCTTGTGCAGATGGTGCCTGATGCTGTAACTCTTGCAAAGATCCATCGTCATTCTGGGCTCATTGGACCACTGAAAGAAAATACAATCAAAAAGTGGTTCAGTCAGCACAACCACATAAAGGAAGATTATGAAAAGGTTCGTCCTGCTGGAATTAATTCTAAGTATGCTCTGGTTCATTAGGTAGTCTGATTCATGGCAAAGTAAATCAAGTACACCTTAAATTCTGATTCACCTAGTGATCAGACTAGTAATAATGACTCTGTTTAAATGGCGTATTAAATAGACAGAGGTTTCTGTGTTTGAATTTCCTTCTGGGGGAAGCTCCAGGATATCAACAATGAATCTCTTTGCTCAGCTGCTTCTCTTATAGCAATCTTCCCAGAGGTAATGCCCCTTGAAACTTCTTCCAGTAACTTCCACCTATTTGTACACAATCTCTGATTTCTGTAAGTGACCCTTGTTCTTTGTTAAATGTTTCTTCTGCCATGCTTTACTTTCTCATCTGCCGTTCTTCAAATGGTTAGCAGAATGCAAAATAATTGCATGTATTATAAGAATTTTACAAAATGTTCAGCAAACATGATCTACCATCTGACCTACAATGTACATTTGTGTAGTTTCTGCCCTGTACATACTGGGGGTCCTGGAGAAGGGGACAAGTGTGGCTTGAGTCAAGACTTACTCTACTTGCCAAGCCATGAACTGGCAGAGATGGGTCACCCAGACCCAGGGGCACCTGTGTGCTGATCCACACAAAAGTGTAATATTAGTAAACACTAGACTGGTGCGAACTGTCCCATGCAGGGGAATTCCCTTATTCTGAGAAACTCCTCATTTCTGGGCAAACAGGAATGATTGCCCATCTTAGCTAGCATGGATTATGATAAAGAAACCCAAGAGTTCACTCATTTCTTAATCTAGAGGCCAGACAACAAGGAATTAGATGAGATTATCTTGAAATCTACTTCTTTAGCTATTTCCAGAGCTATAAATTGAGTGGTGCAAAGACTCCTCTTTCGATGTGGTTTGAGGTCTGACCACAGACGTTTGCTCTTCACAACTACCATGTGCACAACGTATTTTATCTTCACTTTGGAAGTGAAGAGATTCGAGGCAGACGAGTCAAGTGACTTGCTCATGCAAGGTATGCGAGTATCCTGGTGGAAAGCTCAGTGACACAGCCTTGTAGGAAGTCAGTCTACCTGCGTGATACCTGGAACCATAGCCCCACCAGTTATCCATGGTTACACCACCACGCTGATACAAGCGATTTATGCCTAGAAGAACTTTCAGAAACAAAGAGTAGTTTGAGAAAGGAACTTCTAATTACAAGAAACATTCAAATATTCAAAATTTCTTTGTTTGTTTTTTGTTGTTTTTTGAGGCAGGGTCTCACTAGGTAGTTCAGGCTGACCTTGAACTCACTATGTAGCCCCAGCCGACCTGGAATTTGTGATTCTACTGCCTCAGCCTCCCTGGTGCTGGAATTTTGGGCATTGTAAAAATTTGTATTTTAAATATTGCCTCTGGGGAGAGGAAATATTAGGTTGTATATTTTTCTTATTTTTTCTTTGCAAACAGTAATTCATTGTTGCGTATTTGAGGCATTAAAAAAATCGCACTAGGATTCTTCTCCTATAAATCCAGAGAATTAGCTCCACATGAATGAGAGATATTTTTCCCAGTTTCAATGAAAAACAACACTAAAGAGCCAAATGCTTCAAGTTCGTCTATCTCATACCAAGAATGAGCCACATATTCAAACCCATCTCCCCACTGAGACATAGAAATTGTTCTTGATTATGTAATTTTGCTTTCCTCTCTTACTTTTTCTCATTACCCCTGATGCTAATGCATTTTCTCTTTTTTTCATGCTATTGTTTCTTACTTCATTAGGCCTTAAGTAACTTTTTCTGTTCCTGTGCTGGCTGGTGTGTGGTAACCTTCATCCTGGGAGTTTGCGATCGCCACAATGACAACATCATGCTGACAAAGTCAGGGCACATGTTTCATATTGACTTTGGAAAATTCCTAGGTCATGCACAAACATTCGGAGGGATTAAAAGGTCAGTGCACAAATGTTTATTAAAGTAATTAGCAGTGTCCTTGGTAATATACAACATATAATGGCATAAAAACCCTGCAATTGACTTACTCCTATCTCTCAAATCCCCCAAAGCAACATAGAAACATGATTACTGCCTATAGCTAATAAGATTGAAGGAAAAGATTTGTTGTTGTTTTTTCCAATAGGTTGGTAATGGAACAAATTGGTTTTCTTTGAATTGTTAGTGGACTAGATTGGCCTCTCAGCTTGGAATACTAATCCTCTTGCAACCTGTATTGTTGGAAATAATGTTTTGTTATAAACCTTGAGTGAACAATGAGGCATGAATATATCTGGTACGTTACCCATAACAAATGACCACCTTGGTTCTAAATATCATAAAATCAGCACCCTTCCCACACTGAATTAGCCTGAGTTCCACAAATATTTTGTTAGCATCCACCATTCAGGGTACTGTGGCTGCGACTGTAAAAGAGGCAGATGCTAAGAGGTGTATTTGCTGTCTGGTAGGGATGACAGACATTAAACAAGTTAACAAGCAAAGAAATAATATGAGGCAATGAGCAGTTTTATTGGATGCTAAAGCAGATAAATGGTATAGAAAATGACCCAAGAAGAGATGCTGGGTTTTTTAAAAATTAATTTTATTGTTACATTTTAGGTATACAATATAATGACATTCATCATTGGAAATTTGCACCTTTACATAATCTCTCTTGGTTCTTATTTTTCCATTTTTCATTTTCTCATATTAATTCCATTCCTTTCTTTCCTTTCCCCTACCCCTCCCACTTCCCCCTCCCCTTTGCCCCTTTTCTTCCTATTTCACATTATCTACTATACCTTTTAGTCTTTATTTACACTTTCACTTTCTCATACTAGAGAAACTATTTGGTATTTACACATGTGTGTCCTGTTTATTTCACTTAAGAGTATCGATACTCTGTATCAGTCTTTTTACAATATATGTTAAACCTTTCTAATTTTTACCCCAATAGATCACCCTTATAAAATTAATCTCAGCATTTTCACCTCAATACTTTTATAAAAATTTCCTAAATTTAAAATCACTTCAACATTATTTCCACTAGTTAGTTAGCTACCACTACCTAAAATTTTTAAAGTTTAGTTTCTAATTTGGGTATTATAACACTTATGTTCCAAATATTTTCACTTTAGTACCATGTTTGAAAAAATAAATTCTCTAATGTATTAAAAGATTAATATTATCCTTCTCCAGTCATTCTGGTTCAGTACATAATTCCTGGTGGTCCAAATGCTAAATAGGAATTAATGGTCCCCCCACAGGCTTTGATTATTTAGTGTTCTTTGGAATTCAGTGAATCTCATTGGTCTGTTATATGTATGATGGCTACTATGAAACACTGTTGTTCCTTTTGCTCAAAGCAGCCTTGGTGTCATCTAACTATTCTAGAATGCTCTTTGTGATACCTTTCCAACTATGAATGCCTTTAGAGACATCTTTGTATCCTGACACCTGGCATACAGTAAAGGTTCACTTTTGGTTGAAGGATCACTCTAAATATGCCATCAAATTTACTTCCCTTGACCTTTCTCTTGATCTGAGAAAGTACAGTTCTTCTGAAATGATTAAAACCATGCCATATTCTCTTACTCTACCTAGAAAATTACCAAAGGAATGTGTACCTAATGTTCAATCTACATTTGGAAGTCTGAGGTATGAGACTCAAAGGCCTTCTGCCAATCACAAAACCAACCCCAGCAAGCTGCACCTTGCATGTGAATGATGCTTTGATTTCACATAGCCCTTTCACAGAGACCCTCAAGAAACCAAGTTTGCTTTGTCCTTCATCTTCTCCTTATCAGTTCTCCTTCCTGAACTTTACCTTAGCATTGTAGTAATTATCACCCCGTTTCTTTTTAATAATCTTCTTATGTCTACCTCATGAGGAAAATCGGTTTCTCTGTTAAGAAATATGTACATTTTCATATGACAAAATGAAGGATGTCAGTAAGGGAAGAAAAGTTTGGGAGAGGGAAGAGAAAGTGGAAAAGAATAAAGAAGATTGAAAGAACTTCAGAAGTACAAGGGCTCTGCCTTCCTGAGTTGAATAAGCTTATGTCTCGTGGTGAGCAAGCCAACACTAAGATGCGAGATGGGAATCTGACTCCTCAGCTAGTCTAAGGTACATGTGCCTGCCAATATATGCATTTTATAGCCCTTTCTCTAAATCTCACTTTTAGATAAAAACTAAAAAATGTCTGCTGCCAAGTCCAATAAAAGAACATCGTTAGCCCGGTACATCCCTTTTGATCATGCATATCATCACTGTATTGGTGGTTTAAACGTTTTCAGAAGTAACTTGGACTTTTCTTGATTTTCACCTATGACCTGATTTTAGAACGTAACCCCTACTTAAAATGTGACACCACAAATACGATTTTCACCCAAGCATTATAGCATTGATCAACTTTTCCCCATATCCAAGGCTAACTTCCATTCCAAGCATATATGGGAATTCCTTGCAAAGCACAACTGTGTGTTTTTCTCTCAAGTTCAAGGGAAAACACATGGCAGCTCAGAAGGTCTGACTCCTCACTTCTTGCTCTCAGGAGATCCTGATCTACAGTAAACTCAGGCCCAGAGGACTAAGACTGTAATTTTGAACAGGTAGATATTTTAACTATTTTTCAAATAAGAGACAAAACATACCTGAGCCTGAGAAGAATGCTAGAGTCAGTATCTGAAGTTATTAAGCAGTTAGAGACCAGGGACTTCTTGACATCTAACTCAGGACACATAGTGCATTTACAAAAGAGGCCAGACTTGGCGGGGGGAGAGAGGATGTTTTACATTTAAGAAATTATTGGTAAGGCTCTCTTTAGTTAATAATTGCTGGGAGCCTGACGATCTCAAAGGGCATTAAATGTTCTTTTTGTACTAGTACATGCACCCTTATGTTCTCATTATATTGCACATGCGAGGCTTCCTGTGTTGCCTAATTATGCCAAGTTCTTTCCTAGCCAGTGGAGACTCCAAATTTGCCTTCCCAATTAACTCATGGATATTAGACGAGAGACTTGTGCTCTTTCTGTTGGGCACCAAGATGTGCTCTCTAATATGTAGCTCATTTCTGATATCAAGAAAAGGGTATGCTTGCACATTCCCCAGTGCATTTTAGTCATTTATTTTTATGCTGTCACTATTCACTGTTCACTATTATGGAAGTCTGCAACTTTTAGAAATCTTAAACAGTTTATCCTAATGTTACTATGGTACTTCCTGGGAATAGAAATATTTGAAATTAATAAAATTTATACAAATAATTTTAATAAAAACAAAATGTACCTGATTACCAAGCCCCACATTTTGGTTCAGGACACAGATTAGATTAGATCTTTCAAACACTTAAGTCTTTCAATCCTCAGACCAGTGTTCCCATACTTCCACTTGATGATTTGTCACTTGCTGTAGAAGAGGAAGAAATACCTATGCTCAGAGTCCAGCAGACAGATTCTGCTAACACTGATCCTCACTACAGAGCTGGGGATCAGACTCAAAAGGAAGTGGTCAAAAATGCCTTTTAAAATAGCATAAATACTTGATATGAAATATATATCATATAGCTTCCTTCATTAATCAAAGCTGAAGCTCTTTGAGGAAGGGACTGGTATTTGCTCTTTTTTACAAATCTTAATCACTATGACTTGTCCAAGGTCATACCATTAGACATGGCCAGATACTCAATCATCCCAACTCAGCCTGGTCTCTTCAGCATTGGGACAGACAGTTTCTTCTTTAGTTAGTACCAGATGAAATAGTTACCTAACATTTATTGCTCTAATGAATATCAAATTCCTACATTTAAATCCTATAGCCCAATGTCTAAGTGTGAAAATAGTAGAGTCACTTCCCTGTCAATAGACATTTGTCTCTTTGAGTGAAATGGCAGGGAGAATTTGCTATCTTTAATTTTTTTTCTTACATTTAAAAAAATCTAATAGGTAGAGTAAAGCTAATAGAAATTAAATATATACGATATGTGACTCTATCTTTTAGAGCCTCCCCTAGTCTATTCTATCGACCTTAGTATGGCCAAAGACCACCTTGAACTAGGAATGAAGACCAGTGCTATTATATAGACTGAATAATTCCCATTCAAAGAAGTTTCTTCTGGGAATATTTGAACCATTAAAAAGTTTATGTGCAAAATACATCCTATAAAGAAACATAAATTTTCAGAGTCTTTTGCTTAAGGAACAATTCAAATTTATTAAAGGCATCTTGTTTTAAAGATACAGCATTTTATCTGTCTTAGAATTTGTTCATTGTAATTAGCATGCTTTGTACATTCCTTTAATGTAGTTTACAATAGAGCCATTTTACAATAGAGGTAGAGAGAGGAGGAAGGTTTGAAGAGGAAGTGTGACATGAACAGAACTTTGAAGAAAGGGTTGGTCTTAAATTAATGGGAAAAGACAGCCAATAGGAGAAAGCATTGTGAGTAACACTATGGAGGTAGAAGACAAGCCAGTGCCATAGCCCACCCATCTTTTTCTCTGCTGAAGCAAAGCAGCGGGCTGCTGCAAGCATCTCCCTACAGACCAAACATACCATCACCTCTTACAGTGGGGCATGCTCCCTGCCCTGCAGTGGTGCTGCCTTTTTGTGGCCACTTCAATACTTCACTCTCCGAAGTGACTGTACTCAATCCTCTCAGGATTAACCTGCCTCCCAATTCTCAGCTTGAAACAAGCGACTGCACCTTCTACCTTATTGAGAAAATAAAACCCATTTGTAATGATAAAAGATCTGTATTTTCTTTTTCTTTCAAAAGTCAGTGCCTCTCTGTTGATGCTTTGGAGCCATTTCTTTCCCACCTTCTGCCAAACATTACACCACCATAATTAGTTTGGCTTTGCACATTAAGCCTGTCCACCTCTTTTAAAATAAGCTCGTCTCCTCAAATTTAAACAACTTTGCCTCAAAACGCCAGTCTTCATGCCATTATTTCACTTTCACAAGCTTCCTGAAAAAGTTCTCTGTAAATTTTGGCCTCCATTTTCTTACCTCCCATTCATCCATAAGTAATTCAATTTAGATTTATTCTTTATAACTTAGTAAGATCTGCAACAACCGTCATAGTACTGTGTAGCAGTATTTATTCCTCAGATTACCTGATTTATCAGCAGATTTTAACAGTCTTGACTCTTCCTTCCTCAGAAATTCCTGTCCACTCACCTTGTGGGATGCATCACCATCCTCTCCTCCTCTGAGTATCCAATTCGGGATGATTTCCTTCTCCCAAACTATCAAATGCTTGATTCCCCTGGACTCATCTTACAGTAGCTCTCTCTTCTCTCATGACCCTACAGTTTCCACCCAATTTGTATCAACTGTATCCAAGGCTTTTATCAATGTCTGTATCCAAATAACTCATAGACATTTTAAGCAAACTTTTAGTTTGAGGAAATTGTGGATTCATGTGCATTTATAAGAAATAATGCAAATAGATCTGATATGCTGTTTCTATATTCCCCCAATGGTAAAATGTTATTATAGTACAAATGCCACAACTACAATATTGATGTTGATGTTGATACAGTCAGGGTACAGAACAATTTCACCTTCACCAGAATCTCAGTGCTGTTCTTCTGTAACCCATCTAATTCTGTCCCACTCTCCAAGTCCCTCTATCCTTATCCTTTGGCAGTCACAAATCTATCCTTCATTTCTATAATTCTGTCATTTCAAGAATGTCATATAGATAAAATCATACAGCCATGTAAGGTTTTGAAATTGGCTTTTTTCATGCAACGTAATTCTCTTGAACTTTATCCACACTGTTGTGTTTTCAAAGCTATGCCCTTTCATTGACAAATGCTATTCCATGATGTGGTTGTACCACAGTGTGTTTAACCATTCACCCGCTGAAGAACATCTGGGTTGTTTTGGTTTTCTGGTTATTATGAATAAAGGTGCTGTGAACAATTCCTGTATGAATTTTATGAACATAATTTTTTATCTCTTCAAGATAAGTGCCCAAAGGTATAATTGCTATTTGTATGGTAGTTGCATATTGTTGTTAATTTTAAGAAGCCACCAAGTGGTTTTCCAGAATGAATTTTCACATTTCCACCAGCAATGTTAAGTAATTCTCTTTCTCCATGTATTTACCATATTTGGTATTTTCGCTATATTTTACTTTAGCAATTCTGTTATGTGTGGTGATGTTTTATTCTGGGTTTAATTCACATTTCCCTATGGTAAATGATGTTAAACATGTTTTATTGTCTATTTACCATCTGCATATACTCTTCCATGAAATATCTTTTTAAGTCTTTTGCTTATTTTCTAATTTTACTGCTTGATTTTTTACCATTAAATTTTGAGAGTTTTAAAATAGATTCCAAATAAAACACTAGTATTTTGTCGTCTATGTGGTTTGCAAACATCATCTCTCAGTTGGTAGCTTGTCTTTGTATCCATTTAACATTGTTTTTGACAAAGCAAATGTTTTTAAAATTACTTGCCTAGCCCTAGATCCCAATTAATTTCCCTAATTATTTTATAAAAGTTCTATAGTTTTGTATTTTAGATACATATTTAAATCTGTGAGATATTTTGAGTTAAGTTTTTGTTTTAGTCATGAGGTTTAGATCAAGGTTTATATTTTTTGCCTATGGATATCTAGTTGTTCCAGTATGATTTCTTCAGAAGTCTACCCTTTTCTCCATCAAATTGTTTTGGCAACTTTGTAAAATACTGGCATATTTGTGGAGGTCTATTTTGTGTTGTTTATTCTGTTCCATGGATCTGTGTTTAACTCTCCACCAGTGCCCAGTCCCTAACTTCTCGGTATCTGACAACACCCAGGTAGAACACTGAGGTACCTCATTTTGGCCTGAGAAGAGTGGAAGTCCACTGTCGCCTCCTTGCCATTGGCTGGTGTGTGAAGAGCATTAAGGTCACAGTTTTCTCTGCAGTGTTTGGCTGGAATACAGTGATTTCTGTCTAAAATTTTTCTTTCTTGTTAGGCTTCCCTTTATCGTACTTTGCTCAAGACAGCATGTTGACATCCAGAGGTAGTACATCTCCCTCTCTGAGCCTTTCAGAGTCATCTTATGTTTATTTCATATATAATTTCCAGGAATTTTAGTGCAGTCAGAGAGAGAAAGAAAAAGAAAATATACTTAAATCATCTTTCCAGGAGCAAAAATTTAATTCACAAGATGTTACCTCTGGGCTACATCTTTTCTCTAAGGTCCAGAAACAAGCATTTTCATTGTCATCTGCTTTTGTAAATCTCTGGGGCACCTCCAATGCAGCTTGAGCTCACAGCTGGGCCACTCTGGATGTTATGAGATTTTCTTCCTACTACATGGGGGGAAAAAGCTTACAGCTGTTCTTAGCTCCTCTTTCCTTTTGTCATTTCAAACTATCAGGAAGCCATATTCATTTCTTTCCTTTGAAGTACTTTTCAAGTCTTCCCACTTCTCCATTATCTGTATGCCACAGTGCTGGTCTATGCTATCACATCAGATCAGAACTTCCTGCGAAATTCTCATCTGATCTACCCACATACACTCTCCTTGTCCCAAACTCTTCTCTATATTACAGCAATCTTTTCCAAACACCATTTTATTATTCATCATGTTTTTTAAAACTTTATTATCATTCACTAAACACACACATATACAAAAATTAAAATTATTCAAAGAAAAGCAATGCAAGGGAAAAAAACTATAATCGTATTCAAATGTAACAGAATTCAACCAAAGCAAAACTGAAAAGTACTTAAACATTTTTCCATATAATTTAAAAAACATCTCAAGCATTAACAAGATATCAAAGGATGTGATTTGTTTTAGAAAGATTTTCAAAACTAATATTGAACAAATAGTGGTGTGGAAAAAAAATTCTAATTAGCTAGTAGACTCCACATAGGCCAAATTTTTTAAATTTAAATTTCAATGCAGTCATATGACATGTGATGGAAATATAATCTGAGAAATATGTTATTAGGCAATTGCATCCGTGTGTATTGCAAAGTACCACACAGAGTGCCAACTTCTAAGTGCAAACTGAGAAGGTATACATCAGTCATCTGTGATGGCCCCTTGATATTACCCAAATATGTAGTTAAACATGAGATACATGAGGCTACCACTGGCATAGCAGCACACTGTTTTACAGTAAACTCTTTTATATAAGTAGGATTATGCTCTAAAGGATGAAAAGCACAGCATGTTATGATAAGTACATAAAACAGTAACAGTCATTTATCACACTATCAAGTACTGTGTACTGTACATAGTTGTATGTGCTTCTTCTGGAAACACACCCTTCTCTCCTTTGATCTCAGTGACTCTTCCTTCCCAACCCACTGATGAGCTCCAGCCTAGTCTCTATCTACATCTCTTCCTATAGTTTTAAACACAATCTATATATGGATTCTTTCCAGATTTCAGCCTGTAACCTGATCTCTCCCCTTCCCCTCCTGCTGCCCCTACCCCTTTGAACCTTTTCTTCCTACTTCAAATTATCAATTATTCAGGTCCGCAGATTTAGCTCACTGGTGCCGCTGCCTGCCTCACACATGCAAGGTCCCGAGTTCAATCCCCGGTATGGAAAAATAAATAAAAATAAAATTATCAATTATTTGTTTTAATCATTTTAATCCTTAATTACACTTTCAGTTTCTCACACTAGAGAAACTATTCAGTATTTGCACATGTATGTCCTATTTATTTCACTTAAGAGGATGGCCTCAATATGCATCCATTTAGCTATAAATGTCTGTACTTTCTCATTCTTCATGGCTGAGTAGAACTCATTTTATAAAAAAGAAACCCACATCTTCTTAATCCATTTTCCAGTTGATGGCCACTTGGGCTGTTTCCAAGCTTTAGCTATTACGAACTGTGCCACTATAAACATGGGTGCACATACATCGCTGTGGTATGATTCTTTTAATTCTTTGGGGAAGATACCCAGCAGGGGAACAGCTGGGCCGAATGGGACCTCTAAGCCTAGTTCTTTGAGGTATCTCCATACTGATTTCCACAGTGGTTGCACCAGTCTGCACTCCCACCAACAATGGAGAAGGGTTCCTTTCTCCCCACACCCTCACCAGCATTTGTTATTGAATGATTCCTTGATAGCAGCCATTCTTTCTGGGGTGAGGTGGAATCTCAGTGTTGTTTTCATCTTCATCTCTCAAATAACCAGTAACGTTGAACATTTTTTCATATATTTATTTGCTGCTTTTACTTCTTTGTCTGAGAAATGTCTGTTCATTTCAGATGCCAATTTTTGAATTGGGTCTTTGAATTTGGGGAGTCTGATTTTTTTCAGTTCTTTATATATTCTAGATAGTAGTCCTTTGTCTAAGGTACAGTTGCTGAAAATTTTTTCCCACATTGTAGGTTGTCTCTTAGCTCTGTTGGTGGTTTCTCTTCCAGTGCAGAAGCTTTTTAATAAGATAAGATCCTAGTTGTTTATTCTTTGTCCTAGTTCCTGTGCTACTGAGGTTTTGTTCATAAAGTCTTTACCTATGCCAATGTCTTCAAGAGTTCTACCTAACTTATCTTCCAGAAAATTTAGTGTTTCTGTCTTAATATTTAGATCTTTAACCCACTTTGATCTGAGTTTAGTTCATGGTGATAGGTATTGGTCTAGTTTTAATCTTTGGCAGGTTGAAATCCAGTTTTTCCAACATCATTTATTAAAGAGACTGTCTTTCCTCCAAGGAGGGTGGTTGGCTCCTTTGTCAAAGATGAGGTGGCTGAGTATGTCTGGAGTTGTTTCTGCATCTTCTAATCTATTCCACTGATCCTCAGATCTGTCCCTTTGCCAGTACCATGCTGATTTTATCACAGTAGCTTTGTAGTATAGTTTCAAGTTGGGGATTGTGATACCCCCAGCCATGTCTCTGATGCTTAGAATTGCTTTGGCTATTCTAGGTCTCTCATGGTTCCAAATGAATTTTTGGATTGTTTTCTCTAGTTCTGTGAAGTATATTGTTGGAATTTCAATTGGCATTGCATTGAATCTATATAGTAGTTTTGGAAGTATGGCCATTTTCACTATATTGGTTCTTCCTACCCAGGAACAAGGGATGTCTTTCCATTTTCTTACATCCTCCTCAGTCTCCTTGTTCAGAGTGCTGTAGTTTTCAGTGTGGAGGTCTTTTGCTTCCTTTGTTAGATTGATTCCTAGATATTTCATTTTTTTGGATGCTATTGTAAAAGGAATTGTTTCCCTAATTTCTCTCTCAGTGGGTCTATTATTTATGTATAAGAAGGCTATTATTTTATTTATCCTCAGGTCTTTGCGCTTGTGCAGCAGGCGGTGAAACCACTGAGCTAAATCCCCGGCCCAAGGCTATTGTTTTCTGAGTGTTGACCTTATATCCAGCTACTCTACTGAATCTGTCAATTAAGTCTAGAAGTCTTTTGGTAGAGGTTTTTGGGTCTTCTATTTAAAGTATCATATGATCAGCAAATAATGACAGTTTAACTTTTTCCTTTCCTATCTTTATTTCTTTTATTTCTTTCTCTTTTCTAATTGCTGTGGCTAATGTTTCCAGAACAATATTGAACAGGAGTAGTGATAGTGGGCATCCTTGTCTTGATCCTGATTTTAGTGTGAAATTTTTCAGTTTTTGACCATTTAGTATGATGTTGGCTGTTGGTTTTTCATAGATAGCCTTAATCAACTTGAGATAAAGAACTTCTATTCCAATTTTCTGTAGGGTTTTTATCATGAATGGGTGTTGGATTTTGTCAAATGCCTTTTCTGGATCTATTGAGACGATCATATGGTTTTTTCCTTGACTCTGTTAAGATAGTGTATTACATTTATTGATTTATGAATATTGAACCATCCTTGCACCCCTGGGATAAATCCAACTTGGTCAGGGTGTATGATCTTCTTGATGACCTTCTGTATTCTGTTTGCCAGTATCTGAGCTAAGCTGTATTCATCATATTTATATTGTTTGTATAACAATAATTTTTAAAGCTCTTAACCTCACCAAGAAGTCTTGCATATATCTATCACAGATACTCAATAAATACCTGTTGATAAGTGGTTGCAATGCTCTATGATTTTGGATGTGCACCTCTCTAACTAGATTCAAGTCACCTCATGGGCATAGCCAGATCCTTAAAACCATGCATCCTCTCTGGAGTATCTGTCTGTAAATGCTTATGACGCTGACCTTGGCTTTCCAAAGTCTTTCTATAAGGAGATTATATACTGTAAAGCTAAAAGGGAAGATGACACAAAAATAATAACAAACATCAAATTATTAATTATCCTATTACTCCTATCAAATGATTTTGTCTCCTTAATAATTACTGTCTGCTTATAATATTTCCAAATATATATAAATATTTTTTAAATCACCAACATTTTTCACCCCTATTGAAAATCTATAAAATACAATAAGTACTCCTAGACTTTTAGAGAACAATAATTTCAGAAAAAGATTGGCTGTAAGTTTATGAAAAGATTAATTTGGACAACAAAATGATAGAAGCATAACAAATAAATTTGTTCACATGCCCTTCCCACACAAATATTGAATTATCACAGATTCTTCACTATATGACTATATTTATTTGTGGTAATATTTACTGCATATAATAGAATACTATCAAAATATTGTTTCAAACATCAAGACTATATAAAGGGAAAGAGTCATACTTTCTATTCCCTTGGAAATCATACATGTCACTTGGGTAAAAAAAAAAATCATAAAGATTTCTAACAAGAGGTTGGTTAAAGAAGACTTCTTGTAAGAAAAGATTTTTGAGATGAGTATAGTAGCACATGCCTGTGATCCTAGTACTCTGGGAGGCTGAAACAGGAGAATTGCAAGTTTGAACCCAATGTGGACAATTTAATGACATAATGAGACCCTAATAATATTTTTAAATAACTTTTTTTATAAAAGGGATATAGCTCAGTGCAAAGGTCCTGGGTTCAATCCCGATGTGACACACACTCACACACAAGATTGTATTCTTATTAGCATTAAAAGCATTAAAGCACCAGAGGAGAGAGAGACAGAAAAGGATAGAGAAAAGAGCATCAGAGTGAAAAATAAAACTATAGGTACAGAAGCAAGAATAAGTAGAATTTAGACACACAAGGGTAAAACCACTAAGCTAGAAAAACCAAAGATAGTCATAAAAAGCAATTTACATAATGTATTTATATAGTTATAACTGAAAGATTTTTCAATCTATGATTCAAAATATAATAACAATATAGAACCTGAAAGACCAGTTTCCAATTTTCCCTCTTGCCACAACCAATTTATACCTCCTACCTGTAAGTAATATTAAACTCCAGAGATGGACTCTAAAACATTAATTCTACAACATAGGAGGAGTTTCACATTTGAGTCAACTGTTACACTACATCACAGCTAAAACTCCTACAGCCTAGAAGGATGAAATGGGATTCTGTTTCAGTGAGAAGATTCTCTTCATTTTATAGGAAAGTTTCAGGGTAATTCTTAATTTTTAAAAATTGCTCAGAATTGAGCCATAAAAATCATGTAGAAAAGATGCAACTTTTTTTTGTTAAATCCATTGAATATTTAGACTACAATGATGTCTACACAGCTAAACTTCATTTCTTCAATATTATTATTAGGTTATATTTTTTCTTAATTTCAATATGTTTATTTTATCTACTGGACTTTCTGTGTTGTATTTATTTATCTGATTTACAATGATGGTTACCACGGAAGAAGAAAATATGTTCCCTCTTGGATTTTAACATAACTACAAAAACTTTCCAAGAGAAATCAGTTTGGTCCATCATAATTCTCTCTCTTGAGAAAAATGCATATTCATCGTATTAGTAGAGAAATTTTCAGGAAGCTGCAAAATTTTAAATTCTCCTAAAATTATTTCCAAAGTTCTATTAAAAATAATAAATATAAGAAAGAGAATAAGAGGTTAAAAAAACTTTTGGAAAACTGTTACATATAAAATCATAATTTTTTTCTAACTATGGAAGTCTAAGACATTGCTAAAACTCTACTAAAATGTTAGCAATAGTGATGACTATAAAGGTGAGTGATATATTAAAAAGTTCAAATTTTTCCTTGAGATCTTCTGCAGCCAGAGAAGTTACATGGATAACCTGGGAGTAAATTAAATCTTAAAGTAAAGATGGTATTCTAGTGATACCATTTTTGAATCAGAAGACAGAGGGAGAATTAGCTGTGACAAGGTTCAGTCCCAAGAACACGGTTGTTAGGGAACTAATGATGATATCTAAAACGTGTTGAGTGCTTACTATGTGGAAGGTTGTGTTCTAAGCACTCATGCAGTCTTTTCAACAATATCAGGAGTCAGATGCTTTCATGGACATTTTATAGAGGAGGAGATTAGGGAAAAGAAGATACATAACTTGTCCAAAGCCCAGAACTCCTCAGTGGAAGACCCTGAACTGAAACCTAACCAAGGCCTGGAGTCTGTGCCTCACCCCTATAGCGCTCCTCTCCAGCCAGCAGTTCACAGGGATGACACCCCTAACCCCCAGGAATCAGATCAAGTATCTGTGTGAGTCTGCTCAGAAATTCTAAGAGCTAGTATTCTGCTACTGTTTTACAGATGAGGAAATTGAGACATAGCAGGCACAGGATTGGAACCTATGCTTCATCTCATGTTTGCAACTTCTCCCAGCTTAGAAGAAGTGAAGGACTTGTAAAGTAGATTCGGATTTTTACTAAAAATTGAAGAATTTAGACCTAGTCCTCGATATAGGTGTTCAATAAATTTTGTAGAATGAAAGAATGGATGGATATAAAGTTGAGTGAAGCCTCTCTTCTGGGCAGTCAGTGGTAGCATAGATTACAAAATAAAATATATTAAGTAACCACAACCAAACAAAGCTAGGGTTTTTGATGTTTTGCTTAGTTTTGGGAGCTTTTGTTTTGTTTTCTTTGTTTATGCTTTGCCTTCAGCTACAGTACACTGCCCACACATCTGCCACAAAATGCTGCTGTGGCCTTCTTACTTGAATAGCCACCCTTCTGAAAGACCTGGGTATGCAGGGTGAGTGACGTTTCCCATTCTATTATACTTGTATTAAAATACCTGAGCATAGCAATAAGAGAGAACCCTACCCTTTCTCCATTAAAAAATAAAAAGGCATCCTTGGTAATCCATGATTTTTTTCAATTGTGATTTGATTTAACGTTACTTAGGTTCAAATTGAAAACATGTTTTATTTCAATCCATTCAAAAATATCTTTATTTTGTAAATAATTTTTTACCCAAAACTGTTATTCCTATTTCAAATGCTGCTAGAAGACCTTAGGATGAGATGGTGTTAAGAATTTTCATTATTGGTCTTGTTCAATGAATGAGACCTCATCAAAGGGAGATGTTTCCCTTCCTCCCTCTGCTGGTCTCTGTAACAAGGGCTGAAATTTCACCTTGGATTTTTCCGTATCTCAAATAACACAAGAAAAACGGTATAAAGTTAGGAAAATGGGGCGCCATCTTTCTGGTCCTTTATTTTCCTGTTTTTCCACTTTTGCGACGGCAGGGGGCGATATTACTTATGTAATTACCCAGTCTGCTCGTGTTCTTCCTAGCCCATCAGCATTTTTACTGGGTGTAGTGTAAAATGAAATACAGCTATCCTTTTTCGCCTTTACTAAGCATATGACAGTGAGTTGGTAACATCTAGGTTTTGGTGTTTTTTTTAACAGATTGCCTTCTGGAAGAACTTGTCATTAAAGTATCTTAGCTTTTATTCAAACTTTTTCCTAAAGAGTCAGCCTGTCTTCTAAGGGGAAAATTTAAAAACAAAACAAAACTTTAAGATCACAATCTTAAACTCACAATCTGTTTCATCATTTACTTTCCATAAAGACTTCACATAGATATTACCTTTTTTATTAAATGGACCTTATATTTTTAATAAATGATATTCCCACCCAAATGTAATTTGGAAATAAACATTTAAAACAATACAGGTTGAAATGTTAACATGATTTATTTTTTTCCTCTCTGTTTCAGCCCAGTAATTGAAAATTCTCCAGCTTTGAAGGAGACTCCTCCACTAGACTAGAGAGAAAATAACAAGAGAAAGTTCAAATAACTTGTTATATAAT